>NC_057807.1:439782003-440106539 GCF_018294505.1 Triticum aestivum | reverse complement strand
CTGTGGCATTTCTTTTCAAGCCCCTTCTGTGATGTCGCCCCGATGTCCGACTGTGGCATTTCTTTTCAAGCCCTTCTGTGATGTCGCCCCGACATCCGACTGTGGCATTTCCTTTCAAGCCCTTTCTGTGACGTCGCCCCGACGTCCGACTGAGGTATTTCTTTTTAACCCCTTTATGTGGTGTCGCTAAGACGCCCGACCAGGGCATCTTTTTCCTTATATTTATTTGTTCACCTTTCAAGGCGTCGCTTCAGACACCCGATCAGTAATTATTTATGTTCTGTTGGAATTTCAGGCGGACTACCGCCGTTTCCCTTTTACTTACCTTGTTAAGTTAATTTTTGACTGTACATTGGTGAATTAATAATGACGCATCCATGCATGCATTTGTTATATCTTACGTCTGAACTGTCTTGCGAGTACTTTCAAAGTACTCACTGGCTTGTTGATTTGGCCAGATGCTGACGAAGGCGATCTCATGGATGAAGAGTTTGATAGCGAGTCCGACACTTAGAGGAGTCCCAGTCAGTCTCGTGCGACCCTGGATTTGGTCACTGTTTTATATCCGCTTCCGCTACCAAATAAATTCATCGAACCTCACCTCGACGCTCGATGAGATGATAGACTTAGAGTCTTGTATTTCTCTCCCCGCTGTGTTTTTCCACCACCGCCCTATCCTCGAGTCAGTAGTATGTCTCCACACCACTGTGTCATGTCCGCCATTATGTATAATTATTGGCGTGCTTGTAATAATTTGGTTGAGCAACCGCAGTTCGACCCTGTAATATATTTTATGCTACTGGCTTATTGTATCAAGAAATTGTCTACCAGTGAGGAGGATTTCTCTCATACTGGACTCAAAAGATTGGTTTCTCAATAAATATTTTTATTGGAAAACCGGTCGTGATAAGCTTGGTATCAGAGCCAGGCTGACTGTAGGAAGCCACTAGGTGCGATCGCTAATTAGTTATTAACATGATAGAGCTAATTTATATTTTTTTCAATTGTAGTCATTTTCTGTCAGTCAACATAAATTTATGATCTGAGCCTGCAGAATTTTTACCTACTTTTGTAGATGGCCGACAACAGCTGCGAGTCTTAGACCTTCGCCAACGTGCCCGATGGGTTCATCAAGCTTCTTTCTTTCATCGTTCAGGTCGCGATGGGGCCATCCGTGCGCCCAGTCTTCACACTCTGCCAGCATCGAGTCAACGACAGTCTGACCATGCACCAGGCCGCGGTACAGTTCAAGGGAGGGCGTGGTGAGTTATGCCGCTTCCGGTTCGTGGGAAGATCCATGCCTACGGAGAGGCATGCTATGCAGATGGCAGCCCGCGAGGCGATAGCTCGTCTCAGGGATGTCCTTCCCGTGATGAAGACTCGTCGTTACCGTTATCTTCCGTGCCATGTGCCTTACACCTGTCACTACGCATACTCCTGCCCCACAGGAGAACGAGACGAGGCTTTTGAGATGCTCATTGAGTATCTCCGGGCCCTGGAGGCAGCCTTCGACAACCTGGTGGACGACTTCGTAGCTACCCGCATGGACTCAGTCCATGGCTGTGCTGCCAACAGGAGGGAGCTCCTACCCATCGCTCCGCCACTGACTTTAGTCTCGTCCTCAGCATCTTATACACCTACTCGTCGCCTGCCTTCTACCGAAGAATTCAACCAAGTCATTGCACCCACTTCAGCGTGCACTGCACCACCCTTCGCGCCCGCTCCTGTACGTGTTGCTCCGCCCCTGGCAACCGCTCCATCCACTCTGCGCAACACTACACGTATGGAGCCCATTAGCGAGGAGGAAGTCGAGTCCCCAACCTCGCTACGCCTCGCCCTCGGCAGGGCAAAGGAGGTCGTCAACATCTCTGCCTGAGTACGCTTAGCTGCCGTGTATTGTACCGCTTTGTAAGATATGTACATAGGTTGTGAGAAGTAGCCTGTTTGCGCATCATGTAGGATCTGGAGAAGTGCACTAGCCTAAATAACATGTCAGGATTATGTACGCATATCCTGAGTGATGTATTGTATAATTACCGCCCGCGTGTAAGATATGTAATGAGCAGTCCTTCTCCGTGCGCAAGTCGATTTGTTTTTCTTAAGTAAGCCGAGTTATTTAATTCTATCTGCCAGCTTTATGCATTTATGGTTTTATTTTGCGACTCTTTCCGCTTTTCTTATGAGTTTTACAAAATATATCCCCAGAGTGAAAAATGTCTCGTCCTTGGACACGTTCCATGCCAACTCCACCAGAGGAAAATTATGATACACAACCCAACAACGAGTTCACTCAAGGACAGTCAAGCTAACAGGGCAGTGAATCGGCACTTTCACAAATGTGCCGCCTTTATGAGCAGAGTCAGCAACAACATCGTGAGATGATGAACCAAGTCATCAACATGGGGAATCATCATGGACAGTATCAGCAGCATTCCAAGTTATCTGAGCTACAGAAGACACGTCCTCAAACATTTTCTCACACTGACAAGCCTCTTGAAGCCGAGGACTGGCTTCGAGATATGGAGAGGAAATTAATTATTGCAAAATGTTCAGATCTCGAGAAAGTACTATATGCTCCACACTATCTCACAGGAGCAGCCGCATCGTGGTGGGAGAATTTTCTGCACATGCATCCCAATGAAAATGACATAACCTGGGATGATTTCAAGGAAGGTTTCCGTGGTGCACATATTCCTAAGAGTATTATGAAAATCAAGAAGAGAGAATTCGATGACCTCAAACAAAGGAACATGACAGTGTTAGATTACAACAGTCAATTTACCCTATTATCCCGCTACGCCAATGAGGAACGTATGACTGAAATCAAGAAGATGGAGAAATTCCTTGACGGTCTGGCGCCCGCGCTTAAATGCCAACTGGTCGTGCACACTTTTCCTGATTTTAAAACACTGGTGCACAAAGCCATTACTATGGAAAATGAGAGACGCAGTCTGGAAGATATCCGCAAGCGAAAAAGGGACCAGACTAATCACGCTCGCAATCACCGAAGCAAGACGGATTTTCAAAAGGGTGGGACACACAAATTCTCATCCAATGTCTCACGCCCAATCAAGAATTTTCATACAAGGGACAAGGAATTCACCTATCGCCCCGGCGTTACTTGTTACGCTTGTGGAGAAGAAGGGCACTATGCCAAACAGTGCCCCAAGCCAAGGAGTTCAACCCCAAAGCCGTAAAACGGCGGCAATAATTCAGCACCCAAGCGAAACAATTTCAATCCCAACAATAACCACAGGAAGGGTCATCTGAACCACGTAACTAAATAGGAGGCACAAAATGCTCCGGATATCGTACTCGGTATGTTTCCTGTCAACACAATACCTGCAATGGTTTTGTTTGATTCTGGAGCTTCTCACTCTTTCATTTCGAAAAGTTTTGCTTTGCAAAATAATTTTTCGATGCTTCCTTTGGAGAAATCCATGACCATCAAGTCCCCTGGGATTCAGCAAGTTACTCAGAATTACTGTCAGAATGTGGTCATTGAGCTCGAAGGATTGGAGTTTCACGCAAACCTTATTGTGTTGGAAAATAAAGGACTGGATGTCATCCTAGGGATGGATTGGCTAACCACCAATAAGGGTTTTATCGACTGTTTCAACAGGACCGTAATTCTCACACACCACCAAGGGAAGACAATAAGAGTATCAGCCAAGGAAGGAAAAATACCCCGGCAACCGAGATTAAATAAGGTGGACGTTTCTGAGCTAAACAAGGTTCCAGTAGTGTGTGAATTTCCAGATGTATTCCCTGAAGAGCTACCAGGCATGCCACCAGACCGAGAGATAGAATTCCGCATTGAGCTAGCACCAGGAACCACCCCCATATACAAGAAACCATACAGAATGGCACCATCCGAGTTGATCGAGTTGAAGAAGCAAATAAAGGAATTACTGGAAAAAGGATGCATTCGAGCCAGCTCCTCACCTTGGGGGTCACCAATTTTATTTGCCAAAAAGAAGGATGGAACGCTGAGATTGTGTATTGACTATCGAGCACTTAACATGGTCACAGTCAAAAACAAATACCCGATGCCAAGGATAAATGATTTGTTTGATCAACTTGCTCAAGCCAAGGTATTCTCAAAAATTGACTTAAGGTCAGGATACCATCAATTGAAGGTACGAACGGAAGATATCCCCAAAACAGCCTTCACCTCCAGATATGGACTGTACGAGTTCACAGTGATGCCATTTGGATTAACTAACGCCCCAGCATATTTTGTTCACCTCATGAACAAAGTATTTATGAAGTTTATGGACAAGTTCATCGTGGTATTCATCGACGATATTCTGGTATACTCCAAGACACCAGAAGAGCACGCAGAACATCTCAGGATTGTGCTAGGAGAGCTAAGAAAACACCAATTGTATGCCAAGTTCAGCAAGTGCGAATTTTGGCTAAGACAAGTAGGTTTTCTAGGCCATGTGCTGACTCAAGACGGTATCGCAGTGGACCCAGAGAAAGTCAAGGCCGTACTTGACTGGAAATCACCAGCCAGCGTAACAGACATATGGAGTTTCTTGGGAATGGCAGGATATTACCGCAGATTTATTGAAGGATTTTCCACCATAGCCAAGCCTATGACACAGTTGCTCAAGAAAGATAAGAAGTTTGAGTGGACAGAAGCCTGCGAGAAAAGTTTCCAAGAGCTAAAGCGGAAATTAACAACAGCACCGGTATTAATTGTACCCGACATACACAAGAATTTTGAAGTATATTGTGATGCGTCCAGAAAGGGTCTCGGATGCGTGTTGATGCAGGAAGGCAAGGTTGTCGCCTATGCTTCAAGGCAACTTCGCAAGCATGAGGAAAATTATCCCACTCATGACTTAGAAATGGCAGCGGTTATTCATGCACTCAAGGAATGGAGGCATTTCTTACTTGGGAATCAATGTGAAATATATACGGATCACAAAAGTCTTAAATATATTTTCACGCAGCCAGAGCTAAATTTACGGCAACGACGCTGGTTGGAATTGGTAAAGGATTATGATGTTGGTATCCATTACCATCCAGGGAAAGCAAATGTAGTGGTCGATGCCCTGAGTCGGAACCCCAGCTCCGACGGAAACTATCTGCACAGCTTGAGGCCCGAATTCCATCAAGAATTTGCCAAGCTCAACTTGATAATGGTAGCAGAAGGCACCATATCAAACTTGGAAATACAACCCAACCTTATGGAGAAAATTAAAGAAGCTCAGCCCGGTCACCCCAGCATTGAAGGAATTAAAAGAAAGTTGAGTATGGGCAAGGCCTCGGAATTCGTCATAGACAATGAAGGAATATTATGGTACGGAGAAAGGCTATGCGTGCCAAACATAGAAGACCTTAAACAGCAAATTTTAGCTGAAGCACACACCACTCCATATTCGATCCACCCTGGAGGAACCAAAATGTATAAGGATATTCAGGAAAGATTTTGGTGGCACGGTATGAAGAGGGACATAGCCGCCTTCATTGCATGTTGCGACTCATGTCAACGCATAAAAGCAGAACATCAGAGACCAGCTGGACTACTGCAACCTAACAAAATACCTGAGTGGAAATGGGATGAAATAGGGATGGATTTTATTGTCGGACTACCTCGGTCACGACACGGGAATGATGCCATATGGGTCATCACTGACAGGTTAACCAAAGTGGCACACTTTATTCCAGTGAAGACAACCTACACCACTCAGAGGCTTGCCAGGATTTATCTTTCCCGCATAGTGTGTCTGCACAGTGTCCCGAAGACTATAATATCCGATAGAGGCACTCAGTTCGTCTCAAGATTTTTGGAGCATTTACAACAGGCTCTGGGAACCCAACTAGCCTTCAGTACCGCATACCACCCACAGACTGATGGACAGACTGAACGCGTAAACTAAATTTTAGAAGACATGCTGAGAGCATGTGTCCTCACATATGGAACCAGTTGGGAAGAAAGCCTGCCATACGCCAAGTTCGCGTATAACAATAGCTACCAGTCCAGCCTACAAATGGCACCATTTGAGGCCTTATACGGACGAAGGTGTCGTACCCCGTTAAATTGGTCAGAGACCGGAGACAGCCGCATCTTCGGACCAGACATGCTCAGAGAAGCCGAGGAAAAGGTCAAGCTAATCAGAGACCGACTTAAGACCGCTCAAAGTCGATAGAAGAGTTATTATGATCAGAAACATCGTAGGGTCAGCTTCGAACCCGGTGAGTTCGTATACCTGAGAGTATCCCCTATGAGAGGATTGCAACGATTCAAGATTAAAGGAAAGTTAGCACCAAGATTCATTGGACCATTCTGCATAGTGGCACGAAGAGGCACTGTAGCCTACCAGCTAGACTTACCCGAAGACTTGTCCGACATTCACGACGTGTTCCACGTCTCTCAATTAAGGAAGTGCGTAAGCAACCCAGAGAAACAAGTATCCCATGAGAACATTGACGTGCAGCCAGATCTCACTTATCGAGAACGTCCCATAAGAATATTAGAGGAGTCTGAAAGGAGGACCCGACAGAAGACCATCAAGTTTTTCAAAGTCTAGTGGAGCAATCACACCGACAATGAAGCAACTTGGGAAAGCGAGGATTTTCTTCGGACTGAGCATCCACACCTATTTAAGGATCAGCTGAAATCTCGGGGACGAGATTTTTCCTAAGGGGGTAGGTGTTGTGACACTCTAAAATTTTTATTTGGTTTTTATCAAAAACTTTGTGGTTTTTGAGGAGAGGCTATTTAAATTTTTTCGTTTTCAGAAAAACCTTCCACTTAAAAACTTCCTTTGCTCTGGCAAGGATTTTATTTTTTCAAACCTTGGTGTTTGATCTTTTGAAACTTCTTCTCTGTTGGTTCTCTCAAATTTAATTTTTGAGTTTAAATTGTTTTCTTTTAAAATGAAGCTCTATGAAAATTTGGGGATTTTCATACCTTGGAACCACCCTTGACTTTGCATTGTTCCCATGTGGTAAAACCCCTCCAAAACCTCCCCTACACCTTGTGATCAACCTAAGTCCTCTGTCCCAACTAATCCAAACAAGTTTTGGATTTTATTCTAATTATTTTTCCTCTCAAAACAAATCTGAAAATTATTTTGAACCCAAATGATTTTCAAAGCAAGTACCATATTGCATTTGAGTTTTGACCTCAAACCAACTCTCCTCGATAGTCCTTTGTACCCACAACCCAGAACCATCTTGATCCACTCCTCCTCTTTTCAAAATTTTCAAAATTTAGTCTCTGCAAGTTTGGACCAGATTTGCCAAATTTGATGAAATTCATATCTACACTACTCCAAAACTTTCACCAAAATTCAGGCAACCTATGTGAGCAATGAGAAGCCACTCCACCAAGTTTCAGCTCAAGGAAAAATCTGCAGAGGCCAAAAGCATTCTGTCAAACACCTTGCGGGCACTGTTACTGTTCAAAATTCAGAAAAATTCAGTCTTCAGTGTCATTTTTCGTTCGTCAGCTTCACTCACGCGTTCACAGTGCATTTGGCACGTTCCTCTCCGCCTCTTCCTACTGTCTGGAGCACCACACGCTCACTTGGCCTCTTCCTGGCGTCGGTGGCACGCTGGCCCGCCCTCGCCGGAGTCTTCTGCGGCGTCGGGACCTCCCGTGGCGGCTGACAGGGGACAAGAACGGCGGCTCAACGTCGTTCCGCGCCGCCCATCGCTCCCTGGCTCTCCGCGTGGCCTCATGCACGCCAGCGCACCCCCGCTGCACCGTCGCCGTGGCCCGACAGCACTGGACGCACTCTCTGCCGCCAACGGACCCGCGCTGTCCCGTTCCGACCAAAGCCTGCCCTAAGCTTCTAATCCAAGTCCGGTTAGCGTCTAAACGGACCCAGTAAACTCCCACGACGGTGCTCGACTTCCTAATCACCCCGACCGAGCACTGCGCCACCGTAACCATCGCCGGAAATCCCCGTTCACGGCCACCGCCTCGGACCGCCTATAAAAAGGGCCCCCGAGCTCACCCTCGTGCACGCCTCATCCCCACACCTCACCAACGCCACGCCAGGCCACTAGGGGGACCCCGAGGAGGTCTTCCCCCTCAACTCCGGCCGCCCCGATCCGCCTCGGCCTCCACCACGATTCGCTCCGGTGAGGCCATCTCCGGCGCCCAAACCCCGTCAGTTACTCCCTCTAGCTACCAGAAGCCTAACCCCCTCCTCAATTTGATCACTGCAGCTCTCTCCGACGAAATCCGCAACCACCTGAACCGCCGTCCGCCGGAGCAAAGCTCGCCGTCGACGTGGTGCTCGCCGACCGCCACCACCACCACCAACCGACGTGGAAGGGTGCCCTGAACACGGAGGTACCCTCCGATCTCTCTGCCTCACCGTGGATCGCCGCCGGCGACCACCGCGGCTCTCGGGCACCGGCGAACTCTGCCGCCCCGTTTGAATATTTAAACCTGACGGGCGGGACCCTCCTGTCAGCCTCTCTATCCTGTCGGAGCGAAGCGTTTTCTGAAAACGTCTTCTGCCGAATGCGCTTTCCCTCTGGGCTGGCGTAGTCGCTACCGAAGCGCTTTCTGTTTTTATAAACTAGCCCCTAGAAAACTTCTGTTTCATTACAGATGAGTCCCTGGACAAAAACCTTTATAACTTTTAAACAGAAAGGTATTTTTGGTTGATTCTTTTTCTGTTCTCTTTAAAATTTTGTCTAGTTTTTTATCATATTTATTTGAAAAATATTTGGTATACTTTCTGTGCACTCCTTGGTATTTACGGTAGCGCATATACTTTCTTTATACCGTAGATACCGAAGGAGGTGACGGAGCCGCGAACTTCACCGAGCTAGGTTCTGACTACTCTGAACCAGGCAAGCATGTTTGAACTTTTGATATGATGAGTGTCTTGGCATGTTTTGCATTTAGTTAGTTTCATGGCATGTTGATAAGCATATCGATGAACGTTATTTTATGCGATAATGAGGTAAGTGAGTTCGATGATCCATAAGTGGATGAATGGCCATGTGTTGGCATGAGGATGGGTGAGATGGCAGTGTTGTAGCATGCCAGTCTCATGCCGGACTATGTGACTTCAGTGTCAAACCGTGTCGGTCCAGTTCCTCTCATTTTCTTCCCTGTACTACCACATGTTTTCCGCAAGGAATATGGTTTAGTAAGTTGCAAACCGCTTTTCTGGTACACACCAAAAGGAGAGGCCGTGATGATGGTTCCATGGCCCTGGATTAAAGCCAGTCATCCGGTCAGGGGGCATGGGTGTTTCCGGTTGGGACCGAGAGGGGGGCACCCCTTAGAGCGCGCGTATATAAATTTGATCCCATGCTATTCGAGATTGTGATCTCCCCATCTCAAAAGTTTTTCTTGGACGATGTCTAGGGTGATTCCTAGCATCGAGAGGTAGGATGGGTGTGTACTGGTTAGCTGTGTTTTCTTCCGAAATACCGTAAACGGAACTAGTCCTTCGTGACTACGGAAATCCGTTGGCTGTGGGAATAATTTTGTACAAACTTTGCAGAGTCATATATCCCCTCCAAATCATCTATTCCATGTCCAAATTCGTATTATCTTGTCCTAACAATGACGGTTTTGATGACAGAGACTCCGGTGTTTCGCATGAGTGCTAATTCCGGTTAAATGATATTCCTGTGGATGGACTAACCCATTTATTCTTATGAATTAAAAGTTTATTATGATTATTATTTACCTGTCCATAAAAGCCCTTCCTGTGATGTCGCCCCGACGTCTGACTGTGGCATTTCTTTTCAAGACCCTTCTGTGATGTCGCCCCGACGTCCGACTGTGGCATTTCTTTTCAAGCCCTTTCTGTGATGTCGCCCCGACGTCCGACTGTGGCATTTCTTTTCAAGCCCCTTCTGTGATGTCGCCCCGACGTCCGACTGTGGCATTTCTTTTCAAGCCCCTTCTGTGATGTCGCCCCGACGTCCGACTGTGGCATTTCTTTTTAAGCCCTTCTGTGATGTCGCCCCGACGTCCGACTGTGGCATTTCTTTTCAAGCCCTTTCTGTGACGTCGCCCCGACGTCCGACTGAGGTATTTCTTTTTAACCCCTTTATGTGGTGTCGCTAAGACGCCCGACCAGGGCATCTTTTTCCTTATATTTATTTGTTCACCTTTCGAGACGTCGCTTCAGACACCCGATCGGTAATTATTTATGTTCTGTTGGGATTTCAGGCGGACTACCGCCGTTTCCCTTTTACTTACCTTGTTAAGTTAATTTTTGACTGTACATTGGTGAATTAATCATGACGCATCCATGCATGCATTTGTTATATCTTACGTCCGAACTATCTTGCGAGTACTTTCAAAGTACTCACTGGCTTGTTGATTTGGCCAGATGCTGACGAAGGCGATCTCATGGATGAAGGGTTTGATAGCGAGTCCGACACTTAGAGGAGTCCCAGTCAGTCTCGTGCGACCCTGGATTTGGTCATTGTTTTATATCCGCTTCCGCTACCAAATAAATTCATCGAACCTCACCTCGACGCTCGATGAGATGATAGACTTAGAGTCTTGTATTTCTCTCCCCGCTGTGTTTTTCCACCACTGCCCTATCCTCGAGTCAGTAGTATGTCTCCACACCACTGTGTCATGTCCGCCATTATGTATAATTATTGGCGTGCTTGTAATAATTTGGTTGAGCAACCGCAGTTCGACCCTGTAATATATTTTATGCTACTGGCTTATTGTATCAAGAAATTGTCTACCAGTGAGGAGGATTTCTCTCATACTGGACTCAAAAGATTGGTTTCTCAATAAATATTTTTATTGGAAAACCGGTCGTGACAGTTGCCTCCCAACGAGCGATATCATTTTACGCCCCTAGCTAGGCATAATGCGAAGGATCTAAGTGTTGTCATCTTTGTTTCTAGATCCATATGAGGCCCTAATGATTGATTCATATGGTGGCTTAATTCTAGTTCTAGGTAAGTGTTCCATACCCTTCCTTAGTGGGAATTCAAATTTAATATTGCCTTCTTTCATATCAATGACGACACCAATAGTAAGTAAAAACAGTCTACCAAGAATAATTGGACAAGACGGATTGCAATCAATATCAAGAACAATAAAATCTATGGGCACATAATTCCTATTTGCAAGAATAAGAACATCACTAATTCTTCCCATAGGTTTTTTAATAGTAGAATCCGCCAAGTGCAAATTTAGAGAACACTCTTCAATATCGGTAAGACCAAGCACATCACATAAAGGTTTCGGATTTGTAGAAGCACTAGCACCCAAGTAACATAAAGCAAAACACTCATAATTTTTTATCTTGACTTTGATAGTAGGTTCCCAATCATCATGTAATTTTATAGGGATTGAAATCTCTAATTCCAACTTTTCTTCTAAAGCTTTCATCATAGCATCAACAATATGTTTAGTAAAACCTTTATTTTGTTCATAAGCATGGGGTGAATTTATCATGGATTGCAACAAAGAAATACAATCAACCAAAGAGCAACTATCATAATTAAAGTCTTTGTAATCCAAAAGAGTGGGCACATCACTAGTTAATGTTTTGACATATTCAAACCCACTTTTATCAATTTTCTCAACAAGATTTTCACCCTCCGAATTATCAGGGACGCCTTCTAGCTAAAGTTGACTCTTCTCCAATCCCTTTATCATCCATTTTAATTTTGCTAAACAAAGAATAATAGAAGAAAGATCAATCATTTTAAGATCTTCATCATTTTTATCTTGTAACTAGATTGGTTTAGCGGCCATTTGATTTACTAGGGTGGCTTGCGCATCGGATATTTTGCCTAGCAAACTTTCAGCAAAAGCATACTTAGATTGGAGTTACAAACTTCTCTACTAATATCATGTTTAGTTATAGCTTCCAGCACAACAGAGTGTTCCTTAAGTTCTTCGGTAAAATATCTATTATGCTCAAATTGTGTAGTCATATATTCCTTAGTATTTTTCTCAATTTCAAGCAAAATATTGGGGTAAGGAACATCATAATATTTTCGTTGAGGCATCATGACTACGCAAACAAGATTGCACTAAAAAATAGATCTAACGAGAAAAATGGCGAACGAAAAAGAGGACGAATAAAACGAATTTTTTTTGTGAAGTGGGGTAGAGGAAAACAAGAGCCAAATGGCAAATAATGTAAATTGCAAGGAGAGATGAGATTTGTGATTAGGAACCTGGTAGATGTTGATGATGTCTCCTCGGCAATGGCGCCAGAAATTCCTTTTGATGTTGGCTTGAACTACGTTGGTATTTCCCCAAAGAGGAAGGGATGATGTAGCACAACAACGGTAGGTATTTCCCTCAGTGATGAGACAAAGGTTATCAAACTAGTAGGAGAACCACGCAACACCATGTAAACAACACCTGCACACAAAGAACAAATACTTGCAGCCCGACGTAAGAGAGGGGTTGTCAATCTCTCATGGGTAAAAAGATAGGTAAAATTGTAGTAGTTTGGATAAATAGATCTCGCGGGAATGCGAGATAAAATAAATAAATAAAATTTGCAGCAAGGTATTTTTGTATTTTTTGATTAATAGATCTGAAAATAAAAGTAAATAAAAATGGATCTCGAAGGGAAATATGATAAAGAAGAGACCCGGGGGCCATAGATTTCACTAGTGGCTTCTCTCAAGAAAAATAGCATATGATGGGTAAACAAATTACTGTTGGGCAATTGATAGAACTTCAAATAATCATCACTACTAGGGAAAAGCCTAGCAGTAGCGCGGGTTTTGGGTGTATCAGCAGCACGGTCACCCGCGCTACTGATACGGCGCCACAGCTAACTTGTAGTAGTAGCGCGTGTATAACCATCGCTACTGCTACTTCTGATAGTAGTAGCATGGTTGACGCCCGCGCTACTACTACTTAGCTGTATCGCGGGTCAAGGCCCCGTGCTACTACTAACTAATTGGGAATTAAAAAAAATTCATCCATGGTTGCTGCTGTTGGGCCTCATCGTCCTCTCCAACCATGGTTGTTGCTGGTCCTGGAGGGGATGAAGTTGTCCATGGTGATGGTGGATCCCGACCCAAATCGTTCCCGCACCTCTCATCTACTGCTGCTACAAAAGAAGATAAAATTATTTGAATGAGGAAGAGAGAGATGGAGAGGAGTAGGAACTCACTGGTGGCTGCCAAAGTTGGAGCCGACGCTCAAAACCTAGACGAAGCTGCTCATGCTCGTCCTACTGCTGCTGTTGCCGCTCCTCCTCCTCATCGTCCTCCCCCGCATCGGAATCTGTAGGGCCCGTCAAACACGCAAGCCAGTCAGCGACCCTAGCGCCGGAACAGAGGACGCGATGCGTGCATCGCGTGGTGGGAGATGAGTTGGTGGCGCGCGGCGCTAGAAGCAGAGCTCTCACCGCCACCGTCCTTGGCCAGCTCCGTGGAGCCCCCGTTGGCCGCCTCCGTGCCGGATCCGGCGGCCCCAGCAGTGACAGCCTCCTCCTCCTGGACATGGATGTCATTCGCGTCGAGAGACGCCGAGGGAGAGGAGGTCACCGAATTTGGGGATGGATGGGGAATGGGAGAGAGGGGGAGAGTGAGGGAGAGAGGAGGGATTCAGCCGAGAATATGGGGACTTCACCTACCTCGTACTTAGTAGAAGCGAGAGGTATAAAACCGTGCTACTACTATCAACTTAGTAGTAGCGCGGGTTTATACCCCTCGCTACTACTATGGCATGTCTTGAGGGGCACGGTAGAGACCGCTTAGTAGTAGCGAGGGTTAAAAACCCGCGCTACTACTATCAACTTACTAGTAGCAAGGGGGGGAACACGCGCTACTAGTAAGTAGCAGTAGCGAGGGGTATAAACCCTCGCTACTAGTAAGCGTCTGCCTATAAGCTTTTCCCTAGTAGTGCATGACGATATCCAGGCAATGATCATTATATAGGAATCACGTCCAAGATTACTAGACCGACTCCTGCCTACATCTACTACTATTACTCCACACATCGCCCGGTATCCAGCATGCATCTAGTGTATTAAGTTCATGGAGAAACAGAGTAATGCAATATGAACAATGACATGATGTAGACAAGATCTATTTATGTAGAAATAGACCCCATCTTGTTATCCTTAATAGCAACGATACATACGTGTCGGTTCCCCTTTTGTCACTAGGATCAAGCACTGTAAGATCGAACCCATCACAAAGCACCTCTTCCCATAGCAAGAAAAATCAATCTAGTTTCCCTAACTAAACCAAAGATTCAAAGAAGAAATACGAGGCTATAAGTAATCATGCATATAAGAGATCAAAAGACTCAAATAACTTTCATAGATAAAAACATAGATCTGATCATAAACTCGGAGTTCATCGGATCCCAACAAACACACCGCAAAAAGAGTTACATAAAATAGATCTCCAAGAGACCATTGTATTGAGAATCAAGACAGAGAGAGAGAGAGAGAGAGAGAGAGAGGAAGCCATCTAGCTACTAACTATGGACCCGAAGGTATACAATGAACTACTCACGCATCACCGGAGAGGAACCAATGAGGATGATGAACCCCTCCGTGATGGTGTCTAGATTGGATCTGGTGGTTCTGGAACTTGCAGCGGCTGGAATTGATTTTCATCGACTCCCCTAGGGTTTTTGGAATATTGGGGTATTTATAGAGCAAAGAGGCGGTGCTGGAGGCGGCCGAGGTGGGCACAACCCACCTGGGCGCGCCTGGGTCCCCAGGCATGCCCTGGTGGGTTGTGCTCCCCTCTGAGCTCCCCTCAGGTACTTTCTTGGCCCAACAGGTGTCTTCTGGTCCAGAAAAAATCCACAAAAAGTTTCGCTGTGTTTGGACTCCAGTTGATATTGATTTCCTGCAATGTAGAAAACAAGCAGAAAACAGCAACTAGCACTTGCCACTATGTCAATAGTTTAGTCCCAAACTATGACATAAAGTTTCTATAAAATGATTGTAAAGCATCCAAGAATGATAATATAACAGCATGTAACAATAAAAAATTATGATACGTTGGAGACGTATCATACAACACCTGCCTGCACAGATCCCCACACACGAACGACGAAGAGGCCTCGCCATAGACGGCGTCAACCACGCTTCACCAGGCCGCGCCCTTTGGTGGCGGTGATGGAGGAGGAGGAGGAGGAGTAGGAAGGGGAGTCCAGGATGTCACGGTAAGGTTTCCCCTCCGCCGCCTCTTGGCGGTGACGAGAGTAGGGGATTAATATACGTGATATATATAGATCACAAAATCTCAACATGCATTTCTTGCCCAAATTAAATACTACTCTCTAATGACTTCGATAAAGTTTTTGCCCATGTGGTTGTGGTGAGGTAGCGCATCTTTTGGCATATAGATACCATGTCACTTTTATCTCAGCTCCCCCCCCCCCAAAAAAAGTAAAACTTGTTAAAATGTGAATGGTTGATTGAGCGAACAACTTCTGGATTTTAAAATGCTATGCTTATGTACAAGATGAAAGGACGGTATCGAAGGACGTCGGCTATAATACAAGAGAGAAAGCGGAGCGGACGCGGTCGTACGGAAATGGCACCTTCTTGGGAAAAGATGGATTTCGGTGACTGGACACAAGCAAGGACAAATGATGGTTACTAATCCTAATTTCTGTTCATTAATTAACATGTGGTAATTAACGAATCGACATGTGCTAAACTAATTCTAACACCTCCCTTGTACATCACTTCTTCATGAATAAGTTATTATTGAAGTCTTCTTGTATTCATCATTCTTCTTTAGAAATCCTTGTATATTTTTTAGTCTCCCTGAAAAACCATGTGTGAAAAATATGAGTAGAGTAGTGCAGATATGTTGCTAAACTCCTTAAACCTAGTGGGAAAACTAATAGGGAGAAAATGACCACATATAATGATTATTGTCTCTTGATAACCCAAGAAAAACCTTTGAAGAAGGAGATAACTCATTGGTGAGTTTAGAGAACAATAGATATGCTTTGGATACTTCCCTTTAGAAAACCTGATGGGATCTTTTTTGAAACTATCGAATGAGATCAGTGTTGAATGTGATCTCGAAAATATATTGCCTCAATAAAAAACATCATGAGAAACTTTGAGAGAAAACTCACAAGAGGAAAGATTGTGATCTGATATGCCATTCAAAACCTTTAAACCCCGATGAAAAAAAGAAGAAGAGAAAATGATAAGACATAAGTGGACCCTTGTGTCTATATTGTCTTATTAAGAACCTTTTATGAGAATTGAAAACCCAAGAAGCAAACCTTATGAAGGAAATAAAGAGTACAATATATGTATAATCTTATGATTATTTATAGGTTATTATCTCAGAACTTACTCGCCTTAACCATTGAAAATGTCTAGGTTGTATCATACCAATTCCATTGACATGATAATGAGATGTAGAAGTTTGGTAATGACACTAAATAATCTTATAGATTTTCACAATATTTTGTTTGCAAATTATCTCCTCACTTGTTAGTAATTTGTGTCAATAAATAATATATGAGTAATTCATTTGTGATATTACTCTCCATATAACCCAAATGTATTTTAGTGACACAAGTAATATTATCTTCCTACATAATAATATGTGCTTCTGATGAATCTTAATTAGCCACATGATTTTGAGTACGGTCAATCATTCTACTAAGGCATGCATGTTTTAAATGGTTCATATAAAATAATATTTTAGAATGATGAGCGGAAGTAGCAATTAGAGTCTATTTAGGCGACTTCCATGAGGAGGCTATTCTAGTGAATTCAATCTGTGATTTGGCATTGTAGGGATTGGATTAGTAGCCAATATCAGTACATCACATCATGGTCATATCATGATTTTCTTAATAAAATTAACGAGTCATGTTGTGAGGTTTAGATATTAGTGGATATCCCTTACACCAACCATATACCTTTTGTTGGGGGTTCCACTTTCAACAAGGATAACTATAGTGCCAGACCTGACATAGTTTGCAATGATATATACAAGCCTCCGTTTTTAGTAAGATAGGGAACATTAGGTCCTGATATCACTGCATTATCACCCTAGGCCTAAACGTATTTGTATCCCATTCAGAGATAATATGACCATAGATGTATTTTATTAATATGAGAAATCCCTGAACTTTCCATATATGTTTTGGATATAAGTAGACTGATATATACATATTCTTGAGAGAATTTTCCAGTTGTAAGTTTGAGAAAAAATTGATTAAATCCAAATTTTCCGTCTTGAGATGATTTTGTGTATGTTTAGATCTTGTATGGACATTGATGATGAGTTCATCGATATACACTAAGGTGATGTAAGGAAATCAAATTTAGGATTCCTTTATTAAACACATAAGAAATCATCATTATTCAAGCAACCCTTTGTAAGAAAGTAACCATTTAGTCGGTAGGACCATATAATTCTATGATTATATTAAGTCATGAAGCAACTTTTGAAGTTTTACACAATACATGTCGCGGTTTATTTTTGGATTCGGTATTGTAAGACCTTTAGGGACTTTTAATATAGATATCGGAAATGAGTGACCCATATATGAGTATGTAGTCATTTCATACATTAACTACATGTACAAAGTATTTGTAATGGCAATGATATTTGGTATCGAAATATAATTCCACTCATATCAAGAGGGTATGTTCCATCGTAATCAATGTCAAGTCTTTGTGCGAGCCCTATTGCTACAAGCCTCTCTTTCTCACTACCTCGTTTACTTTGTTTACGAATGAGAATATATTTGTATTCCATATGAGAGGTACTTATGAGGAGTATCCATTACTGTGGTAAATACAACTCTTTTGTGTTGAGCGGTTGTTATTCTTTCTTACTTGCTTACTTTTTTATGTGAACCAATATGCATGAGTGCAAGAGGAACTCTACCATGGATTTTGGTTCAGGGCCCAACACGCTTAGCAATTTTAAGAAGAAATATATGTCGATAAATGTAGTATTTTAAGTCAGAGACACTTATTTTAGGACGGATGGAGTATGATTCTTGTGGAATCGATGAAATTTTACGGAAATATATTTATTCCTTTTTAACTCCTTATGATTTCCTACAACAATGGGGTATGAGTGTTTTGATGTCCCAGCACTACAAATATTATGCAGATTTATGTCAGGCTTGCATGATGAGTATCCTATCTGGTGTCTTTCAACTTGATGTTGAATTAAATTTATTGGTAGTTTATCTAATTTCCTCTGTTTCTACAAAAGCATGTGAGAAATTATATCTCGTGTAGTTAGATTTCTCTCCCACTTGCTCTCATTTGGTGGAGAAGAGTAGTTTATTAGGTACCTTAACTCTCTGACATTTTACTGCAGGAATATAAAATTTAATAACACCTTTGTGAACACTAAATGTATGTGGCAGATTTGCAGTGTGTTGCAAATATATGATTCCCTAAATTACTATTCAGATTTGTTAAGTACATGGACATAAGGATCAGCAATGAATGACATTTCTAGTTTATTTCTTAGCATTCTTTGTTGTACCGATCTCCCCGAATGCCAAAAAATATACTTATTACGAATGCATCAATGTATGGTCTGCTACCAACTCCCTTGTTTGGGGCTCAATTTACTTATGATAGACAGATAGATCTTAGAAAAAGGACGTTTTATTACTTAAAAGATTAAGCATTACACCCGGCCTCTGCATAACTAAGATGCACACAGCCAAACAAGATCCTCTCACATAAATGTAGCGACAAGACCTCAAACAGTCTGATCAATGTGCACCAGTGTCATCCCTGGATCGGTAATGCTGACACGCACAGTACTTGAAAGATTTATAACAGAGTAGCAATCACACACTTATTACATCAAATGTCTCAGAAGAGAACTTATTACAATAAATATGGCTTAAGGCCATCTAATAACGATAACAGCGGAAGGCTTGGAAGATAAGCGAGTCCATCAACTCCAACGGCATCACTGAGTATAGAACCACGACCTAAGGCACCTTAGTCGTCGTCTGAAAAGTCTGTAACATGAACGTTGCAGCCCGAAAACGGGTCAGCACATGGAATATGCTGGCAATGTAACACATAGAGAGTAATGAACAGAATAATGCTATTCTACATGCATATATGGCTGGTGGAAAGCTCTATGGTTACAGTTTTGCATAAAGCCAATTTTTCCCTACTGCAAAAGGAATAAATTTTATTTAACTATCATGGTGGTTGTTAAACATTGAGAAGGGTACTCCAACTCAATCCCATTAAAGCATCATCATTGAGAAGGGTAACATGACGAGATTCACATGATAATCCAAATACTAGATACTCAAAACGTCCATAACCGGGGACACGGCTAACCATGATTAGTTTATACACTCTGCAGAGGTTTGCGCACTTTTCCCTGCAAGACTCGATCTCCTCCGCTTGAATTCTCGCACTACATGGTGTTTGAGAAACGGATGACCGAGACACAGTCTTTTAGAAGCATTTACTCTCTACTCCGGATAGACAGTACCAACCTACATCCCCTACATCTGCTAGTCTACCTCTTCAAGAGCTCACACAACTTAATCAACTATGCTAGAGCCCATAGTAGCTTGTGGCTGCACATGGAAGTTTCTAGCATGAATAATCTCATGATCCCTTTGAGCCTGGGTGGCGGTCCATAGGAGAATCACATGGTACCACGGGATTTCCAAAAATACAGGCAACACTGGGTTCCCCAGGTGCCTCAATACACCCAGATGTGAATTTAAGTTGCCACCTTAAGTAAACCATTAGTTTAACAATCTCACAAATGTCATGAATACACTCACCCAATCCACGTCTACTGGCATAGCATGGAAATATAAGCAAACGCAGAAGTAACTCCCAAAGGTTTGATAGTAAAACAGGTAATAGGTTCTACCTCATCTACTTCCCAAAACCCACATGTTAAACAGATCCTAACCATGCAATTGTTTGAGGATTGATCTAATGCAATAAAACTAGGTAGTAAAGAGGTATGATTAAAGTGTTACTTGCCTTGCTAATGATCCGCGAAACCTAGAGATTCGAAGTAGCAAGCGACGCACTCCGGGTACTCTATCGCAAACAAACAAGAATACAATAAGCACTCATCTAATGCATAGTAAAACTCAAATAAGAGACCTAACCAGAAAGTTCAACTCAAGAACTCCGGTTTGCAAAAAGAATCAAACCAAACGAAGCAACGAAAATCAAACGGCGAAAGAAACAAGCTTCGTTTACTAATCTGGACCTAAGTCAAATTTTACAGTATCAAAAACTTGTTTGAGTAGGTTAAACGGAAAGAGGGTTTCGAGAAGAAACTCTAGGCGCTTGAATCGCATGATTCCGATAAACGAGCGAAAAGTTATACTAAAACGAAAATCGAATCAGAAATCACGATCAGAAATAATCGCGGAAAATCCAAGAAAAGGGAAAACAGACGAACAGGCTAACGAACGAACGTTCGCTGTCTGCGGTTAAACGATGAAAACCATTCACTAAAACGAATGTATGAACGAACGTCTGCTAAATAAACTAAACCGAAAAAAATAAACCAAACCGGATCTAAATAAAAAAATAGATCAGTTTTCTTCGCGAAAACTGAGGCAACTGCGGCTACCTCGGGCGGCTCCGACGAGACGGCGGCGGTCGGCGGCGGCGGCTCCGGCGACGGCGACGGGTGGCGGCGGCGGCGGCTCCGGTAGCGGCTGGCGGCGGCGGCGGCTGGCGGCGAGGCGAGGGTGGTGGCGGGAACCGGCGGCGGTGGCGGACTCGCGCGGCGGCGGTGGCGGCGAGCTGGGGCGGCTAGGGTTTGGGGTGGCGGTTGGGCTGGGGCGGGTCGGCGCCTCGGGCTTTAAAGGCCCGGCCGGGTCGGTGTCCCAGGCGGACACGGCCCGGTAAGTCGGTTTCGTTTTTTTAAAACATTACGGACAAAAAAACAAATAAAAGAAATACTAAACAGACACCAAAAATCCCGAAATAAATTTTCTCCGACTTTTAAAATCAAGCCGGACAAGATGAACATTTATTTGGGGCCTAAATAAAATTTTGAAAAATGCGCATTTTCCTAAATTCAAATAAAATAGCCAAAAACTCCGAAATAAGATCTTATTTGATTTTTTTATTAAATCCTCAATATTTTTTTTTGGGAAAGTCATTTTATTCCCTCTCTCATATTTTTATACTAGCTAGAAACAAATGAAGATAAAATAAATAAAATCAAATGATCCTTTTTCCTAAATTTGAGAAAACTCAAATATGAAAATAACGAAATCCCCAACTCTCTCCGTGGGTCCTTGAGTTGCGTAGAATTTCTAGGATCGAGCCAAAATGCAATAAAATAATGATATGCAAATATGATCTAATGTATAACATTCCAAATTGAAAATTTGGGATGTTACAAACCTACCCTCCTTAAGATGAATCTCGCCCTCAAGATTCGGGTTGGCTAGAAAATAAGTGAGGGTGGTCCTTCAGTAGATCTTCCTCTCGCTCCCAGGTGGCTTCATCTTCGGTATGGTGGCTCCACTGAACTTTGCAAAACTTGATAACCTTGCTGCGGGTGACTCGGCTAGCATATTCGAGAATCTTGACTGGTTTCTCCTCGTAGGTCAAATCACTATCCAACTGAATCGCTTCCAGCGGCACTGTATCTCTCAGCGGTATATCAGCCATCTCTGAGTGGCACTTCTTCAATTGCGAAATGTGGAACACATCATGAACTCCTAACAATCCTTCAGGCAATTCCAAGTAAGCAACTTCTCCCATACGCTCCAAAACTTTGTATGGTCCGACAAAACATGGTGCTAACTTCCCCTTAACTCCAAAGCGCTTAACTCCCGAAAGGGGAGATACATGAAGGTAAACTCTGTCTCCGACTTCGTAAAATGTCTCCTTGCGTTTAGAATCTGCATAGCTCTTCTGCCTGGACTGGGCTACCTAGAGCCTATCATGAATTAACTTCACCCTCTGTTCAGACTCCTTAATCAAATCTGGTCCAAAGAACTGGCGGTCTCCGACTTCGTCCCACAACAATGGGGTCCTGCACCTCCTTCCGTACAAGGCTTCGAAAAGGGGCCATCTTCATACTAGATTGATAACTTTTGTTCTAAGAGAACTCCGCATATGGCAAATTGTCGTCCCAACTAGATCCATAATTTAGCGCACAAGCTCTCAGCATGTCCTCCCGAATCTGATTGACTCTCTCGATCTGTCCATCTGTCTACGGATGAAAGGCTGTACTGAACTCTAGCCTGGTACCCAAAGTTTCGTGCAACTGATTCCAGAACTTTTAGGTAAACTAGGTTCCTCTATCTGATATGATGCTCCTCGGAACTCCATGCAGACATACGATCCTGGTCATGTATATCTTTGCCAACTTAGCACTAGTGTAAGTGGTCTTCATTGGGATGAAATGAGCTACCTTCGTCAAACGATCGACTACAACCCATATCGAGTCATAGCCTGAACGAGTCATGGGCAATCCCGTGATAAAATCCATGCTTAGCTTATCCGACTTCCATTTGGGTATTGGCAATGGCAGTAGCAATCCTGCTGGCTTCTGATGCTCTGCCTTTACTCTCTGACATACATCACATACTACTACATACTCTGCAATATCCTTCTTCATTCTGGTCCACCAGAAAGTGTCTTTCAAATCCAGATACATCTTGGTATTTCCTGGGTGAATCGAATACGGCGAATCATGGGCCTCTTGCAGAATCAGCTTCCTGATCTCCGGGTCAACAGGCACATAAACGCGGTCTTCAAACCATAGGTTATCGTGCTCATCCTCACGAAATCCCTTAGCTTTTCCTTTGCTCATCTTCTCCTTTATTTCGGCAATTTCCTTGTCAGTCTTCTGGGCTTCTCTGATCTTATCCATCAAAGTAGACTGAATCTCCAGTGCTTCTACATAGCCTCTCGGAACTATCTCCAAACATAGCTCACGAAGATCCTCGGTTAACTCCTTCGGTAACTCTCCGGTCATGAGTGTGTTGACATGGCTCTTGCAGCTCAACGCATCGGCTACTACGTTAGCCTTTCCGGGGTGATAATGCAATCTCATATCATAATCCTTGATGAGCTCCAAATATCTCCTTTGCCTGAGATTCAACTCCTTCTGTGTGAAGATGTACTTCAAACTCTTGTGATCCGTGTACACCTCACAATGGTTTCTAATGAGAAAGTGCCTCCACGTCTTCAAAGCATGCACTACGGCTGCTAACTCCAAATCATGTGTAGCATAATTCAACTCATGGGGCTTAAGTTGTCGTGAGGCATATGAAACAACTCTTCCCTCCTACATCAACACTACTCCAAGTCCTCGACGAGAAGCATCACAATAAACTTCATAATCCTTGCGCTGATCTGGCAGAATCAACACTGGTGATGTAACCAAACCTTTCTTCAACTCTTGGAAATTGGCCTCACATTCCTCTGTCCATTTAAACTTGGTGTCCTTCTTCAACAACTCCGTCATGGGTTTTGCGATCTTCGAGAAATTCTCAATGAACCTCCGGTAGTATCCTGCGAGTCCAAGAAAACTTTGGATCTCTCCAACTATTGTTGGGGCTTCCCAGATTGTCACAGTGACAACTTTGGTGGGGTCTACTGCTATCCCTTCTCCGGATATTACATGTCCAAGGAATCCAACTTCCTTCAACCAAAACTCACATTTGCTGAACTTGGCATATAAATGATGTTCTCTGAGCTTCTCCAGTACCAAACACAAATGCTCCTTATGCTCTTCTTCATTCTTCGAGTAGACCAAAATATCATCAATGAACACCACGACGAACTTATCCAGACACTCCATAAACACCTTGTTCATCATGTTCATGAAATAGGCAGGCGCGTTAGTCAGACCAATTGACATAACGGTATACTCGTGCAGCCCGTACCTGGTGGTAAAAGTCGTCTTAGGTATATCATGCGCTCGAATCTTCAACTGATGGTATCCCGATCGCAAATCGATCTTGGAAAACACCTTAGCTCCTTGCAATCGGTCAAACAAGTCATTGATCATCAGCAGTGGGTACTTGTTCTTGATTGTTACTTCATTCAATCCTCGATAATCAACAACCATCCTTAATGACCCATCCTTCTTCTCTACTAGAAGTACTGGCGATCCCCAAGGTGAAGAACTTGGGCGAATATAGCCTTTATCCAGTAACTCCTTAATCTGCTTCTTAAATTCCTCCAAATCTTTTGCGGGCATCATGTACAGTCTCTTAGAAATAGGCCCCGTGCCTGGCAAAAGCTCAATCAAAAACTCAATGTCTCTATCCGGTGGCATGCCTGGCAACTCCTCTGGAAATACATCAGGAAAATCCTTCACCACTGGTACTTCCTCCTGTACAACTCATGTTAAGGAATTTACTTGAGTCCTCTTTGGCGCATGCCATGACACATACTTGATCCTTCTTCCTTCTAGCATGGTAAGCAAAATCGACTTACTGGCGCATTCATTTTTCCCTCCATACTTTGATAACCAATCCATACCTAATATCACATCCCGTCCTTGCGATTCCAATACTATTAGGTTTGAGGGAAACACGTAGTTACCAATCCTGAAGGGTAACCGATCACACCATAGACTAGACATATACTCTTCTCCTGGCGAGGTTACTAACATGGGTGACCTAAGGGCTTGGGTTGGCAGGTTATACTTATCCACAAATCCCCTTGATATGTATGAATGCGATGCACCAGTATCAAAAAGAACGATTGCAGTAAATGTCTTAACCAAAACTTACCTATTACTGCATCTGGCTGGGCTTCAACCTCCTTCATGCTAACGTGGTTCACCTGTCCTTTGTTGAAAGGGTTGGGCTTCTTCCCAGAGCTTCCATTGCCATTTCCATTCTTCGCTTCAGGACATTCAGTGGCATAATGTCCAGTCTTCTGGCATTTGTAACAGGTGATGTGGCTCAGATCCTTCTTGGCTGGTGTTGATGGGTTGGTGCGGTTCTGTCCATTGCTTCCTCCATTCCCATTACCATTTTTGGGGCCACTATGGTTGTGCGAACTACCTCCTCCATGGGTATGATGAAAATGTCCTCCCGTGTTTCGGGTAAAACGAGGCTTCTACTGAGCTCCAAAATTGTACTTCCCTTGTCCATACTTCCTCTTGCGGCTGTCAATCTGCTGCTGCTTCCCTTCAATCATAAGAGCTCTATCTACCAACTCCTGGTAGTTGTTGAAGGTTGCTACCATCAACTGCATGCTCAGCTCATCATTCAGTCCTTCTAGAAACTTCTCTTGCTTAGCTGCATCCGTAGCAATGTCATCTGGTGCATAACGTGCTAACTTGCTAAAGTCATCCACATACTGGCCAACAGTACGTCCTCCTTGGCGCAAGTTGCGAAACTCACGCTTCTTCATGGCCATAGCTCCTGCTGAAACATGGGCAGTATGGAAAGCCTGCTGAAACTGATCCCATGTGACAGTGTCGATGGGATAAGTGGCTGTGAAATTCTCCCACCATGAGGCTGCGGGTCCATCAAGTTGATGTGCCGCAAAGTGCACCTTCTCCGTATCTGTGCATCCTGCAGCGGTCAACTCCCTTCACATCTTGCGGAGCCAATCATCTGCAACTATCGGCTCGGTGCTACTGGAAAACACCGGCGGATTCAGCCTCAAGAAGCGGGCTAAGTGATCAACAGGTGGTGGTGGTGGTGGGTTGTTGTTGTTGTTGTTCCCTTGATTCTGATTCTGGACTAGGATCTACATCAATGCATTCTGCTGCTGGAGCAACTGGGTGAGCTCCGGTGGAAAAGCAAATCCATTGTCATGTCTCGGAGGCAGCTGAGGGTTTAGAAAAGATGAGAATATAGAATAGAATGAGGTCTATAGAGGAAACACTACCCATATGCACATGAGAAAAATTCAATCAATATCACTTCAATCAATCAAACAAGGGCATACAACGGTCTAACTATCATTACAAAAGTGCTCGAACTATACTATATACATGGGGGAATACTACTATTGTTATGGTGGTCGACTACAAAACTGCTCGGTCGAAGACTCCATGATATCTGCTCCAGCTTCATCAACAAAGTCATTATCGCTATCGTCTGGGTCCGAGTCGGTGTCGTCGATGATGATGTAGTTCTCCGGGCAAGTGTAATCACCGTCTTCTCCTTCAATCGCGGGAAATCCCATAAATACTTTTAGCTTCTTGTTCAGATCATCATTCTTCTCCACGAGTGTCGCTATTTCCTCCTCATATCCATCGCGTGTAGACTTGAGTTCTTCCTCCAACTCTGTGATCTTGGTCATAGCCTTCTTCAGATCTATCATGCCTGTGCACATCTGGTTCTCCTGGTGACGAATGTGCTGGTTTAACTCCTGGATGAAAGCTGCAATTGATCTATCCTTCCTGGTGCTGATCATCTCCCATTGCTCATCTCAGCGCCCACAAATCTGGTAGATAGTATCCTTGAGATCCCGGTGTTAAACTTCTCCAATGCATCCCATGGTGATGTGGGCTACCATGCTTTTTCCTAAACTCCAGGTTGGTGCATCAAAGGAAAACTCTATGGGCTCAGTGACGGGCATGAACGTCCTTCCTAGAACTTGAACTTGAATCATCCAATGCTCCTCTTCTGGTAACATGGCGATGTAGGTCCTGGTGAAGCTTGGTACTCCGATGTTCAGGTACTTAGTGACTTCCTTCTAGTGGCGTCCAAAGGGTGTATCTTCATCCGATTACGTGAACTTGTTCCTCGCATCCGCCATCCTTAAAGAGTAGAAAAGATGAGGAGTCAGAATTGAGAAGAGAGAGTAGTGATCTAAGGTTTTAGCTTAGTGGTCGTGTCCTACAGTCAACGTGTGCTCTGATACCATCTTGTAGCGACCAGACCTCAAACAGTCTGATCTCTGTGTATCAGTGTCATCCCCGGATCGGTAATGCTGACACGCACAGTACTTGAAGGAATTATAACAGAGTAGCAATCACACACTTATTACATCGAATGTCTCAGAAGAGAACTTATTACAATAAATATGGCTTAAGGCCATCTAATAACGATAACAGCGGAAGGCTTGGAAGATAAGCAAGTCCATCAACTCCAGCGGCATCACTGAGTATAGAACCACGACCTAAGGCACCTTACTCGTCGTCTGAAAAGCCTGCAACATGAACGTTGCAGCTTGAAAACGGGTCAGAACATGGAATATGCTGGCAATGTAACACATAGAGAGTAATGAACAGAATAATGCTATTCATGCATATATGGCTGGTGGAAAGCTCTATGGTTACAGTTTTGTATAAAACCAATTTTTCCCTACTGCAAAAGGAATAAATTTTATTTAACTATCATGATGGTTGTTAAACATTGAGAAGGGTACTCCAACTCAATCCCATTAAAGCATCATCATTACACCCAACAAAATTATTTCAAGTAACATGATGAGATTCACATGATAATCCAAATACTAGATACTCAAAACGTCCATAACTGGGGACACGGCTAATCATGATTAGTTTATACACTCTGCAGAGGTTTGCGCACTTTTCCCCGTAAGACTCGATCTCCTCCGCTTGAATTCTCGCACTACATGGTGTTTTAGAAACGGATGACCGAGACACAGTCTTTCAGAAGCATTTACTCTATACTCCAGGTAGACAGTACCAACCTACATCCCCTACATCTGCTAGTCTACCTCTTCAAGAGCTCACGCAACTTAATCAACTATGCTAGAGCCCATAGTAGCTTGCAGCTTCACACGGAAGTTTCTAGCATGAATAATCTCATGATCCCTTTGAGCCTGGGTGGCGGTCCATAGGAGAATCACACGGTACCCCGGGATTTCCAAAAATACAAGCAACACTAGGTTCCCCAGGTGGCTCAATCCACCCAGATGTGAATTTAAGTTGTCACCTTAAGTAAACCATTAGTTTAACAATCTCACATCTGTCATGAATACACTCACCCAATTCACGTCTACTAGCATAGCATGGCAACATAAGCAAACACAGAAGTAACTCCCAAAGGTTTGATAATAAAACAGGTAATAGGTTCTACCTCATCTACTTCCCAAAACCCACATGTTAAACAGATCCTAACCATGCAATTGTTTGAGGATTGATCTAATGCAATAAAATTGGGTAGTAAAGAGGTGTGATCAAAGTGTTACTTGCCTTGCTGATGATCCGCAAAACCTAGAGATTCGAAGTAGCAAGCGGCGCACTCCGGGTACTCTATCGCAAACAAACAAGCATACAATAAGCACTCATCTAATGCACAGGTAAAACTCAAATAAGAGATCTAACCAGAAAGTTCAACTTAAGAACTCCGGTTTGCAAAAAGAATCAAACCAAACGAAGCAACAAAAATCAAACGGCGAAAGAAACAAGCTTTGTTTACTAATCTGGACCTAGGTCAAATTTTACAGTAGCCAAAACGTGTTTGAGTAGGTTAAACGGAAAGAGGGTTTCGAGACGAAACTTTAGGCGCTTGAATCGCCTGATTCCGATAAACGAGCGAAAAGTTATACTAAAATGAAAATCGGATCAGAAATCGCGATCAGAAATAATCGCGGAAAATCCGAGAAAAAGGAAAACGGACGAACAGGCTAACGAACGAACGTTCGCTGTCTGCGGCTAAACGACGAAAACCGTTCGCTAAAACAAACGTACGGACGAACGTCCGCTAAATAAACTAAACCAAAAACAGTAAACTGAACCGGATCTAAATAAAAAAACGGATCTAGGGTTTTTTCGCGAAAACCGAGGCAACGGCGGCTACCTCGGGCGGCTCCGGCGAGACAGCGGCGGTCGGCGGCGGCGGCGGTGGTGATGGCGGAGGGTAGCGGCGGCGGCGTCGGCTCCGGCGGCGGCGGCGGCTCCGGCGACGGATGGCGGCGGCGACGGCTGGCGGCGAGGCGAGGGGCGGCGGCGGGAACCGGCGGCACCGGCGGACTCGCGGCGGCGGCGGCGACGGTGGCGGACTTGCGCGGCGGCGACGGCGGCGGGCTGGGGCGTCTAGGGTTTGGGGCGGCGGCGGGGCTGGGGCGGCTCGGCGCCTCGGACTTTAAAGGCCCAGCCGAGTCAGTGTCCCAGGCGGACACGGCCCGGTAAGTCGGTTTATTTTTTAAAAAAACATTACGCGCAGAAAAACGAATAAAAGAAATACTAAACCAACTCCAAAAATCCCGAAATAAATTTTCCTTGACTTCTAAAATCAAGTCGGACAACATGAACATTTATTTGGGGCCTAAATGCAATTTTAAAAAACGCGCATTTTTCCTAAATTCAAATAAAATAGCCAAATACTCCGAAATAGAATCTTATTTGATTTTTTTATTAAATCCTCAATATTTCTTTATTTTGGGAAAGTCATTCTATTCCCTCTCTCATATTTTTATACTAGAAACAATTGAAGATAAAATAAATAAAATCGAATGATCTTTTTTCAAAATTTGAGAAAACTCAAATATGAAAATAACGAAATCCCTAACTCTCTCCGTGGGTCCTTGAGTTGCGTAGAATTTCTAGGATCGAGCCAAAATGCAATAAAATAATGATATACAAATATGATCTAATGTATAACATTTCAAATTGAAAATTTGGGATGTTACAATAAAAGAAAAATAAAAAGGCAAAATACAAAGAAACATGTAGAGTCCATATAATGCCTAAAGCGGGGGGACACCAATCCTTAAATCATGCCTCCACCCATGTTGGGTAAAAGTATCCCTTGTCGTAGCCTCCAATCGTGTACACACCTCCGTAAACAGGTCTCGATTCTCCAAGCATTGTAGAGAGGACCATAAACGAAGTCCCAGTACATCTATAGATAACCTACAACATAGAAGTACTTTTATCGTTAAAAACCTTATCATTTCTACATAGCCAAATCGACCAAATAATGGCAAGCGCTCCCACCCTGAGAAGAGTTCTACACCTGGGATCAATCTCATGTAACCAGTTGCCAAATATATTAGCAACACTACAGGAAGGGTACAAGCCAAAAGCTATTTGGATGACAAACCATACAGAACAAGCCAATTTGCATTGGAAGAATAATGGTTTATTGTCTCCTCATGGTGACAAAAAAACACACTGCGAATTTCCATGCCAATTCCTTTTAATAAGGTTATCTTTAGTAAGAATGACTCCGCGATGAAGATATCATACAGATAAATGTTTTAGTAAGAATGACTTCATCTTTCAGATCTTCTTGTTATTAACAACTGGCACATCAGACTGGATTAACGCTACATACATAGACTACACCGAGAATTTGATTATGAAAATGCGGTCACTGTCGCATGTACGCGCCATGTATGTGGCTAGTATGACCAGTTGTTGACCATCACGTACTCTACTCTGATTAGGCCAATTTTGCATGGAGGGCTTTTAAGTAAAAAGCCAAAATTTACCATTTCATCAAATCCCTAAGCCGTCACGGCCCCCTCTTCAACCCTAGCATTCTCCCTCTCTCGCGTGTGACTGCTCCGCCACCTCCTTTGTCGCCGGCCGTCATCGAATCCGCCAGACACCGCGAGATCCCATATCGTCGACAATTCCTTCCCCTCTGGTGCTTATGTCTGCCGCATGCTCCTCCATCTCTGCTGCTCGCCACAGGGCATTGCCGCTGCTCCTGATCTGATGCCTGAGCTGCAAGGAGAAGGTGTGCATCTACATCTCCACGATGGAGAAGCACGACTTGCGGATCTTTTACAAAAGCCAGAAGCATGGTTAGTGCTTTGATTTCTTTTCCTTTCCATGGTTTCTCGTCGGTTTTGGCCAAAAAGATTCAAGTTTTTGACTTTGGCATGTATTTTGGTATATGTTACTTGTGATTTCTAGCGCTGGGAATTGGAATATGTCCAGTACCTTGTTGACAAGCACTATCTTATTGGTGATGCCACTGTGGATGCTAGGAGGACCGAAGGGAGGAACTTATGAATGTACATGAGCTTAGCCTTATGAATGCATCTACCAGCAGGTGTAAGAAGGCTCTGAAGAATGAAAGTGCAAATGTGATGACTAGGCAGTAAGCTTGTGCACTGATGATACTAGGGAGAGAGCTGGTGATGCTCATGAAGATGTTGCTTGGTATTGTGGTGTTGCTAGGTGTTACTGTTGTTGTCTTCATGTTCAAGATCGAACTCGCCTACAAACTGACTACCAAGATAATGAAGCTGCCCCGAGGAAGGAGCCCGTGTCCTCGGTTTGAAGACAAGTTCAGGGGCTGCTGCTGATGTCCTGGAATTAAGGGGTGCACACGATGTCAGCCCGCCATCAAGATGGAGTTCTCTGAAGACTTGGCGTACACTTCAAGGCGTGTTTGAATAACCGACATGTTTATCCTAGATTGTAACCGACCATGTGTAGACCTAGATACCCCGGTGCCTATATAAGGCGAGGGGTTTAGTTCGTAGAGGTGGGTTTTCAAGGTTTAGAGGTTAGAAATCGTTCATACGATCTTGAGATAGATCATACTGTACTTTTTACCATCCACAATCAATACAATAAGAGCATGACGTAGGGTTTTACCTCTTCGAGAGGGCCTGAACCTGGGTAAATACGTGTCTATATTTTTCCCGTTACAATCATTCCAAAATCACCAGCTCGGGACCTCCTACCTGAGATCCGCCAGTTTTAGCACCGACACACCTCCCCCCACGCCCCGATCTTGGTCTTTTTGCTCTCGACACCCAATCATCGTCTGCTCTACCTCGGTCGACCTCTGACCTCCAGCGCTTGCTGCAGGCGGGTCTACCGGCATGTGCCTCTCTCGGTGACTTGGCCCAACCATGCCTTGCTCTCTGTCGGGCTGGCGATGGTGGTGGTTCTGGGCAATTGGTAGCGGCTCATGCATCAGTGGGGTTAGTGTTGGTGGTGGGTCCGGCGGTGCCCGGTGTCTCCTTCGTTCAATGACGGGCGAAACTTGCCTTCTTACAGTAAAGCCAACCGACGTTTTAGTTTTTACATCTCCAGATCCTGATCTAGTGGCATTGGGATTGTTTGGTCACGAGCCAGGGCAAAATCCCTGCTTTGATGCTGGCAGCGGCGACACATGCGGGTGTCGTCCCCTTCTTGAAGGCACTTCCATGGCCTTCTCTGTGCCCCTCTTCAAGCATCGGGGGAACCCTAGATCTTGTTCTTCGGATCAAATGGCGGTGGCGTCACGACATCGTCCCCTTCATAAAGGCGATGTCTTGGTTACTCGCAGCGTCCATGTTATCGGATCTCGAGATGTTGGATGTCGTACTTGGTGTGAGCTGATTATCAAGGCGTGGGCAGGGGCGCAATGTATGACATCGTCCGCTCTTCCTCCATGGCTCCTTCCTCGGGCCCGGCCATGTCTTGCAGTCCACTTGCCGACTCTTCTAGGCGCTTTGATGGGGGTACGTTGATTTAGTCGGTTCTTGAATCATAGCCACACGTGATGGCTGCCCCGCGTTTGTCGTGACGCGGCCTTCGTGTCCTGTGTCTCATTTCCTTGCCTTCCCTGAGGTTGGCCTAGGCTAGTTCAGGTAATGTTGTTTTCCATGTTCTGCTTCCCACATTTTGGTGTGGTGCCCTCTCTCCCTTCTCTATGTAAGGTTTTCTTTTTGTACTAGGTAATCACCCGTGCGTTGCAACGGGATATACTTCGTACATTGGCGAGAATAAATTTTAGTGAATATTTATACGCAATCACTGTGATTTTCATATCGTTTTATTGTTAATGTGATTCTATGTAAAAAAAATTGGACTTTAACTACCGATTAAACCCGCACTTGACTTACAAAGAATAACATGATTTTATTTGGTAAGCCAATAAGTAGTGGGACCATTTAGTCGCTTGTCAACTGACATATACTTTCAAAAATTCCTTAAGGCCCGTACACTTGGAAAATTTGGAAACAAAAAAGTAAACTAAAAATATTTTTATATCCGTACATGAACCACATGTAGATATATTTCTTGATAAAAATATCTAGGACAAATATCCATGGCCTGAGGAATGGGAAACCTGCTAGATTTAGAATATGCATTTTGAAAAAATGACCTAACTTTATCCATGTGTCTCGAAATGCAAAGTAATAAAACATCATGGTATGTTAGTTATTGCACATCTAAATGACTCGATCAAGCATAAAAAAGGAAAAGAAAAAAGAATGTAAATACCCGCACGAATCTCTAGGTAAAATCAATGACATATGACTTAGGGTACATCTAGATGTGCTTTAGCAAAACTATAAACATTATTAATCACTCGTGTGCTAGTAAAAGATTTAAAAGGAGATCATCTCGCATTAATGCTATATATTCACACACATTCAAACTATTACAATAGGAAATATACATATTGCTCAGACAACTAAGTCGATAAATAAATGAATATATTGACATCAAGGAATCTTCGGATTACTGAAAGAATTATTTTTCAAGAGTTGAAAATACCACATTCCTCATTCAATGATGGATATGAAAGGAAATTATGATATTCCAAATATATATATTTACGAAAAATTGTATGCAATGTTGCATATAAATTCTCAGGAATTAACCATCATTGCAAGAATGTACACAAAAATCGAATCAATGGTAAAATCCCAAAAAATATTGGACCTATCTTGTCACAGCAACATAATAGAGAATCCATGTACTACATGTTCTTGTTTGCTGAGTTATCACAAACCATGCGTGATCCAAACAACCAGGCGTGATCCACACAACCAGGTCAGCTCCTTTTGTTTCTTCAAGACGCCACCGATGATTTGCATCAGGTTATTGTTGGCCAAACACTGTTTTTGGTGCAGAGTAGTCTGCTGAACAATCAAATTTGGTGCATTTCATCAAGCACTTGACAACAAAAAATAAGTAATGTGTACACAAAAGAAAATCAACATACCCAGCCCAGGGCCATCTGCAAGATCCACAAGATCGTGAGATGTGTGCACATCGCTCTCCATGTCCTTTCCGCAGGTCATCATCGTAGCATGAACGATCCATAACCCCCGAGTATCACAAAACTCAGTAGGGTCAGACTTGTGGCGATCTGCCCCAACATCCAGCGTCAATGGCAGCCATCTCCGTCAAGCCTTCCTCTACATTCCCGACGCGCGCACATGGAGCAGAATGTTGTCTCGTCGGTCGTCTGTAGTCGCGACAGGTCCCGGCCTGCGGCCATGGTTTGAGAGAGAGAGAGACGCGGCCTGGGGGAGAAGGGAAGGGTGTGCAGATCGGTGTCGGCGGCATGGGAAGGAGAAAGCGTATGGAAGAGGAGGTCAGTTGCCCTGGGAAAGTGAAACAAATCCCTGATTTTTAGGGAGAACATAAACGTGATTGATCTGGGAAAATTGGTAACGACGAAAAAACACGAAGGAGATTGTTGTCTCCTACCTACGAATGAAAAGACACGCAAATGAAAAAAAAAGTTACCACGATGGCTAGCATAATTCATAAAATACGTACTCCATGGAAGTGTACGAATGAAAAGATATGCCAGTGATTTTTTTTTACCACGATAGCCATCATAATTCATAAAATACGTACTACATGGAAGTATACAAGGAGTAGTAATCTACACAGGGATGGGTCGATGTCTCATGAGCATGCACGTACGCCATGCCCATGGAAGTCGGTCGCAGATACATCATGGAAACCATGCGATGCGACGGTCATGCAGCGTCACAAGTTGCTCGTAATTAAAAGCCCCATCTTACGGCGGCGCCAGCGAGAGTTCAGCGAGGCCAGCGCTGGAACTTGAAAGTGCAGCCGTTGCGTAGAGGGAATTCCTCGTCGCATCTGTCACCGTCGCCTCTCTTCTGGTTATACCCGGGGTAATCCTCTTTACGGAAGGCGACCATCTCAAACTTGAGAAGCGAAAACTCGAGGGCGAGACCCTCGATCTCCCATCTGTCGTATGGCTGCCCCGTCTTGTGGCTGACGTGTATCTCGCCGAGGGGACGGAGCATCTTGCTCGCGTTGCGGAAGAACCTTTGCACCAGCAGCCGATGGGCGCTGCAACAACACAGGAAAATGTCATTAATACGAAGTGTCAGACAAATAATGGGAAAGAAATAGACAAATGAAGAACATGGCCACATTATGTATCGAGAGAGTGAGCACGCGTACTTGATCATATGCACCTGATTCTCCTTCCCTATGAACCCGGCGTGGGGAAAATTGAAGACTATTCGGTCAAACCGTCTAGACATGAGATCGGTGCGTTTCTTCATCTTCTTCACACTGACACTATGTAGCACCGTGGCGCCCAGACTCTTGAGCTCCGCTACGTTTGATTCCGCTTTGCTGTACATGCTGATCAGATGAACTGTACCATCCCCAAGATGATTGCCAGCGTCAAACGGCAGAGAAAATAGATAAGTATTTATACAAAGAAACGGTCGAGTCACAAATTAAGGCACTCAAGTAATCATCGATCACTATCCAGACCCTAACCCTTTTGTGCGTCCTACTCCTGCATGCAAACATAAGATCAAGCGCGCGGCAGGAGAAAGCTGAAAGGGCATCGAACCGTAGGAGTCGAAGGACGTGGCGACGAGTTTCTCCCCAGAGCCAAAGGCGGTGGCGAGCGCCAGCGAGAAGGAGAAGTCGCCGTCGCCGACGACCAGGATGCTCTGCGCGGACGAGTAGTGCCCCAGCCACTTGGCCGCCTTCTTCTCGCCCTTCTTCCCCTCCACGGGGATCGCCACCGGCGTCACCATCGACATCGCCGTCTCACTTCCCCAAAGACAGCGAGGCCAGAGCTACGTGCAGTACGGGCAGCGTGTGTGACGAAGCGTCTGGACTGGCGCCCAGTTGGAACCGCACGGTCCCGGCGAGGGCCGAGGGATTTTGAATTAGATGGCAGGGAGACGAATGGCCAGCAGCATCCTGCATGTGGCCCCTTGGGTTCTGATCATCCACTACATAAGTGCTCTCTTGGGATGGATTCTCCATTAACTCTGCGATCATGGGAATCTGAAACGCCAAGGGAAACATACATTACATATACATGCATGCGTCAATGTTTTATTTAGGGTGAACTGTTTTGAAATGCTAATGTGTGGCAGCAGTTTGTAAACTTGATGCGTGCTTTCAACAGAACCATTACCAGTTATCATTAACGGAAGGAAATGCAACGTTTGCTTACTAAAGAAATCGACGAGTTTGGAGTGTTAGGTAGGCAGGCTATAAGAGATGAGATGTTCGTCGAATATTTGATGGGCACAAGTTTATTTCTCCTGGGACTGGGAGTAAGAGTGAATCGCTAGCTTCTCTCAGTCTTTATATATATATATATGAAAGACCGGAAGGCGTCTTCCACCTAGAAAGACACACTAGCATAACTCCGGATTCAGAGATATGGTTGTTGTCCTATTGCGCTCCTCATCCTCCAGAGTTCAAATCAACGGTGTTCCTGGTGGGCCTATTTGGCATGACAAGGGCCTTCGACAGGGAGATCCATTCTCACCTCTCCTATTTGTCCTAGCAATTGACCCCATTCAAAGCATCCTTGACACTGCCACACGCAAGGGCAAGCTTCACCAGATAGGCGGGAGGAGCACCCGCATGCGCACCTCCCTGTACGCTGACGACGCCGTAATCTTTGTGGCTCCCTTCAAGGAGGACGTTCAACAATTTACCTCCCTGCTGGAGGGCTTTGGTGAGGTCACCGGCCTTGTGACAAATTTGGAGAAAAGCTTGGTGGCCCCTATTCGCTGTGATGGCCTCAATCTTGACGACATCCTTGAGTGCTTCCCGGCTACTCGCGCTGCCTTCCCGCTGAGATATCTTGGGTTGCCTCTTTCGGTCGATCGTTTGCGGAAGATCGATCTCCAACACCTCCTGGACAAGGCTGCTGGGAAGCTGGTGCCTTGGCAGGGTCGGCTCATCACGACTGTGGGAAGGGCTGAGCTCGTCAAGTCCGTGCTTTCCTCCCTGGCCACCTTCCATGCCACGACGCTCAAACTTCCGGAGGGTACTATCTCCGACTTTGTGGGCATTGAGAGAGCTTTCCTCTGGGCTGGTTCGGATAAGGTCTCCGGCGGCCAGTGCAAAGTCAGCTGGAAACTCGTGTGTAGACCAAAGAGGCTTGGTGGGCTGGGTATCCTTGGTATTCGTATGTATGCCCGGGCTCTAAGGCTGCGATGGCTTTGGTATGAGTGGAAGGAGCCGCACAGGGCATGAGTGGGCATCGGAAACCCATGCGACATCACTGACAGAGATCTATTCTATGCTGCCACGACGACCTATGTCGGCGACGGTAGACTGGCACGCTTCTGGCTCTCCCCCTGGCTAGATGGAATGAAGCCCAAGGACATTGCACCGGCCATTTTGGCGATCTCTGCCAACAAGAACAAGTCTGTGCGAGAAGCCTTGCTTGAAAACCATTGGATACAATGGATCAACATGTCTGGAGGTCTCTCGGTGGAACACATTGAACAGTTCTGCGCCCTTTGGGGGAAGCTCACTACGGTACACCTATAGGACAACATACCCGATGATATCAAGTGGAACCTCACCGCCGATGGTATCTATTCCTCGGCCTCGGCCTATAGGGCCCAATTCGAAGGTGCGATCGCCTCCAACATGACCACGGTGGTATGGAAGAACTGGGCACCGCCCAAGTGCAAGTTCTTTGCGTGGTTAGTTATCAAGGATAGAATTTGGACGGCCGACGGACTGCAAAGAAGAGGGTGGCCCAACTGCATTTTGTGTCAACTTTGCAAGAGGGAGCCAGAGACCGCAGCTCATCTTCTCTTCCAATGCAGGTTCTCTGCCCGCATTTGGAATGCAATAAGAGTTTGGGTGGATGCCCCCGAACTGGATGTGGCGGCCTGGAGCGGGATCCCCATGGTCAAAGAGTGGTGGTCGGCAGTGGTCCTTAGGCGTGGACATAGGAGGAAGGCGATTTCATCACTCATCATGCTTGTTACTTGGGAAGTGTGGAAAGAGAGAAACGCGAGGGTGTTCCAGCATGTATGTAGGTTGCCAAGCGTGTTGGTCGAGGCTATTAAAGCGGAGGCGAGGCTCTGGATTATCGCAGGGGCGAAGCATTTGGGTTCTTTGATGCCGCGAGAGTAGAATTGTATTTTTTTTTTACATTTGTGTGAGGTGTAATGGCCCTCTGCAGACTTTGTTATTCCCCTTCTTTTTAATGAGATGAGGCAAAGCTTTTGCCTCCGTTTCAAAAAAATGAACAGTTTTTTGAGGGAAATGTGGCTTATCTAGATCATCCAAATGACACTGGGGAACACCGGGGATTATTGATTGGTTGGTTTGGAACGGATTATTATAGCGATCCATTCAATTCTTATATATAGGGGTTATTGATTGGTTGGTTCAGTCAGATTATTAGTCTAATAGGGTGTTTGGATCCAAGGGACTTATTTTAGTCTGACTAAAAATAGTCTCTTTAAGAGGCTAAAGTTTCAAGCACCCCTGACTAAAGAGGGGCTAAAACTAGTCTTGAGACTAAAAAATTTTAGTCGGGTTACCCCTACTAAAATATGGATTAGTCCTCTCTCTCCTCATTTAACTCCTCTCCTTTCACACAGGCGAGTTCTGGATTGAAGGGTTTGGAGGATAATAAATGCTCATTAACTTGATTTTAGTCTCTTTACTATTTGGATCCGAGCATGGGTGAGGCTAGCAAGTTTTAGTCCCACTACCTTTAGTCATGGGACTAAAACGTATCCAAGCACCCTCTAAAACACCCCCGAAGACCACATAACTGCTCATCAGAATGCATGAGGAAGTATTTTAGAGTTCCCTTTCTGTTTTCGAACCAAATTTGCAATATTTGCAGGTAAAGAAAACAAACAACAGCAGCACATACAGGTGAGGCGAGTGAATAAAAAGCAGCCCCAACTTTGGTAACTGGAGACAGTGAGAAATGCCATGCATATCAATGCAAGGAAAGTGATTGCATCTTCATTACCAGAATGTTGTTCATACTTTTAATACAGTACGCCTACTCAGTTACAGAGTGCAGGAATGATGCCTCATCAGCATTTACCATGCCGCGTCCAGGAAGTTCAGAATTGCTCCACGACATCAAGTTCACTAAAATAACATTAGCAACTCACCAAAATACCTCTCAAGCTCCACGACAAGTTTGTTACTACAAGTTCACCTAATTTCACTGATATGCAAGGTGCCCCCAATTACTAATTCCAAACATTGCTTCGCCATTCACGTAGTCAAAGTATGGCGGGACATATTCATATCTTGGCAAATGTAGCAGTAGGATTGACATTCTTCTTCAACATCATTACGTTTCACGGCGAACTTATCATTGGTATTACAATGGGAAGTGCACCTATGATGTCCAATTGAACATGCTAAAAGCATTATTAGTTCTTCTTGTGCCTGAAATATGCCCAATTACATTATATTCCCAATATCTTTTTTCTTGTTCTGATCCACATTCTACTAATGCACACGAAGTAACAATACTACCATGTGCCACTTGTTAGTAAGTTAGTCATCTTACCAATTCATGATGCATGTAATGTTTAGTCATTAAATTTCCACAAATAGGCAGCATGGAGTCTGTGGCAAGTGTTGCTCTAACCAAATGTTGTGGTCAGAGCATATCGTAAACCAAAAGAAAGAGGTATTATAACAACCGTCAAAAAATATGCATGTCTTAAGGTTTTACTAATGTGGTTTTGTTATTTGTACTAGGGCGAATAGCATCCAAAAGGCCCCTGATAATTCATAAAAAGAATGCCACCTGCTCTCAATTTCGACATTTTCGAGCTATTATACATGTGATTGTTCCTCCACACATACATCAATCATATTAGAATCAGAGGTAGAGGTGCATTCCGACCGAAGCATTCAGACAATAATATCTCTTTGCTTTAGGCAAATGAATGAGCGCCATGCAACTCCCGAGATCATCTGAAAGAGACCAAGTTGATGCAAGTAGAGCACTAGTTTCTACAACAAACTTGTTTTTCTTATAGACGAGCCTGTAGCTAAACATGCAGACAATACCTGAAAATCACAAAAATCATCAACTTTCAGATGCATATGAACCAGGAGAGGTCACCAAAATAACATGGTTGGATAAGATTAAACTTCATGTTGTAGGGAATTTCTGCAACATTGCTGATCTTACTCGTCTATTAAAAAAACTAGTCCGTACTTGCCGCTGCTTCACTCCTGCAATCTAATATAATGTGTTACAGAAAAATCAAAAAGAAGATAAGTATGGCAAATCTGAAAATTTTACGGGTCGATTGAAGAATTGCCTAATCAAACAAAGTATCTAATTACAGTTAATAAAGTCCACCTGTACTGTCAGTCTGCTGCTAGCACATGTATATGGATTCAATTTACGTGCATCGGGACATATACATGAGAAGTATTGCTGAAATATGTTGGCATCATACTGAGTTGTAACATGTTTCTACTCACATGGCTGTACCATGCTGCGAACAGTTTTGAAGCCGAGGAGGGGTGCAGGTGCTTCGGAGGCGCCGGAAGTAGATACACATGAGAGAGGGGAGAAAGTCGGGAGGCCCAGGAGACCGGGCGAGAGAGGCGTCGGGGCCAATTTCAGTAACCCTAGCTCACGATCTGGATCGATGATACGCCTGCATCGTGCATCCAGTGGCTCAGATTGCATTGGTGCACTTGCATCAGATGGCTCGTTGCACAGGATGCGTCCTCCCGCGCAGATCTGAGACGACGAGCAGGTAAAAAAGATAGTTGTTCACCCAATCTTTTGACAAGGAATCATGTCCCATGTCCGAACTAGCACCCCAAAAATCTACTCCATCCGTTCCTAAATATTTATAATTTTAAAGATTTTAAATGGACTACCACGTACGGATGTATATAGACATATTTTAAAATGTAGATTCACTAATTTTACTTCGTATGTAGTCACTTGTTGAAATCTCTAAAAAGATAAATATTTAGGAACGGAGGGGGTATGTTGTTAATTGATCCATCTTTTACATCATCAATCCTAAACCCGGCTAACAACCAAGCACATCATTTTTTTTCCGTTATATGTACTCCCTCCGTCCGAAAATACTCGTCAGAGGAATGGATGTATCTAAATGTATTCTAGTTTTAGATACATTTATTTTTATGCATTTCTCCAACAAGTATTTCTGGACGGAGGGAATACGTACTTATATACTACTCCCTCCATCAGAAAATACTTGTCATCAAAATGGATAGAAAGAAATGTATGTAGAACTAAAATACGTCTAGATACAGCCCCTTTTATCCATTTTGATGACAAGTATTTCCGGACGGAGGGAGTATATAAGTACGTACATATTGATATAGATACAAATTAAATTTATGACCAAAGTTTGACCCCTATCTTTTTTTTTTCGAGAATCAGTTTGACCCCTAACTGAGAAGGCCTAATAAGCCAACACTACCAGCTCACAGTGAGGCCGCCCAAACAAAGCATACAGGCCCACACGCCAGAGAAACGAGGGGGCCGAGCTTGCCGGATGTAAATTTTGCTTCAATGAAAGGGATGAGGATGCTGTGCCGTCACAAATCAAAATAACATTCTAAGGCACCTATGGCAATGAGATTATTAACGAATATAAGCTTCTCTTTAGAGGCAGCAATTGATACTAAAGCATACTCATAATAGTGTCATAAGTAGTACGGAGTACTACATAATATCAATTCAGACAACTTGACAACCGTTCATTAGAGTACCACTGGACTATAACACAACATAACAGCAAAGCCAGTTACGCCAGATTGCCAGAGAAGAGAACACGGAAGCCAACCTTAAGCTCTTTACAAAGGATTATCATAGTCAAACTTGCAACTCGGAAGAAGGGACCATGTCACAGTTACCTCCATCTCACAAGAACCAATCTTAATATTCTCCTTGCTTTTACCAGCTCTTTTGGGAGTAAAAGTCTTACGAACTCTTCTCACACCTTTCTCATCACTACCTTGCAGTGCCTTCGCAGAAAATATTAGCTTACCGCGAAGCTCAACGCTGACTACACGGCGTGAAAACTCGATCCTTCCTTTACCATCAAGTGGCAATCTATCACCTTTGAAAGCAAGCAACAAGATTTCCATGTCTTCTAAACTAGCTGTACTGGCAGTAAATAAACCTCGGCAACCAGGCCATGACCCATCTTTTTTCAACTTCACACTGATTGCGGCTTCCACAGAGTCGTACATTCGAACATATGTCAACTCCAATGTGCTAAGCTTGCTAGCTTCAGCACGATAAGACGGGCCGCCAGGAGAAGACGCAACTACTAAATAGCTTAAATCCATGTCCTCCGATTCAGTGGTGCCCTTAACTTTCAGATCAACTTCAATATACGTAGGATGTACATCCACCACAACTCCACGGGTGGGACCCGTCAGCATAAGAGACCGATCCTGCATAGCATGCAAATATATGGTTGCGTAAATAGTAATCCTTCAGTTATAATAATAAGACTGGGACCATCAACAGTCGAATGTACACAAACCACACCATTTTGACAAAGATAAGTGCCAACCTATACATGAACCACTTCTTAACTGGGACTTGTTCCTAAACTTAATTAGAAACTTATTGCTGCAGGCAAATACCGCAGAACCAACTTATGTTGAGCAAAATTAGCCAGGAGGCATGAGCCGGCAAGTTATGTAAGGTGAGCAAGCCTTTTCAAATCATCACAGCAATTTAAGTTTGATGGAAGGAAGCTAAATTAACAAGTTATGCCAAAGAAGAGGAAACGTTGAGTAGCATAATGGAAGTGTAAACCATAACAGATATGTCTAGAACCTCTAGGCAAACCAGACTTGAAAGCAAATAATTGAAGTTAGCTGAACAACAGACCAAATAGTATTCATGCACGGAGTATTCAAAGCTCCTCGGTGATTGTTGGCATTTGTTTAATACATCAAATTTATACCACACACTTTGCAAGGTTATACATGTACTGTACATGCCCACATCGACATGAATTTGGTAGTTAGTTACAACTATAGTTAGAGCAACTCAAATTTATGAGCATAATCTCATATTCATACTGATGCATCCCAAGCAGAAGGCACTGCTTTGTGTTTCAAATCATATGCCTACTCTTATCATGAAGTTAGTTGAAAGTAGAGACCAATGAAGCCGTGTGTGTACACATGGAGTAGCAAGGATAACAAACCTTCTTGGTGAGGGTTTGGCAGTTCTCCCTTTGGCGATGGAAGACCATAATGCGATTGTGATCCACCTTATCCCGTACAGCGACTGAACCAAAAACATGCAATGGCCACATTAGGGGCTTCTTTATCTTTCTGACTTTGATTGAGAAGATCTGAAGAGTTTGCTGTGGCCTGGCCAAGGAGTTACGGTGATGGTGGCTGCAACACGAGGGTGGGATAGATGCTGCATGGCAAATAGCGCAGTCAGTGATATATACTAATAGGAGGCGTATGCTATTAAGAGCAGCAGCAAAGCTAGGATAGGGCTGGAGGAAGAGGACACTTACTGGTCTTGTCGAAGGGACCGTAGAGTGGGGCAAAGAGCCAGTCCCAATCTTTACGGTAAACACGGGCACAGTAGGCATTATGATCAGTGTTGGCCTCCTCAGGCACTTCCCCTACCATCTCTCTCGTTCTAGCGATCATTTCATCAATCGACAGGTCACCTCTCCTCTTCCTCTTCTGCTCCCAACTTTCAGCCGCCTCCTCAGCCGCCTCCTCAGCCAGCCCCCCAAATCCCATCATCATCATCTCCTCCTCAGCAGCTACCTCGGCCGCTTCCTCAGAGATCCTCATCATCCTTATCTCATCCCCAGTAGCCTCTTCAGGCGCCGCTGCTTCAAACTTGGCAGACACATCATCGTCATCCGCCATATTCTGCTTCAGGAGCTCCATCGCCCCATGCCGCTCCTCCTTATCAGACCAATCATCATCCGCTTGATCACAGGCTTGGTAGGCATTTGGATCAGTGCTGGCTTTGTGAGCTATCTTTCTCTCTGCTTCCTCCTCCTCCAGTAGCTCCAAAAATTCTTCAGTCAACAGATTAAGTCTCTTCTTCTGCTGTCCACTTTTAGCCGCCACAGCCACCTCCTCAGCCAGACCAATTTCCCCCCTAGAGGTGTCCGCTAAGATCATCGTCGTCATCGTGTCATTCTTGAGAATAAAGGCTGGATCATATGCCTTTTCAGAAGCTGCTGCTTCACACTTAACATATTCATCGTCATCATCCGCCATAATCTGCACCACGAGCTCCGGCGCCACCTCCTCCTGATCACAGACTTGGTAGGCATTTAGATCAGTTTTGGCTTCCTTAGCTATCATTCTCCTTGCTTCCTCCTCTTCCAGTGAGGCCAACACTTCTGCATTCGACAGAGCCTCCAGAGACTGGCCAATCAGGCGCTCCCTCGTCTCTCTCACATCACCCGCCCCTCCACGCAAGCTCGCAACCTGCGTCAACAACACCGCCGCCTTCCGCACTTCAGATCCCGCAGTCTTCCCCGTCGGCAGCAACTCCTGCTTAGATGTGTTACCCGTCGTCGCCAGCAACTCCTGCTTAGATGTCTTCTTCCCCATCGTCGCCAGCAACGCCTGCAACGATATCTTCTTCCCCGTCGTCGCCAGAAACGCCTGCTCATATGTCTTCTTCCCCGTCGTCGCCATCGCCACCACCGCCTTCCCTGTTCCCCCCATCTTTGATATCTTCCCCGCCACAGATCTTTCCGCCGGCTCACAAGACTCGACACTCGACGACTCCATCTCAATCTGGATTCACCGCCGCCGCCGCCGGCCCTCTCCCTTCTTTCTTTTTCTGGACTGGATTCTTCGTCGCCGCCGCCCCTCTGCCTTCTTGCACGGGAAGGAAACCCTAGACGACCGACTAAAAGGACCAAACACCTCCGCAGGGTGGCCGTAGCATAGAGTCCGGGGCAGCTATATGTCCAGGGCTTTGAGCCCAGTTCCTCCACGACTGAAATAATATATTGGTCTCGTGCCAAGTGCGGTTAGGCGGGCCTGCGTGCCTCGTTTCAATTCAGATTCAGACAAGCCCGCCCCATCTTGGCCCATTAGCGACGTGTTAGATCTTCTTTTTTTTTGTCTCAAAAAAAATAGGTTCCTTTTTTGGCCTAAAGAAATTAGATATCTTTTTTTCCTCAAAAAATATATTAGATTTCCTTTTTTTAAATAACTCGACTCGAGAAAGGCTTCCCAAGGACCTAGCTAAAGGAGTAATAATAGTTCAAAAAAAATACAAGAGGAGTAATGCACTGAAACTTGCTAACACACCCCCATCCCCCCACCCCAATTTATTTCTCACTTGTTTTTTCTTTTGCCGGAGTAACAAGAGTTATATTCCAAAATGATAGAGTTACAATTGAGAAACAGAAAATCCTCACTACATGTGGGCCCTCTGTGTAGTCAGACAATTGTGCTACATTCAGTAGGGTTGTAACTCGCTAAGCAATCTGCAACTCTATTCTGGGTACGGTGAAGTTTTGTGGAATAAACTCGCAACCCTCTCTGAGGGCAATGATCTCCATGGCAAGATGACCATGTGGTGACCGAAAGAGACTCGTCTTTGAAGATAGATAGTGTCTGACTCCACGATGACCGGAAGCTCATTGTGTTGTAGTACAAGAGGCATGCCTTGCATCATCGATGTGCATCATTACAATTGAACAAATACATGTACGCAACCAATATGAATGTCCCACCGTTGTGCTGCAAGATCATCCCTGAGGCCGTTGTGCCATCCGATTCAAAAAAAGCGCCACGACCGAAAGCGACACCTTACCCACAGGAGGAGGCGTCCAGGCAAGTGTAATAGGAATCCTTGGTGTGGCTTTAACATATTCGATAACAAGTGGCATCTTTCCCTTTAGGATATCTTCCGCCAAGTACCTTTTGGCGACATTAATAGATTGTCAGTAGCTCCTTATATACTCTGCAGACGTATGAATCGAAGGTACCTCGTTCCCATGCACAATGTCATTCTGTATCGCCAAATGTGCCATAATCGGAGGTATCTTTCACGTTGTTTGCATAATGCTATCCCATGCTTGTGTGTATTGGCAAACTGCCATATTGGAACTAATGCATAGTGTTCAGTGTGCAAGGTTGGAGCTGGAGATATATGTCATTTTTTGTTCAAATGCGAGCATGCAAAAGCAGTCTCGTCGGCACTGGAATTTCACAAGGAAATTGTGGGTGTAGCTCTCGCTGATAGAACTGGTGCAATGGTTATCAAGTTCTTATTATGTGATCCTTCTTTCCGGTGTGCGAACATGGATCCAGTTGAACTGCCCAAGCTGATTGCAACTACTTGTTTGTATTTTTGGTGGTAGCATCGGCAATTTGTTCGTGGTGAAGAGGTGCAACCACCACATTGCATGCACTAGCTTTGAATTTTGTTCGAGCTGCACATAAGTCCTTCAACATACCACAAGTGAACAGTTGGGGTAGATGCCTTTTGTCATAGTTTTTATTGAATGTTGATGCATCCTTTATAGTGGAAGATCACTCTAGTTCTTGCGGTGCAATTGTTTGTGACCACTGATGTCTACTACACAACCTTCTTATTGTAGACGTTGTTGGGCCTCCAAGTGCAGAGGTTTGTAGGACAGTAGCAAATTTTCCTCAAGTGGATGACCTAAGATTTATCAATCCTTGGGAGGCGTAGGATGAAGATGGTCTCTCTCAAAAAAACCTGCAACAAAATAACAAAGAGTCTCTTGTGTCCCCAACACACCCAATACAATGGTAAATTGTATAGGTGCACTAGTTCGGCGAAGAGATGGTGATACAAGTGCAATATGGATGATAGATATAGGTTTTTGTAATCTGAAAATATAAAAACAGCAAGGTAACAAGTGGTAAAAATGAGCGTAAACGGTATTGCAATGCTAGGAAACAAGGCCTAAGGTTCATACTTTCACTAGTGCAAGTTCTCTTAACAATAATAACATAACTGGATCATATAACTATCCCTCAACATGCAACAAAGAGTCACTCCAAAGTCACTAATAGCAGAGAACAAACAAAGAGATTATTGTAGGGTACGAAACCACATCAAAGTTATCCTTTCTGATCGATCTATTCAAGAGTCCGTAGTAAAATAACACGAAGCTATTCTTTCCATTCGATCTATCACAGAGTTCGTACTAGAATAACACCTTAAGACACAAATCAACCAAAACCCTAATGTCACCTAGATACTCCAATGTCACCTCAAGTATCCGTGGGTATGATTATACGATATGCATCACACAATCTCAGATTCATCTATTCAACCAACTCAAAGTACTTCAAAGAGTGCCTCAAAGTTTCTACCGGAGAGTCAAGACGAAAACGTGTGACAACCCCTATGCATAAGTTCACAAGGTCATTGAACCCGCAAGTTGATCACCAAAACATACATCAAGTAGATCACGTAAATATCCCATTGTCACCACATATAAGCACATGCAAGACATACATCAAGTGTTCTCAAATCCATAAAGACTCAATCCGATAAGATAACTTCAAAGGGAAAACTCAATCCATTACAAGAGGGTAGAGGGGGAGAAACATCATAAAATCCAACTATAATAGCAAAGCTCGCGATACATCAAGATCATGCTGAATCAAGAACATGAGAGAGAGAGAGAGAGATCAAACACATAGCTACTGGTACATACCCTCAGCCCCAAGGGTGAACATGAAGGAAATATGCCCTAGAGGCAATAATAAAGTTATTATTTATTTCCTTATTTCATGATAAATGTTTATTATTCATGCTAGAATTGTATTAACCGGAAACATAATACATGTGTGAACACATAGACAAACATAGTGTCACTAGTATGCCTCTACTTGACTTGACCCATTCCGTTAGCTTAGCACTTGATCGTTTAGTATGTTGTTGTTGCTTTCTTCATGACTTATACATGTTCCTATGACTATGAGATTATGCAACTCCCGTTTACCGGAGGAACACTTTGTGTGCTACCAAACGTCACAACGTAACTGGGTGATTATAAAGGTGCTCTACAGGTGTCTCTGAAGGTACTTGTTGAGTTGGCATATTTCGAGATTAGGATTTGTCACTCCGATTGTCGGAGAGGTATCTCTGGGTCCTCTCGGTAATGCACGTCACAATAAGCCTTGCAAGCAATGTGACTAATGAGTTAGTTGCAGGATGATGCATTACATAAACGAGTAAAGAGACTTGCCGGTAACGAGATTGAACTAGGTATTGAGATACCGACGATCGAATCTCGGGCAAGTAACATACCAATGACAAAGGGAACAACGTATGTAGTTATGCGGTTTGACTGATAAAGATCTTCATAAAATATGTGGGAACCAATATGAGTATCCAGGTTCTGCTATTGGTTATTGACCGGAGACGTGTCTCGGTCATGTCTACATAGTTCTCAAACCCGTAGGGTCCGCACGCTTAAAGTTCGGTGACGATCGGTATTATGAATTTTTGTGTTTTGATGTATCGAAGATAGTTCGGAGTCCCGGATGAGATCGGGGACATGACGAGGAGTCCCGAAATGGTCAAGACGTAAAGATCGATATATTGGATGACTATATTTGGACATTAGAAAGGTTTCGAGTGATTCGGGTATTTATCGGAGTACCGAAGAGTTACGGGAATTCGTCGGGGAGTATATGGGCCTTATTTGGCTTTAGGGGAAAGAGAGAGGGGAGGCTGCGCGCCCCCTAAGGCCTAGTCCGAATTGGATTAGGGGGAGGGGCTGCGCCCCCTCCTTCCTTTTCTTCTTTTTTCCCTTTCCTTGACTCCTACTCCTACTACTTGGAAGGGGGGGAATCCTACTCCCGGTGGGAGTAGGACTCCTCCAGGGCACGCCATAGGAGGGCCGGCCCTTCCCCCTCCTCCACTCCTTTATATACGGGGGCAGGGGGCACCTCTAGAAACACAAGTTGATCTGTTGATCTCTCCCAACCGTGTGCGGTGCCCCCCTCCACCATATTACACCTCGTTCATATCGTAGCGGTGCTTAGGCGAAGCCCTGCGTTGGTAGCAACATCATCACCGTCATCACGCTGTCGTGCTGACGTAACTCTACCGTGAACCTCTGTTGGATCGGAGTTCGCGGGACGTCATCGAGCTGAACGTGTGTTGAACTCGGAGGTGCCGTATGTTCGGTACTTGGATCGGTCGGATCGTGAAGACATACGACTACATCAACCGCGTTGTGCTAACGCTTCCGCTTTTGGTCTATGAGGGTACATGGACAACACTCTCCCCTCTCGTTGCTATGCATGCATCACCATGATCATGCGTCTGCGTAGGAAATCTTTTGAAATTACTACGTTCCCCAACAGTGGCATCCGAGCCTGGTTTATGTGTAGATGTTATATGCACGAGTAGAACACAAGTGAGTTATGGGCGATACAAGTCATACTGTTTACCAGCATGTCATACTTTGGTTTGGCAGTATTGTTGGATGAAGCGGCCCGGACTGACATTACACGTACGCTTACGCGAGACTGGTTCTACCGACGTGCTTTGCACATAGGTGGCTGGCGGGTGTCAGTTTCTCCAACTTTAGTTGAACCGAGTGTGGCTACGCCCGGTCCTTGAGAAGGTTAAAACAACACTAACTTGACGAACTATCGTTGTGGTTTTGATGCGTAGGTAAGAACGGTTCTTGCTTAGCCCGTAGCAGCCACGTAAAACTTGCAACAACAAAGTAGAGGACGTCTAACTTGTTTTTCCAGGGCATGTTGTGATGTGATATGGTCAAGACATGATGCTAAATTTTATTGTACGAGATGATCATGTTTTGTAACAAAGTTATCGGCAACTGGCCATATGGTTGTCGCTTTATTGTATGCAATGCAATCGCCCTGTAATTGCTTTACTTTATCACTAAGCGGTAGCGATAGTCATAGAAGCAATAGGTGGCGAAATGACAACGATGCTACGATGGAGATCAAGGTGTCACACCGGTGACGATGGTGATCATGACGGTGCTTCGGAGACGGAGATCACAAGCACAAGATGTTGATGGCCATATCATATCACTTATGTTGATTGCATGTGATGTTTATCCTTTATGCATCCTATTTTTCTTTGATTGACGGTAGCATTATAAGATGATCTCTCACTAAATTTCAAGGTATAAGTGTTCTCCCTGAGTATGCACCATTGCGAAAGTTCTTCATGCTGAGACACCACGTGATGATCGGGTGTGATAGGCTCTACGTTCAAATACAACGGGTACAAAAGAGTTGCACACGCGGAATACTCAGGTTAAACTTGACGAGCCTAGCATATACAGATATGGCCTTGGAACACTAAGACTTGATAACCCGCAAGTATACGGGATAGTTGTAGCCTCTTTCGATAAGTAAGAGTGTCAAAGCCAACGAGGAGCTAAAGGTAGAACAAATACTCTCTCAATTCCTATCGGCCACTGATACGACTCTACGCACACTTGACGTTTGCTTTACCTAGAACAAGTATGAAACTAGAAGTACTTTGTAGGTGTTGTTGGATAGGTTTGCAAGATAATAAAGAGCAAGTAAATATAAACTAGGGGCTGTTTAGATAAATATGCAATAAAGTAAATATAACGAGTGTGGAAAAGTGGTGGTAGGAGTTGTGAAATTGTCCCTAAGCAATTGACTACTTTATTAGACCGATAGCAAGTTTTATGTGGGAGAGGCCACTGCTAGCATGTCATCCCTGACTTGGAATTCTATGCACTTATGATTGGAACTATTAGCAAGCATCCACAACTACTAACATTCATTAAGGTAAAACCCAACCATAGCATTAAGATATATTGGTCCCTCTTCAATCCCGTATGCATCAATTTCTATGCTAGGTTGAAGCTTCTGTCACTCTAGCCCTGCAATACACAGTCCTATCAGCATACAACTAACCCTATGGTGTGATCCATGCACACGCTCATATGATGGGCACAAAAGGACAACAACATAACCACAAGCAAATTAAATCAATTATAGCAATTCATCAACCACCAATAGGACAACGAAAATCTACTCAGACATCATAGGATGGCAACGCATCATTGGAAAATAATATGAAGCATAAAGCACCATGTTCAAGTAGAGGGTACAGCGGGTTGCGGGAGAGTAGACCGCTGTAGATAGATGGGGGAAGGTGATGGAGATGTTGGTGAAGATGGCGGAGGTGTTGGTGAAGATCGCGGTGATGATGATGGCCCCCAGCAGTGCTCCGGCGCCACCGGAAGCAAGGGGGAGAGGGCCCCCCTTCTTCTTGTTCTTTCTTGACCTCCTCCCTAGATGGGAGAAGGGTTTCCCCTCTGGTCCTTGGCTCCCATGGCTTGGGAGGGGCGAGAGCCCCTCCGAGATTGGATCTATCTCTCTGTTTCTGCGTTCTCAGATTCTACCCCTTCACCATTTCTTTTATATCTGGAGATCCATAACTCCGATTGGGGTGAATCTTTCGCCCAGATTTTTCTCATAAAATTAGCTTTCTTGCGGCAAAAGAAGAGCGCCAACCGCCTTACGGGTGGCCCAGGAGAGTGCCAGGTGCGCCCAGGGGGGAGGGCGCGCCCCCTATCTCCTGGCCATCTCGGGCACCGTTTCGCGTTGATTCTTCCTCCGGAAAATCCCAAATATTCCAAAATAATTCTCCGTCCATTTTTATCCCGTTTGGATTCCGTTTGATATTGGGTTTCTGCAAAACATAAAACATGCAACAAACAGGAACTGGCACTGGGCACTGGATCAATATGTTAGTCCCAAAAAATAGTATAAAAAGTTGCCAAAAGTATATGAAAGTTGAATAATATTGGCATGGAACAATCAAAAATTATAGATACAACGGAGACGTATCAGCATCCCCAAGCTTAATTCCTGCTCGTCCTCGAGTAGGTAAATGATAAAAAGGATAATTTTTGATGTGGAATGCTACCTAGCATAATCTTGATCATATGTCTAATCATGGCATGAATATTAAGACACGAGTGATTCAAAGCAATAGTCTATCATTTGACATAAAAACAATAATACTTAGGGCATCCCAACAAACAATCATGTCTTCCAAAACATCAATGCTTCAGAATGTTATCCCTACAAAATCATATAGTCTGATATGCTCCCTTTTCTTAACACAAGGTACCCCTCATGCCTATCCCGGTGTCAGCCAAGCAATTGTTTCATACTTTAGTATTCTCAAACTTTTTCAACCTTCATGCAATACATGAGTGTGAGCCATGGATATAGCACTATGGGTGGAATAGAATATGATGGTGGAGGTTATTTGGAGAAGACAAAAAGGGAGAAAGTCTCACATCGATGCGGCTAATCAACGGGCTATGGAGATTCCCATCAATTGATGTCAATGCGAGGAGTAGGGATTGCCATGCAACGGATGCACTAGAGCTATAAGTGTATGAAAGCTCAAACTGAAACTAAGTGGGTGTGCATCCAACTTGCTTGCTCACGAAGACCTAGGGCATTTGAGGAAGCCCATCGTTGGAATATACAAGCTAAGTTCTATAATGAAAAATTACCACTAGTATATGAAAGTGAAAACATAGGAGACTCTCTATATGAAGAACATGGTGCTACTCTGAAGCACAAGTGTGGAAAAAGGATAGTAACATTGCCCCTTTTCTTTTTCTTTTCTTTTTCTTTTTGGGTGGGCTTCTTTGGCCCCCTTTTTTATTTAGGCTTCTTTGGCATTCCCCTTTTATATAGGAGACTCTCTATATGATGATCATCACACTTTATTTACTTACAACTCAATATTACAACTTGATACTAGAACAAAGATATGACTCTATATGAATGCTTCCGGTGGTGTACCGGGATGTGCAATGATCTAGCATAGCAATGACATCAAAAACGGACAAGCCATGAAAACATCATGCTAGCCATCTTACGATCATGCAAAGCAATATGACAATGAATGCTCAAGTCATGTATATGACGATGATGGAAGTTGCATGGCAATATATCTCGGAATGGCTATGTAAATGCCATGATAGGTAGGTATGGTGGCTGTTTTGAGGAAGATATAAGGAGGCTTATGTGTGATAGAGCGTATCATATCACGGGGTTTGGATGCACCGACGAAGTTTGCACCAACTCTCGAGGTGAGAAAGGGCAATGCACGGTACCGAAGAGGCTAGCAATGATGGAAAGATAAAAGTGCGTATAATCCATGGACTCAACATTAGTCATAAATAACTCACATACTTATTGCAAAAATTTAAAAGCCCTTGAAACAAAGTACTACACGCATACTCTTAGGGGGGAGGTTGGTAGGAGTTAACCATCACGCGCCCCGACCTTCACGCAAAGATAAACAATCAAAATACAATGCGCGCCAATTTGGTTACATAGTTAGTAGACCATACGTGCATGCTTCGGGAATCACAAACCTTAACACCAACATCCGTACTGAACACAACCATCTACTAGTACCTCCCACATATTATCATCACTATATCGCAAAACTATTGCAAGGAATCAAACTTATCATATTCAGTGATCCACAAGTTTATGTAGGATTTTATGACTAACCATGTGAATGACCAATTCCTGTCATCTCTCTAAATAGATATAAGTGAAGCAAGAGAGTTTAATTCTTTCTAAAAAAGATATGCCCACGCTCTAACAAATATAAGTGAAGCAAAAGAGCATTCTACAAAATGGCGGTTTTCTATGTGAAGAGAAACAGGCAATCCAGACTTCAAATGATATAAGTGAAGCACATGAAGTATTCTATAAAGCCATACTCAAAAGATTTAAGTGAAGTGCAATGAGCATTCTATAAATCAACCAAGGACTATCTCATACCCGCATGGTGCATAAAAGAAAAGTGAAAACTAAATGCAAAAGATGCTCCAAGACCTGCACATATCGCATGAACGAAACAAATACAAAAACATACCGATACTTGTTGAAGAAAGAGGGGATGCCTTCCGGGGCATCCCTGAGCTTAGACGCTTGAGTCTCCTTGAATATTTACTTGGGGTGCCTCATGAAGGAAATATGCCCTAGATGCAATAATAAAGTTATTATTTATTTCCTCATATCATGATAAATGTTTATTATTCATGCTAGAATTGTATTAACCGGAAACATGATACATGTGTGAATACATAGACAAACTTAATGTCACTAGTATGCCTCTACTTGACTAGTTCATTAATCAAAGATGGTTATGTTTACTAACCATAGACATGTGTTGTCATTTTATTAACGGGATCACATCATTAGCAGAATGATGTGATTGACATGACCCATTCCGTTAGCTTAGCACTTGATCGTTTGATATGTTGCTATTGCTTTCTTCATGACTTATACATGTTCCTACAACTATGAGATTATACAACTCCCGTTTACCGGAGGAACACTTTGTGTGCTACCAAACGTCACAACGTAACTGGGTGATTATAAAGGAGCTCTACAGGTGTCTCCAAAGGCACATGTTGAGTTGGCGTATTTCGAGATTAGGTTTTGTCACTCCGATTGTCGGAGAGGTATCTCTGGGCCCTCTCGGTAATGCACATCACTACAATCCTTGCAAGCAATGTAGCTAATGAGTTAGTTACGGAATGATGCATTACGTAACGAGTAAATAGACTTGCCGGTAATAAGATTGAACTAGGTATTGGATACCGACGATCGAATCTCGGGCAAGTAACATACCGATGACAAAGGGAACAACGTATGTTGTTATGCGGTTTGATCGATAAAGATCTTCGTAGAATATGTAGGAGCCAATATGAGCATCTAGGTTCCGCTATTGGTTATTGACCGGAAACGAGCCTCGGCCATGTCTACATAGTTCTCGAACCCGTAGGGTCCGCACGCTTAAGGTTTCGTTGACAGTTTTATTATGAGTTTATGATTTTTGATGTACCGAAGGTTATCCGGAGTCCCGGATCTGATCATGGAATTGACGAGGAGTCTCGAAATGGTCGAGACATAAATATCGATATATTGGACGACTATATTTGGACACCGAAAAGGTTCCAGGTGAGATTGGGACAATACCGGAGCTCCGGGAGGTTATCGGAACCCCCCGGGAGGTATATGGGCCTTATTGGGCCTTAGTGGAAAGGAGGGAGAAGAAGCAATGGAGGGGGCGCCCCCCCCCAAGCCCAATCCGGTTTGGGAGGGGGGCCGGCCTCCCCTTTCCTTGTTCCCTCCCACCTCTTCCTTCCCTCTCCCTCTCCTAATAGGAAAGGGGGGAGTCCTACCCCCGATAGGGGTTGGACTCCCCCCGTAGGGCGGCACCCCCTTGGCCGGCCCCTCCTCCACTCCTTTATATACGGGGGAGGGGGCACCCCATAGACACAACAATTGATCTCTTGATCTCTTAGCCGTGTGCGGTGCCCCCCTCCACCATAGTCCTCGATAATATTGTAGCGGTGCTGAGGCGAAGCCCTGCGATGGTAGAACATCAAGATCGTCACCACGCCGTCGTGCTGATGAAACTCTTCCCCGACATTCTGCTGGATCAGAGTACGGGGAACGTCATCGAGCTGGACGTGTGCTAGAACTCGGAGGTGTCGTAGTTTCGGTGCTTGATCGGTCGGGCCGTGAAGACATACGACTACATCAACCGCGTTGTTCTAACGCTTTCGCTTTCGGTCTACGAGGGTACGTGGACAACACTCTCCCCTCTTGTTGCTATGCATCACCATGATCTTGCGTGTGCGTAGGAAAATTTTGAAATTACTACATCCGAGACTGGTTTTATGCGTAGATGTTATATGCACGAGTAGAACACAAGTGAGTTGTGGGCGATACAAGTCATACTGCTTACCAGCATGTCATACTTTGGTTCAACGGTATTGTTGGATGAAGCGGCCCGGACCGACATTACGCGTACGCTTACGCGAGACTAGTTTTACCGTCGTGCTTTGCACACAGGTGACTAGCGGGTGTCTGTTTCTCCAACTTTAGTTGAACCGAGTGTGGCTACGCCCGATCCTTGCCAAGGTTAAAACAACACTAACTTGACGAACTATCGTTGTGGTTTTGATGCGTAGGTAAGAACGGTTCTTGCTCAGCCCGTAGCAGCCACGTAAAATTTGCAACAACAAAGTAGATGACGTCTAACTTGTTTTTGTAGGGCATGTTGTGATGTGATATGGTCAAGACGTGATGCTATATTTTATTGTATGAAATGATCGTGTTTTGTAACCGAAGTTATCGGCAACTGGCAGGAGCCATATGGTTGTCGCTTTATTGTATGAAATGCAAAAGCCTTGTAATTGCTTTACTTTATCACTAAGCAGTAGCGATAGTCGTAGAAGCAATAGATGGCGTAAACGACAACAATGCTACGATGGAGATCAAGGTGTCACGCCGATGACGATGGTGATCACGATGGTGCTTCGGAGATGGAGATCACAAGCACAAGATGATGATCATATCATATCACTTATATTGATTGCATGTGATGTTTATCCTTTATGCATCTTATCTTGCTTTGATTGACGGTAGAATTTTAAGATGATCTCTCACTAATTGTGAAGAAGTGTTCTCCCTGAGTATGCACCGTTGCGAAAGTTCTTCGTGCTGAGACACCACGTGATGATCAGGTGTGATAGGCTCTACGTTCAAATACAACAGGTGCAAAATAGTTGCACACACGGAATACTCAGGTTAAACTTGACGAGCCTAGCATATACAGATATGGCCTCGGAACACAGAGACCGAAAGGTCGAACATGAATCATATAGTAGATATGATCAACATAGTGATGTTCACCATTGAAACTACTCCATCTCATGTGATGATCGGACATGGTTTAGTTGATTTGGATCACGTGATCACTTAGATGACTAGAGAGATGTCTATCTAAGTGGGAGTTCTTTAGTAATATGATTAATTGAACTTAAATTTATCATGAACTTAGTACCTGATAGTATTTTGCTTGCCTATGTTTGTTGTAGATAGATGACTCGTGCTGTTGTTCCGTTGAATTTTAATGCATTCCTTGAGAAAGCTAAGTTGAAAGATGATGGTAGCAATTACACGGACCGGGTCCGTAACTTGAGGATTATCCTCATTGCTGCACAGAAGAAATACATCCTGGAAGCACCGCTGGGTGCCAGGCCTGCTGCAGATGCAACTGACAATGTTAAGAACATCTGGTAGAGCAAAGCTGATGACTACTCGATAGTTCAGGGTGCCATGCTTTACGGTTTAGAACCGGGACTTCAACGACGTTTTGAACGTCATGGAGCATATGAGATGTTCCAAGAGTTGAAGTTAATATTTCAAGCAAATGCCCGTACTGAGAGATGTGAAGTCTCAGTAAGTTCTATAGCTATAAGATGGAGGAGAATAGTTCTGTCAGTGAACATATACTCAAAATGTCTGGGTATAATAATCACTTGATTCAACTGGGAGTTAATCTTCCTGATGATATTGCCATTGACAGAATTCTTCAATCACTGCCACCAAGCTACAAGAGCTTCATGATAAACTGTAATATGCAAGGGATGGACAAGACTATTCCCAAGCTCTTCGCAATGCTAAAGGCTGCGGAGGTAGAAATCAAGAAGGAGCATCAAGTGTTGATGGTCAATAAGACCCCCAATTTCAAGAAAAAGGGTAAAGGGAAGAAAAAGGGGAACTTCAAGAAGAACAACAAACAAGTTGCTGCTCAAGAGAAGAAACCCAAGTCTGGACCTAAGCCTGAAACTGAGTGCTTCTACTTCAAGCAGACTGGTCACTTGAAGCGGAACTGCCCCAAGTATTTGGCGGATAAGAAGGATGGCAAGGTAAACAAAGGTATATGTGATATACATGTTATTGATGTGTACCTTACTAATGCTCGCAGTAGCACCTGGGTATTTGATACTGGTTCTGTTGCTAATATTTGCAACTCGAAACATGGACTACGGATTGAGCGAAGATTGGCTAAGGACGAGGTGACGATGCGCGTGGGAAATGGTTCCAAAGTCGATGTGATCGCGATCGGCACGCTACCTATACATCTATCTTCGGGATTAGTTTTAGACCTGAATAATTGTTATTTGGTGCCAGCGTTGAGCATGAACATTATATCTGGATCTTGTTTGATGTGAGACGGTTATTCATTTAAATCTAAGAATAATGGTTGTTCTATTTATATGAGTAATATCTTTTAATGTCATGCACCCTTGAAGAGTGGTCTATTTTTATTAAATCTCGATAGTAGTGATACACATATTCATAATGTTGAAGCCACAAGATGCAGAGTTGATAATGATAGTGCAACTTATTTGTGGCACTGCTGTTTAGGTCATATTGGTGTAAAGCGCATGAAGAAACTCCATACTGATGGACTTCTAGAATCACTTGATTATGAATCACTTGGTACTTGCAAACCGTGCCTCATGGTCAAGATGACTAAAATGCCGTTCTCCGGAACTATGGAGCAAGCAACTGATTTGTTGGAAATCATACATACTGATGTATGTGGTCCAATGAATATTGACGCTCATGGCGGGTATCATTATTTTCTCACCTTCACAGATGATTTAAGCAGATATGGGTATATCTACTTGATGAAACACAAGTCTGAAACATTTGAAAAGTTCAAATAATTTCAGAGTGAAGTGGAAAATCATCATAACAAGAAAATAAAATTTCTGCGATCTGATCGTGGAGGAGAATATTTGAGTTACGAGTTTGGTTTACATTTGAAGCAATGCGGAATAGTTTCGCAACTCATGCCACCCGGAACACCACAAAGAAATGGTGTGTCCGAACGTCGTAATCGTACTTTACTAGATATGGTGCGATCTATGATGTCTCTTACTGATTTACCGCTATCGTTTTGGGGTTATGCTTTAGAGACGGCCGCATTCATGTTAAATAGGGCACCATCAAAATCCGTTGAGACGACGCCTTATGAACTGTGGTTTGGCAAGAAACCAAAGTTGTTGTTTCTTAAAGTTTGGGCCTGTGATGCTTATGTGAAGAAACTTCAACCAGATAAGCTCGAACCCAAATCGGAGAAATGTGTCTTCATAGGATACCCAAAAGAGACTATTGGGTACACCTTCTATCACAGATATGAGGGCAAGTTTTTTGTTGCTAAATTCGGATCCTTTCTAGAGAAGGAGTTTCTCTCGAAAGAAGTGAGTGGGAGGAAAGTAGAACTTGATGAGGTAATTGTACCTGCTCCCTTATTGGAAAGTAGTTCATCACAAGAACCGGTTCCTATGACAACTACACCAATCAGTGAAGAAGCTAATGATAATGATCATGAAACTTCAAATCAAGTTACTACCGAACCTCGTAGGTCAACCAGAGTAAGATCCGCACCAGAGTGGTACGGTAATCCTATTCTGGAAGTGATGTTACTTGACCATGGCGAACCTACGAACTATGAGGAAGCGATGATGAGCCCAGATTCCGCAAAATGGCTTGAGGCCATGAAATCTGAGATGGGATCCATGTATGAGAACAAAGTATGGACTTTGGTTGACTTGCCCGATGATCGGCAAGCCATTGAGAATAAATGGATCTTCAAGAAGAAGACTGGCGCTGATGGTAATATAACTGTCTACAAAGCTCGACTTGTTGCGAAAGGTTTTCGACAAGTTCAAGGGGTTGACTACGATGAGACTTTCTCACCCGTAGCGATGCTTAAGTCTATCCGAATCATGTTAGCAATTGCCGCATTTTATGATTATGAAATATGGCAAATGGATGTCAAAACTGCATTCCTGAATGGATTTCTGGAAGAAGAGTTGTATATGATGCAACCGGAAGGTTTTGTTGATCCAAAAGGTGCTAACAAAGTGTGCAAGCTCCAGCGATCCATTTATGGACTGGTGCAAGCCTCTCGGAGTTGGAATAAACGCTTTGATAGTGTGATCAAAGCATATGGTTTTATACAGACTTTTGGAGAAGCCTGTATTTACAAGAAAGTGAGTGGGAGCTCTATAGCATTTCTGATATTATATGTAGATGCCATATTGTTAATTGGAAATGATATAGAATTTCTGGATAGCATAAAGGGAGACTTGAATAAAAGTTTTTCGATGAAATACCTCGGTGAAGTTGCTTACATATTGGGCATCAAGATCTATAGAGATAGATCAAGACGCTTAATTGGACTTTCACAAAGCACATACCTTGATAAAGTTTTGAAAAAGTTCAAAATGGATCAGGCAAAGAAAGGTTTCTTGCCTGCATTACAAGGTGTGAAGTTGAGTCAGACTCAATGCCCGACCACAGCAGAAGATAGAGAGAAAATGAAAGATGTTCCCTATGCTTGCCATAGGCTCTATCATGTATGCAATGCTGTGTACCAGACTTGATGTATGCTTAGCAATAAGTTTAGCAGGGAGGTACCAAAGTAATCCAGGAGTGGATCACTGGACAGCGGTCAAGAATATCCTGAAATACCTGAAAAGGACTAAGGATATGTTTCTCGTTTATGGAGGTGACAAAGAGCTAGTCATAAATGGTTACGTTGATGCAAGCTTTGACACTGATCTGGACGATTCTAAATCGCAAACCGGATACGTGTTTATATTGAACGATGGATCTATCAGTTGGTGCAGTTCTAAACAAAGCGTCGTGGCAGGATCTACATGCGAAGCGGAGTACATAGCTGCTTCAGAAGCAGCAAATGAAGGAGTCTGGATGAAAGAGTCCATTTCCGATCTAGGTGTCATACCTAGTGCATCGGGACCAATGAAGATCTTCTGTGACAATACTGGTGCAATTACCTTGGCAAAGGAATCCAGATTTCACAAGAGGACCAAGCACATCAAGAGACACTTCAATTCCATCCGGGACCAAGTCCAGGTGGGAGACATAGAGATATGCAAGATACATACGGATCTAAATGTTGCAGACCCATTGACTAAGCCTCTTCCACGAGCAAAACATGATCAACACCAAGACTCCATGGGTGTTAGAATCATTACTGTGTAATCTAGATTATTGACTCTAGTGCAAGTGGGAGACTGAAGTAAATATGCCCTAGAGGCAATAATAAAGTTATTATTTATTTCCTCATATCATGACAAATGTTTATTATTCATGCTAGAATTGTACTAACCGGAAACATGATACATGTGTGAATACATAGACAAACTTAATGTCATTAGTATGCCTCTACTTGACTAGCTCATTAATCAAAGATGGTTATGTTTCCTAACCATAGACATGTGTTGTCATTTGATTAACAGGATCACATCATTAGGAGAATGATGTGATTGACATGACCCATTCCGTTAGCTTAGCACTTGATCGTTTAGTATGTTGCTATTGCTTTCTTCATGACTTATACATGTTCCTACAACTATGAGATTATGCAACTCCCGTTTACCGGAGGAACACTTTGTGTGCTACCAAACATCACAACATAACTGGGTGATTATAAAGGAGCTCTACATGTGTCTCCAAAGGTACATGTTGAGTTGGCGTATTTCGAGATTAGGTTTTGTCACTCCGATTGTCGGAGAGGTATCTCTGGGCCCTCTCGGTAATGCACATCACTACAGGCCTTGCAAGCAATGTAGCTAATGAGTTAGTTACGGAATGATGCATTACGTAACAAGTAAAGAGTCTTGCCGGTAACAAGATTGAACTAGGTATTGGATACCGACGATCGAATCTCGGGCAAGTAACATACCGATGACAAAGGGAACAACGTATGTTGTTATGCGGTTTGACCGATAAAGATCTTCGTAGAATATGTAGGAGCCAATATGAGCATCCAGGTTCCGCTATTGGTTATTGACCGGAAACGAGTCTCGGTCATGTCTACATAGTTCTCGAACCCGTAGGGTCCGCACGCTTAAGGTTTCGTTGACAGTTTTATTATGAGTTTATGAGTTTTGATGTACCGAAGGTTGTTCGGAGTCCCGGATGTGATTACGGACTTGACGAGGATTCTCGAAATGGTCGAGACATATAGATTGATATATTGGACGACTATATTTGGACACCGGAAAGGTTCCGGGTGAGATTGGGACAATACCGGAACTCCGGGAGGTTATCGGAACCCCCCGGGAGGTATATGGGCCTTATTGGGCCTTAGTGGAAAGGAGGGAGAAGAAGCAAAGGAGGGGGTGCCCCCCCAAGCCCAATCCGAATTGGGAGGGGGGCCGGCCTCCCCTTTCCTTCTTCCCTCCCACCTCTTCCTTCCCTCTCCCTCTCCTAATAGGAAAGGGGGGAGTCCTACTCCCGGTTGGGGTTGGACTCCCCCCCTAGGGCGCGCCACCCCCTTGGCCGCCCCCCTCCTCCACTCCTTTATATACGGGGGAGGGGGGTGTCGGTGTCAAAACTGGCGGATCTCGGGTAGGGGGTCCCGATCTGTGCGTCTGAGGCTGATGATAACAGTAAGCAAGGGACACAATGTTTACCCAGGTTCGGGACCTCTCGATGGAGGTAAAACCCTACTTCCTGCTTGATTAATATTGAAGATATGGGTAGTACAAGAGTAGATCTACCATGATATCGTAGAGGCTAAACCCTAAGAGCTAGTCTATGATGGTATGATTGTAAATGTGATCGGTCTTCTAAGGACCATCCTCTCCGGTTTATATAGATATTGGAGATGGCTAGGGTTTACATGGAGTCGGTTACAAGGAAGGAAATATAATATCCAGATCACCAAGCTTGTCTTCCACGCAAAGGAGAGTCCCATCCGGACGCGAGCCGGAGTCTTGAGTCTTGTATCTTCATGCTTCAATAGTCTGGACGACGTATATAGTCCGGCTGTCCGGATACCCCCTAATCTAGGACTCCCTCAGTAGCCCCTGAACCAGGCTTCGATGACGATGAGTCCGGCGCGCAGTCTTGTCTTCGGCATTGCAAGGTAGGTTCCTCCTTCCGAATACTCCAAGGTTATTATCGAACACGTAGACCATGTCCGGATCTGCAAAATGATCTTCACATACCACCATAGAGAGAATGATACTTCAGCTGACAACTCTTTAGACGACGTGACCTGTCATTACGGTCGGGTCATTATCCGAACCGTTTTCCCACAACGAGTCGCAACGTGTATTACAAGGCGGTTTCCTTGACATGTTTTGTCAAAGCAGAGATCGTGTCCTCTCATTACAGGATTCTCGTCAATATGGGTATGGGTAATCCAACCACACCGCTAATCGCGGCGAGCGGGAGGTGAGCAGGTTCCACCAGGCAAGTGGGGAGGCGCAAAAGCTTTTACCTTCTCTATAAAGAGACAAGGTCTCTTACCCTTTACCCACGCCTTCTCCTTCCGCTAGCTCATTCCCCTCTGTTCGAGCCCTAACGCCCAGACAGTCTTCTTTCCCATCGAAGAGAGGTTTTCCGAAGATGTCCGGATCCGGAGCAGGAGGCAGATTAAGAAGCTCCGGGAGAAGGATATTAAGAAGCTCCGGGAGAAGGATATTAAGAAGCTCCGGGAAGCCGGGTATCTGGCTAAGAAGATTGGCCACCGCCTCCCCCCGGCGGGACAGATTGTCCCTACTCCGGAGCCCTTCGAGAGAGTCGTGTTCCTTCCCCATTTTGTCTGCGGGCTCGGGTTTCCCCTTCACCCTTTCGTTCGCGGAGTCATGTATTACTATGGGATTGACTTTCATGATCTTTCCCCTAACTCTTTCCTCAATATCTCGACGTTCATTGTCGTGTGCGAGGCCTTTCTCCGGATTACGCCTCACTTCGGCATGTGGCTGAAGATTTTCAACGTGAAACCCAAGGTGGTGAGAGGCGAACACACCGAGTGCGGGGGCGCCATGGTGAGCAAGATGCCCAAGGCCGCTTGGCCGAAGGGGACCTTCAACGACTCCGTCAAGGAGTGGCAGCAGCAGTGGTTCTATATCACCGAACCACGTGGCAAAAAGTGGGCTGCAGCTCCTGAATTCAGATCCGGAGCCCCACAGCAGCTCACGTCCTGGCCCAAGAAGGGCCCGAACTGGTCCTCGTCCGATGAGCTGTCACTGCTCCAGACGCGCGTTCAGAGCATGGTCGGCAAGGACGTCAAACTCGTCGACGTAGTCCAGGTGATGATAGTCCGCCTGGTTCTCCCTTGCCAGCGCCGAGCCTGCACTTTGTGGGAGTTCAACCCAACCAAGCACCAAACCCTTCGGGAGCTCTACGATTCCTCCCATGAGGATATCTGGAAGGTGCTCTTTAAGTCCGGCAAATCGTGGCCGGGTCCCGCCGAAGACCGAGGGTACCAATTATCCCATTCTGCAAGCCCGGTAAGTTACAGCCATGCTCTGTCCCTCCATGCTTTAGTTGGCATCTCGCGAGGGAGACATTTTAATCGTGTTTCATGACTTCAGGGGTGGATAAAGAAGGTGGATCGAATGCATTGTCCAGCTCCGCTGCCGGAGGAACCGGCCGGACCTCTTCTGACGAAGATGCTGGTCCCCGCGCCTTATGAGGCGCCAAAAAAGGAGGCCTCCAAGAAGGTCAAGAAGACCCGGAGCGACCTCCATCGTTGCGAGGTTTCGGACGCAAAATCCGAAGACTCCAACGACGTTCCTTCTTCCAAAGACGAAGAGGAGGAAGCAGAGGAGGATGAGCCTCCCTCTGAAAGTGGGAAGAAGCGGGCGGCTTCCCCGTCACTGGAGGCCAAATCCCCCCAAAGCGGGAGAGGTTCCCACCCAGAGGCGTCCACCACGGCTGCCGATAACAACCCGGAGTGGAATCCCAGGGCCCAGCCCCTGGAAAAATCGTAAGTGACCGAAATCCGAATGCGCCTATGCATCCAGGGCCGTCTGGGTACAGTAGTTTTAATTGTCACAATATCTCGTATAGCCCGGCGAGATCTTCTGCCGGACCGTCCTCGTCGGAGGATTCGCTAAGCTCGGACGCTGTGGCGAGCAAGACGCCTTCGGAGGCTCCTTCCCCGAAGCCTAGGTGCGACACCGAGGTGTCATCTCAAAGTGTCCCAGAGCGGGGGGGGGGGGCATGTCCCTAGGGCCGGACACATGGGAGCAGTGGCCCCACGGCGGATTGTTGATGGGGGCGATCTTGAGTTCGGCCCTCAGCCGGATAAGGTCCCGGATACCTCTAAGACTCCAGGATCGGGCGAGCGGCCACGTTCGACAGAGGGAGACTTGCCTACTCCACCGACAACCTCTGTCCATGCAGAGCTCCCAGGCGGTCTATCGACGACGTTGAAGAACGCGTCTATTGTTGAGGAACATCAGACCCTCATGGATATGGTGGTTGGAAAGATTCAGTTTGCCGAAAGCGGGCTGAATGAGTCCTGTCTCAGCCTTATAAAGGCTTTTGAGGTATGGCTTCTAATGAACCTTTAAAGAATCATCATGATATGAGTAGTAGCCCCTGATACACTGTCCGGCGAAAGAGATAGATCCGGGCGGGGGATCAAACCTCCTTGTGTCGTGGGAACCTTTGTTAATGATGTATACCCCTTTGTTTGAAAACAGGCGTCTGCAGAGAAGACGGCTGCTCATAATGCGGAAGTGTCCGAACTGAAGCAGAGCCTGGAACGGGCCGAGGAAGAACTTGGCCGTGTCAAGAAGCAATTGGAGGATAAGCAAGGTATGTTTAAACATTGTCTTGCGTTAGGCACGAATGAGTAATTGTGCCTATTGAAAAGTATTTATGTTGTACGCCCTAGGAGCGAGTGCCGAATATGAGGTACTGAAGAGGGCTGTGGCTGATGCCAATGAGAAGGCTGCCGCCGAACAGGCGCTTCGTGAAAAACACGAGGCCAGGGTCATCACAGCTGAACGGGAGCTCCAGGAGGCTGTGACGAAAAGCGAGAGTTTGGAGCAGAGTCTAGTAGGGAAAGAATCCGAACTCGCCCAAGCTCTCCAAGCCACGGAGGATGCTCAGGAAGAAGCCCGAGGTGCTGTACGGGACATTCAGGAGGCCCGAAAAGTTGCGGCTGGTAAGGCCTGTTGTATTTATGGCCATTATTACATGATAGTGTTGAGAACTCTAAGCGACAAGCTGAATTCTTGATTTTACAGGGGTATTTGTGGATCTGCCTCGCAGCATATCAGCCGCCGCCCAATTCTACCGGACCGAGGAGAGGAAGTCTGCAGAGAGGAGCTTCTGGTCGCAGTATTTGGCGCCAAACTATCCGGTGCCTTTTATCGATCAGCTGAAGCAGCTGGTCGAACTGCACCAGGCGGCCCAACTAGCCATGAAGGACTTGGTTGTCCGGATGTGGCCTGTGGAGCCAATTCCAAGCAGTTACTTCGGACTCGTGAAGCGGATTGTGGGCGCCTGTCCTCGGCTTGATGCTATCAAGCGATCAGTTTGTATAGAAGGTGCGCGCATGGTGTTTGCCTATGCAAAAGTGCATTGGGGGAAGCTTGACGCAGAGAAGCTGATGACTGAGGGGCCACCGGAGGGTAAGGAGCACCGCAAGCCCGAACTGTACTATAAAGGTGTACTGAAGGGGGCCCGCCTTGCGGCGGATGAGTGCACCAAAGATATTATATTTCCCCGAGGGCATTCATGCTGATATTTGTAATATGGGATACTGGCACTTTTATTATAGATTGCCTGTTTTGTTTGAACATATGTTCTTCCCGTGCGGCTGTTTATTGTATGCAAATCCTGAGAGTTGGCCAGTCGTCGGCTTCTGTCCCCACGTAAAACATACGGGGGTGTTCGGGATATGTTTGAACACTCTTTATCCCATGGCTGGGTCCTTTGAAGGAGGTGTTTCTCACTGCGAACCAGGCAATCGGACTATAGGGCTTTACTACTCTCACTTAGCCATAGGAGTTCGAGTATGGTCGGCGCAGCCCCTAGTGTTTGGAAGGCCGAACTAGGGGCTCTATTGGCGCCTGATTGGAAAACCGATCCGTCGTAATCTGCATTTTAGGATGGCATCATGCGGAATAAGTCTTTAAGGATTTTACAACCTCTCGAACAGCTGACCAGCTCTCGCTACATCATGACAGTCGGTTTTCGGCTTTCTCTACTGAGGTGCTCGTCCGGCAGAACCGGGACACAATCGCAGTAGTTCTCCTAGCTCTACCTTACCCGACGGAATGGAACGTAAGGTACCAAAACATGGGAGCCGGGCAAACCCAACCAATGACCCAAGACATGATTCAGAGCTGATGCATGTAGTGCTATAAGTTCGGGGTGCCGAGCGACCGAGAAGGTGGTCGGACTTTATTGCCGTATTATGAATCCCCTAGCACAATCGGGCGTAACACGAATTGTGGCTGCCGTTTTACGGCAAAGAGGCATCGATGATAATTGACAGCCGGTACATGTTATTTAAGTCTATGCACTGTAGCAAGATAATATGCATATGAGTGCAATATATGATTATGAAAAGAGATGGTTTTTGGTCGAACCTGTGATGGCCAGACTGTAGGGGGCTGTGAGTGGATCGAAAGTGTATCCGAACTGCCTTCTACCTGTATGGTCCTATCCTTGTGTGTCTGGGCCGATTCCATGCCGCCGGTACTGTTCTGCATCAAAGTTAGTTTGTGAAAGCAAATGCTTGGAGGAAGCCGAACGTCCTCTTGTGGTTGGTTTAAGGGTTCCTGATTGGATCCTGGTGACCCCAGTCGCTATACCGTGAAGCGGCGCAGACTCCTCAGTTGGTGTCCGGATAGTTGGCTGTCATATCAGAATTTTGATAGGCATGCATGACTCGCTACTCCGGTGGCTGTATGATTTCCGCTCTAGGGCGGTGTTCGGCCTTGCACGTAGGCGTGAGTATATCACCGGTGTTGGCCTAATGATTTACCACGTGGAATCTAGTCAGCGTGGTTCATCCCGTTATCATACGTGGGTTACCGTATGGGGGGGGAATGTGCCGATGGCGTGGTATTTTTTGGTTATCTGAAAACAACCGTTAGGGTGGTGGGCCAATGAACTTGGCGTTTGCACCTGACATCTTGTAGAAGGTGTTATTTGTGGTTTCATACCCGCGGGGGCTTTATGTGTGATGGAGCCCCCGGACTACTAGGTCTAGGGGTACGACAATTGAATTGCTGTGGTTGGTGTGATAGGGGGCAATCGGCCATACTGTTGTGCTCTGGGGGGGGGGGTTGGTGTCTCTTGACTAGACGCCTTCCTTTATTATATCCGGCACATGACCGGTCGCTTTGTTTTGAGGATCCGACATTCTCTATTGGTATGCTTTGCCGCCCTTCTAGGAGTACCGTGTATTTCACATGGTTGATCAAGTATGTGGATCTGGCCGGATAGGCTTGAGCTGCTTTTTGTCCGTTGACCGAACTGGGAGTTACTGGGTTTGGCACCAGCTTCCTTGAGTTGACGTTTATGACCGCTGCGCCGAGGCTTTAGGATACCTCGTCGTGTATCCTTCTTACTGCCTTGGACCATGGTGATGTGTGGACGTCGGGGTGTGTGCCTTGGGTTATCCTGCTCAGGTTGGGGTGGCCAGTTGTGCCGCGCGTACCCTTTGTCGGGGTGGTCGAGTGCGTATTTTTCGGTGACCAGGATCTTGGTCCCACCTATCCACGATCAAATCTTGTTCAGCCTTAAGCTGTTCTTGCTTCCTTTGCAGGCTCCTTGCCGTGGCCATGAGCCGTCGCTTGAAGCGAACTTGTTCCGCTGGATCTTCAGGCACACCAAATTCGTCATTGTCGAGGCTTACCTCATCTTCGGAGGGGGATGTATAGTTGTCTCTCTCTGAGTATCTCATCGTGGCCGGTCTGGCCTGCTTGAAGGTAGGCTGGTTAGGGTTGTATTCCTCTTCGGCATCATCCGGATTGCTTTCATCTTCGGGGCCGGTATTGCTGTGGCGGGGCTTGGAGTGGCGCCGGTGGCGCCCATGCTTTGCTTTTCTCCCCGAGGGGTTATCATCCGTTGCCTCATCACCGTTGGTTTCCTTCGGAGTGTCCACCATATATATATATATATATATATATATATATATATATATATATATATATATATATATATATATATATATATATATATATCGAATGAAGAGGTGGCTATCCTCCGCCCTATGAGCGGTGGCTCCTGTACTTCTCCTGCATCATCGTCCATACCATCGATGTCTTCGGAGTTGAAGTCAAGCACGTCGGTTAAATCATCGACCGTGGCAATGAAGTGGGTGGTGGGTGGGCAGCGAATTCCTTCGTCGCCTACTTCCCACTCAAGTCGGACATAGTTCGGCTCCGAGGCTCTTGCCAAAGAGAGAGACTTTAATGAGTTCAGCATGTCGCCAGAGGGCGAGTGCTGGAAGATATCCGCAGTGGTAAACCCCTTTTCCGGAGCCCAACCTGGCTTGGCTAGCTCGAGGGTGTGTGGACCGGAACCAACAGTCGGATACGAGTCCGGGGGCCCGGGGCTACAGGCCTCCACAGAGGTGAGACCTGTGTTCGGCTCCACCGCCGATGAGTATGCGGCCTGCGGGGCGGGGTCCACCCCTCCGTCCTTGGGAAATGCAACCAGCTCCAGATTTAGATCCGGGGCTACCGCAGGGGTGATATCCCGAGCATTGTCTGACAGCAGGTCTAGGCCGTGCTCGTCATGACTGTCCGACGCTCCTGGCACAGGCCCGAATCCATCGAAGATCAAGTCTCCACGAATATCCGTCGTGTAGTTCAAGTTTCCGAACCTGACCTGGTGGCCAGGGGCGTAGCTGTCGATCTGCTCCAGACGACCAAGCGAATTGGTCCACAGCGCGAAGCCGCCGAACACAAAGATCTATCCGGGGAGAAAAATCTCGCCCTGGACCGTGTTGTTGGCGATTGAAGATGCCATCAAGCCTCAAAGCGACGACACAGAGGAACTCTCAATGAAAGCACCAATATCGGTGTCAAAACCGGCGGATCTCGGGTAAGGGGTCCCGATCTGTGCGTCTGAGGCTGATGGTAACAGGAAGCAAGGGACACAATGTTTACCCAGGTTCGGGCCCTCTCGATGGAGGTAAAACCCTACTTCCTGCTTGATTAATATTGAAGATATGGGTAGTACAAGAATAGATCTACCACGCGATTGTAGAGGCTAAACCCTAAGAGCTAGCCTATAATGGTATGATTGTAAATGTGATCGGTCTTCTAAGGACCATCCTCTCCGGTTTATATAGATACCGGAGAGGGCTAGTGTCGGTGTCAAAACCGGCGGATCTCGGGTAGGGGGTCCCGAACTGTGTGTCTAGGCGGATGGTAACAGGAGACAAGGGACACGATGTTTTTACCCAGGTTCGGGCCCTCTCGATGGAGGTAAAAACCTACTCCTGCTTGATTAATATTGATGATATGGGTAGTACAAGAGTAGATCTACCATGAGATCGGAGTGGCTAAACCCTAGAAGCTAGCCTATGGTATGATTGTTGTTCGTCCTACGGACTAAAACTCTCTGGTTTATATAGACACCGGAGAGGGCTAGGGTTACACAAAGTCGGTTACAATGGGAGGAGATCTTCATATCGTATCGCCAAGCTTGCCTTCCACGCCAAGGAAAGTCCCATTCGGACACGGGACGGAGTCTTCAATCTTGTATCTTCATAGTCCGGGAGTCCGGCCAAAGGTCTTAGTCCGGCCATCCGGACACCCCCTAATCCAGGACTCCCTCAGCAGCCCCTGAACCAGGCTTCAATGACGACGAGTCCCGCGCGCAAGTTGTCTTCGGCATTGCAAGGAGGGTTCCTCCTCCGAATATTCCATAGAAGATGTTGAACACCAGGGTAGTGTCCGCTCTACAAAGTAAGTTCCACATTCCACCGTAGAGAGAATAATATTTGTACCAATCGGATCTGCTGACGTATTCCACGGCGTGACATCATGCCACGGCCAGGCTTTTATTCATTTTATTGTTCCACCTCAGCGTGTTTAGTGAGGCGGTTTCCTTGACACGTCTTGTCAAAGTAGAGATCGTTTTCCCTTATTCCGGGATTCTCATCAATACGGGCGTGGGTAACCCAACCGCGCCATTAACCGCGGCGCTTGGGAGATAAGCGAGTTTTATTAGGCCGGTGGGGGGCTCGTAGTTTTGGCCGCCCATATAAGGGGATAAGAATCCGCCCTTTCCATTCACGCCTTCTTCCTCCTCTGCTTATCCGTCCCTGTGCGCTTGAGCTCCAGCGCCCAAGCCCGCACTTCCCACCTCAACCTTCTCCAACCATGTCCGGAGCGGGAGGTAGATGGATGGCCTCCTCTGTCACGGAGGGGCAAATCAAAAACTTGAGGAAGGCCGGATACTTGTCTAACGACATCGCGCACCGGCTTCCAGATGTGGGGCAACTCATCCCCACCCCCAGGCCCCATGAGAGGGTTGTTTTTCTTCCCCATTTCCTCCGCGGACTGGGTTTTCCTCTTCACCCGTTCGTCCGGGGGCTCATGTTCTACTACGGCCTGGACTTCCACGATCTGGCCCCGAACTTCATCCTCAATATCTCGGCGTTTATCGTCGTGTGCGAGGCCTTCTTCCGCATCCAGCCCCACTTTGGCCTATGGCTGAAGATCTTCAGCGTCAAGCCGAAGGTCGTGCAAGGCCGACAGGCGGAATGCGGAGGTGCCATGGTGGGCAAGATAGCCAATGTCACCTTCCTCGAGGGTGCCTTCGTGGAAACCATCAAAGGGTGGCAATGGGAGTGGTTTTATATCACCGAGCCGCGTGACCCTAAATGGGCAGCGGGCCCCGAATTTCGATCCGGCATCCCCACCCGGCTCACATCTTGGAAAGAGACGGGCCTGTCATGGGGCAATCCGGAAGAGGTGATCGGACTCCAAACCTGCGTCCGAGACCTGGTGACCAAGAAGGTCAAGCTTGTCAACGTGGTCCAGGTCATGCTCTTCCGCCGGATCCTCCCGTCTCAATGACGGGACTTCAATTTGTGGGAGTTCGACCCGGCCCAGCACCAGACTCTATCCCGGCTCTTCGAAATGAAGCACGAGGACGTCTGGAAGGTGCTTTTCAAGAGTTCCGAGGTCTCCCCTCCCATCACCGAGGATCGTGGATTCTGCGCCAAACGTCAAGCCTCCGAAGTAAGCTTACATTTAGTCCCTTACGGGATACCCAAATTTCATAGTGTGACTTTATGTGGGATCTAAACTCCCGTTCCTTTGACAGGACTGGAAGAGGACATCCAGACAGTTTAACTGTCCGGCCCCTTTGCCCGAAGGCCTAGGAGACGCACACTTAGCGAAGCTACTGGTTCCGGCACCTCACGTGGTGCTGGAGAAGAAGGCCACGGGGACACGAAAGAGTTCTCAGCGCCCGGTGTTGTCGGATCTGCCCGACGGCCCCAACGCACCCTCCGCCTCCGAAGACGAGGGGGAGGAAGAAGAAGAAGATGCCTCTCCCCCTCCAACGGGGGGAGGAAAGAAGAGAAAGGCCTCCCCAACTGGGGAAGCCAGAGGGTCCAAGAAGGGGAAGACCCTTCTGCCGGATTATGCCCCCGACGCCGAAGACGACGGGGGGGGGGGACTGGCCATCCAGGGTCAAGCCCCTGGCAAAATCGTAAGTGTCCGGCTACCCGAATGACTTATTGCACCCTTTATTATTCGATAGCTTTTAACGCCGAATCTAATCATGTAGTCCGCCCCGAGCTCAGCTTGGCGATTCATCGAGCGGATCTCTGAATTCGTCGGACGTGAATAGCGCTTCACTTCCAACGGCCTCCTCTCCTCTCCCTATAGACGACGCTGAGGTGGAGTTCCGTAGGGGACAAAACCAGGAGGAGGTGGTCCTGGAGGCGCCACAAGGCGACCTTCCGGACTCCAGGCCCAAAGGGGGTAAAGCCCCGGAGGGATCTAAGTCCGGCCCCGGGACGGACAATGCTCCGGAACCATCAGCGGTTCCAGAGTCCGACAGGCGGCGCCTTCATAAGAAGGGCAAGCCTGCGACGCCGGCGACCTCCGTCCACCCGGAGGCGCCGGACAATTTGCTGGAGGTGCTTAACGGCGCCTCCATCAACGAAGAACACCGCACTGTTATGAGTGCGGTGATTCAGAAGGTTCAATCCGCCAAGAGCAGGCTGACGGAAGCCTGCACAAGCCTGTTAACGGGCTTTGAGGTATGTGTTCAAAAACATAAAATATATTACCGCTTAGACAGTAGCCCCTGATGCTCAGTTCGGTGTTCGGAAAGAAAAGCCGAGCTGAGGATCTAAAAAGATATACGCAGGAGTCTAATAGAAATATGTCAATATGGGAATGCAGGCTGCGGTGCTGACCTCTGCCGCACTGACTGCGGAGGTCAATGTATTGAAGGAAAGCCTCGAGCGGTCCAAGAGCGAGCTCGGCCGTGCCAAGAAGCAGCTCGAGGATAAAGAGGGTACGTAGTACCTCCTGTAAATGTATATAAAAATACTTGGTTGCAAAATAATAACAGGACCAACGTTACTGTTGCAGGAGCAATGACCGAGGTGGCGACCCTGAAAGAGGCGGTCTCCAAGGCCGAAAAGAGTGCGGCCTTGGAGCGTGCCGAGCGAGAGAAGCAGGAGGCGCGGGTGGCGGAGGTGCGGCAAGAGCTCCAGGCTCTCGTGGAAAAACACGAGGGCTTGGAGCGTGACTCGAAGACTCGAGAGTCCGAGCTTGCCTTGGCTCTTGAGAGTGCCAAGACCGCTAAGGCCGAAGCCCAGAAGGCCCTTCAGGAGATCGAGGTGATGAAGAAGATAGCAGCGGGTAAGGCATTCTTTATGCAAAGCAAAGATATAAAGTTAATTATCTGCTACTTACCCGAATCCGGAGCTCTCCAGGAGCGTTCGCCGATCTGCCCCGTAGTGTGCCTGATGCCGCCGCATACTACTGAGCCGAAGAGGGGAGCTCGACGGAAAAAGTGTTCTGGTCTCAGTATGGTGAGGCCGAACATCCGGTGCCCCTGAGCGACTAGCTGAAGCAGCTGGTCGAGGTCCACAAGGTGGCCGAACAGGCCATGAAGGGCCTCATAGCTCGGTTGTGGCCTGGAGAAGTCATGCCTGGGAGCTACTTCGGTCTGGTGCGGCGGCTGGTGGACGCGTGTCCGTGGATTGAGGTCGTCAAGCGCTCCGTTTGTATTGAAGGTGCCCGTCGGGCCCTTGCCCGTGCTAAGGTGCACTGGGGTAAGCTAGATGCGGAGAAGCTGTTGACGGACGCACCACCGCCGGGCAAGGAGTATCGTACGCCCGAGATGTATTATAATGGCGTTCTGAAGGATGCCCGTCGTATAGCGGGTGAGTGCTCCAAAGATGTAATTTTTGAGTAGACTTGCATTTGTTATCCTGTACGCTAAAGCTTTTTTCATATGCGTTAAGCAACGCTTGTTAATTTAAAATATTACCTTCTGTGCGGCCGTTTATCAAATCCGAGAGATGCAAGTCATCGACTTCGACCCCCATGCCCCGAGTGCTGGGGTGTTCGGTATAAAACTGAGTGCTCTTGTTCCCATTCTTGGGTCCATCTAGGGAGGCGTTCAGCACAACGAACCAGGCCATCGGACTTATAATGCTTTATCACTCTCACTTAGCCATAGAACTCTATAATTTTAAATTTCGGTGAAGCCCCTAGTATTCGGAAGACCGAGTTTGGGGCGCTATCCACGCCTAGGACGGATAAGTCCGGTTCCTCGCTTGAAGCGGCATAAGTCTTTAAGGACTCGAAGAAACCTTGCGAACAGCGACCGGTCTCTCGCACTATCATGACAGTCAGTTTTAGCTTTCTCTATCGAGGTGTTAACCCATCTCAACTGGGGCACAATCTCAGTAGTTCTCCCAGCGCTACCTTAGCCAACAATGCGGAACGTAAGGTACCAAAACATGGGAGCCGGGCAAACCCAACTATTGACCAAAGACATGATTCGGAGCCGATGCATATAGTGCTATAAGTTCGGGGTGCCACACTCGTGAGAGTGTTCGTTCTTCTCACACCATGTTATGGGGTGTTGTAATCCCCTGGTGTATTGTCCGCACCAAAGTGTACGGTTGCAGAATGTCATGACTGAACATATTTGTATAAAAATAGATAAGTACAATAATAGATAAGAGCTATATATTGTTTATTAAAAAAGGGCTGCTGCAAAAGCAGAACGATACAAGAAGTGTGGTAAGCAAGAGATGGGAGTATTTGACACATTCCCCTCCAGGGGCAAGCTGCGGGATTGTAAGTAAAACATGTATTAAACTCGTTATAGAGACCACCTGGACTTTTGACGTGGCTTGCCCCCTCCCTGGCAGTTGCATCGTTGGTTCGGCGAGTGTATTGCTGGACAGGCCTTCCGAATAGTTGGGTCCTGAAACTGTGTAAAAAGGAAAACGGCAAAATAGGGAGCCCCTTAGTGCGGTTGAGCCGCATTCTGGGCGTGCCGCTGTTGTGCCCCTCCCCTTATGCCCATGGTATCTCTAAGGCGTAATTATGTACGCGTGGTACCAGTATCACCGTTTGGCGAGGGCTAGGGTTGGGGCCGCACTGCTATGCTTGCTCGGAACGTGCCAGCTAGATTTGTTGTAGGTTACTTTGGGCTCGCTTGACGTTGTCCGGACGTTTGACGCCTAGAGTGGAGAACTGCCTTGAGAGGCTACTCTGTACTTTCGCCGCCAGGGCTGCCATGAGCTCCTCCGTTCGGAGAGAGCGTTCGGTGTTTCCGTTTACCGTGATGACTCCGCGAGGTCCTGGCATCTTGAGCTTGAGATATGCGTAGTGCGGCACCGCATTGAATTTTGCAAATGTGGTTCGTCCGAGAAGGGCGTGATAGCTGCTGCGAAATGGGACTATGTCGAAGATTAACTCCTTGCTCCGGAAGTTATCTCGGGATCCGAAGACCACTTCGAGTGTAACCGAGCCTGTACAGCTGGCCTCTACCCCTGGTATGACACCTTTGAAGGTTGTCTTTGTGGGTTTAATCCTTGAAGGATCGATGCCCATTTTTCGCACTGTGTCCTGGTAAAACAGGTTCAGGCTACTGCCGCCGTCCATTAGGACTCTGGTAAGGTGAAATCCGTCGATAATTGGGTCTAGGACCAGTGCGGCGAATCTGCCGTGACGGATGCTGGTGGGATGGTCCCTTCGATCGAAGGTGATCGGGCAGGAGGACCATGGGTTGAACTTTGGGGCGACGGGCTCCAGCACATAGACGTCCTTGAGAGCACGCTTCCGCTCCCTTTTGGGGATGTGGGTTGCGTATATCATGTTCACCATCCGAACTTGCGGGGGAAATCCCTTCTGTCCTTTGTTGTTTGGCGGCTGGGGCCCCTCCTCGTCATCGCTATGTATCCCCTTGTCTCTGGTCTTGGCACTTAACTTGCTTGCCTTCTTGAACACCCAACAATCCCTATTGATGTGCTTGGCTGGCTGTTCTGGGGTGCCGTGTATCTGGCACGAGTGATCGAGTATCCGGTCTAAGCTGGACGGGCCCTGAGGGTTTCTTTGGAATGGCTTCTTCCGCTGACCCGGTTTAGAGCCTCTGAATCCGGCATTGACTGCCGTATCTTCAGTATTGTTACCGTTAATGCGGCGCTTATGCTTGTTGCAACATGACCTACCGTTGGTATCCTTGGTATCCGAATTGCCGGGGCTCTTGGTTATGTTATTGATACGAGCTAGCCAGCTGTCTTCTCCCGCACAGAAGCGGGTCATGAGTGTCGTGAGGGCTGCCACAGACTTCGGCTTTTCCTGTCCTAGGTGCCGGGCAAGCCATTCGTCTCGGATGTTGTGCCTGAAGGCTGCAAGGGCCTCGGCGTCCGGACAATCGACTATTTGGTTTTTCTTAGTTAGGAACCGTGTCCAGAATTGTCTGGTAGATTCCTCTGGCTGCTGGATTATGTGGCTTAGGTCATCGGCGTCTGGTGGTCGCACGTACGTGCCCTGGAAGTTGTCAAGGAATGCGGATTCCAGGTCCTCCCAACAACTAATTGACTTTGCTGGCAGGCTGTTAAGCCAATGTCGAGCTGGTCCTTTAAGCTTGAGCGGGAGGTATTCGATGGCGTGTAGATCATCACCACGGGCCATGTGGATATGAAGGAGATAATCCTCGATCCATACCGCGGGATCTGTTGTGCCATCGTATAATTCGATGTTTACGGGTTTGAAGCCCTCGGGGATTTGATGATCCATTACTTCGTATGTGAAGCATAGCGGGTGTGCGGCGCCCCTGTACTGGGCTATATCACGATGCAGCTCGGACGAGCTGGGTCTGTTGTATTCGGCCGGGCCGTACTTATTATGTCCGGCGTGACGGCTAGCGTCACGTGAAGCGGGCGCCCATGCGATCCGTAGATCGATCTTGTTTGCCTTGCCTTATTCTCCAAGATGTCTTGCAGGTCTGTTGCGTCTCCCCGTACTCTGGTATGTTTTGAGCGGTGTCGGGGTGCGGATTGGGTTGAGGGCCTGAAGGCCTCTCTATCGCGGCCACGGGGTGGCCGATCGGGCGCATCGTACGCTGGTGATGTAGGTTTAGTTGCTTCCTCCTCAAGTTGGGGTAGCAGCCTACGCTTCGGGTAGCTCTTGGATGGGTGTTCTAGTTTATACTCTTCGGCCACCAGGACTTCGGTCCATCTGTCGGCTAGCAAGTCTTGGTCAGCTCTAAGCTGCTACTGTTTCTTCTTGAGGCTGCTTGCCATGGCTACGAGCCTGCGTTTGAAACGCTCTTGTTCGACGGGATCCTCTAGCACGACGAATTCGTCGTCGTCGAGGCTTGCCTCGTCTTCGAAGGGAGGCATGTAATTGTCGTCCTCATCTTCTTTGTCGGCCACTCTCTCATGAGGGCTGGCTCCTTTGTCCTCCTGCACTGAATCCTGCTGGAGGGGGTTGTCTTTGGCACTGTCCGGCGTGTTGTTATCTCTGGTGCCGGAATCGCCGTTTTTGCTTTGGCGGGACTTAGAGCGGCGCCGCTGACGTCGGCGCTTGGGTTGCTTCTTGGAGGGGTCATCCTCCGTTTTCTCCTCGCCATCCCCCGCTTTAGGGGTGTCCACCATGTATATGTCATATGACGAGGTGGCTTTCCAGTTCCCTATAGGTGCTGGTTCTTGATCGTCTCCTTCATCGGCGTCCATGCCGTCGATGTCTTCGGAGTCAAAGTTGAGCATGTCGCTTAAATCGTCGACAGTGGCTACGAAGTGGGTGGTGGGTGGGCTTCGAAATTCTTCGTCCTCCGCATCCCAACCGTGTTGGCCGTAGTTCGGCCAGGGCTCTCCTGACAAAGAGAGAGACTTTAATGAATTCAGGATATTGCCGAAAGGCGAGTGCTGAAAGACATCCGCGGCGGTGAACTCCATGACCGGAGCCCAATCGGGCTTAATCAGAAGAGGTGCGGGATTTACGAGTCCGGATCGGAGTCCGGCACCTTGGAGTCACGGGCCTTGCGAGGGACTAGGCTGGTATCCGGCTCTATCACCGTAGAGGTTGCAGCTTCCGGGGCGGCGTCCAACCGTCCGTCCCCGACTGGCGTAGTGGGCCCTAAGCTAATGGTCGGAGCGGACTCCTGAGCGACGCTTTGGGCGTTGTCCGATGACAGAGCTAAATCTTGCCCATCGTGACAGTGCGGCGTGCCTGGTCGTGGCTCGAGTCCGTCAAAGATCAAGTCCCCGCGGATGTCGGCCGTGTAGTTTAAGCTTCCAAACCTGACCTGATGGCCAGGGGCGTAACTTTCGATCTGCTCCAGATGGCCGAACGAGTCGGCCCGCAGTGCGAAGGCGCCGAATACGAAGATCTGTCCGGGGAGAAAAGTCTCATCCCGGGCCGCATCGCGATTGTCGAGCGAAGAAGCCATCGGGCCTAAAGGCGACGACACAGAGGAACTCTCAATGAAAGCACCAATGTCGGTGTCAAAACTGGCGGATCTCGGGTAGGGGGTCCCGAACTGTGCGTCTAGGCGGATGGTAACAGGAGACAAGGGACACGATGTTTTTACCCAGGTTCGGGCCCTCTCGATGGAGGTAAAACCCTACTCCTGCTTGATTAATATTGATGATATGGGTAGTACAAGAGTAGATCTACCACGAGATCGGAGTGGCTAAACCCTAGAAGCTAGCCTATGGTATGATTGTTGTTCGTCCTACGGACTAAAACTCTTTGGTTTATATAGACACCGGAGAGGGCTAGGGTTACACAGAGTCGGTTACAATGGGAGGAGATCTTCATATCGTATCGCCAAGCTTGCCTTCCACGCCAAGGAAAGTCCCATCTGGACACGTGACATAGTCTTCAATCTTGTATCTTCATAGTCCGGGAGTCCGGCCAAAGGTCTTAGTCCGGCCATCCAGACACCCCCTAATCCAGGACTCCCTCAGCTAGGGTTTACATGGAGTCGGTTACAAGGAAGGAAATATAATATCCGGATCGCCAAGCTTGTCTTCCACGCAAAGGAGAGTCCCATCCGGACACGAGCCGGAGTCTTGAGTCTTGTATCTTCACGCTTCAATAGTCCGGACGATGTATATAGTCCGGCTGTCCGGATACCCCCTAATCCAGGACTCCCTCAAGGGAACCCCATAGACACAACAATTGATCTCTTGATATCTTAACTGTGTGCGGTGCCCCCCTCCACCATAGTCCTCAATAATAGTATAATGGTGCTCAGGCGAAGCCCTACGACAGTAGAACATCAAGATCGTCACCACGCCGTCGTGCTAACGAAACTCTTCCCCGACATTTTGCTGGATCAGAGTATGGGGAACGTCATCGAGCTGAACATGTGCTAGAACTCGGAGGTGCCGTAATTTCGGTGCTTGACCGGTCGGGCCGTGAAGAAGTACGACTACATCAACTGCGTTGTTCTAACGCTTCCGCTTTCGGTCTACGAGGGTACATGGACAACACTCTCCCCTCTTGTTGCTATGCATCACCATGATCTTGCATGTGCATAGGAAAATTTTGAAATTACTACGTTACCCATCACCTCGGGCATCCCCAAGCTTGAGCTCTTGCCTCTCTTCCTTTTCCTCATATCGAGACCTCCTCGATTAGACACTTCATCCACACAAAACTTCAACAGAAAACTCGGTAAGATCCGTTAGTATAATAAAGCATATCACCACTCTAAGTACTGTTCCAAACCAATTCATATTTTGTTTTTGCATTGTGTCTACTGTAATATAACTTTTTTATGGCTTAATCCACTGATATAAATTGATAGATTCATCAAAACAAGCAAACGATGCATCAAAAACAGAATCTATCAAAACAGAATAGTCTGTAGAACTCTGAACATCCACCATACTTCTGTTACCCCAAAAATTCTACCAAAATTAGGAAAAATAAAGAAGTTGTATAGCAAGACAGTGCAAAAGGAATCAGAACCATTTGACGTTCCAGTTAAAAATGTAAAATCTCTCACTACAGCCAAAGTTTCTGTCTTGCACCGTACAAACCAACAAGCATTGTAAACATCCTAAAGGCAAACCTTGGCACATTATTTTTATAATAAAATGGAATTGTACAAGGGGATAATTATTTTGATGAAAAGTTTCTGTAATTAAGATTCACAAAGTTTCCGTGAGCATGAACAAAGTTCAAGGAGCTCTCCCACTTCAACAATGCTTGTCTCTCTCACTTTCACTTTCCTTTTTGAAAAGTTTTTAGGTTCCCCTCTTTTTTTTGTTTTTTTAAACTATATAAAAGCACTCAAGAAATAAATGACCCTCTAAAACTTCCGGGTTGTCTCCCTGGCAGCGGTTTCTTTAAAGCAATTAAGCTAGGCATTTAGTGCTCAAGTAATGAATCCACCCGGATCCCAAGGTATATCAAAGCCAATTTTAATTAAAATGATTTGTAATTTAGTAGTGAGCACAAAGTAACATATATCAAGCAATGACGAAGTCTAACTCTCTTCCTATGCATCGGCATGTCATAAAAGAACAATTCATGCACACCAAGTAAAGGCCAATGCATAGTATAAGCAGTTTCTTGCAATTCTATCGTGTTGGAAACATAGAGAGGTGGAGATATAGTTCTTCTCTCATAATAATTGCAAGTAGGAGCAGCAAGCACATGCATATTATATCTATCAAAATCATCATGTGCAACGGGAAAGGCAACCCATCAATATAATCCTTGCTAAGCGCAAACTTCTCCGATATAGTGTAGTTTGGAGAATTCAAAAAGATAATAGGACTATCATGTGTGGGTGCAATAGCAACAATTTTATGTTTAACATAAGGAACTATAGCAAGTTCATCTCCATAAGCATAATTCATATTGGCATCTTGGCCACCAGCATAGCAAGTATCATCAAAAAGGGATATTTCAAGAGAATCAACGGGATCATAGCAATCATCATAGCAATCATCCTTCGGTAAGCATGAAGGGGAATTAAACAGTGTATGAGTTGAAGAGTTACTCTCATTAGAAGGTGGGCACGGGTGATCAATCCGCTGTTCCTCCTTCTGTTCTTCGCTCTCCTCATCATCTTTTTCATCCAATGAGCTCACAGTTTCATCAATTTCTTCTTCCATAGCTTCCTGCAAAATATTAATCTCTTCTTGGACAGCAGAGACTTTCTCAATAAATGCATTAATATTGTAATTGTATTCATAATTTTCATAGGAATATCTAAGTATAGCAAGATTTTTAGGCCTATAAACATCATCATCAAAAGCTTCATACTTTTCAAACAAAGATTCAATTTCATAAGCAGCCTTATAATCAATAAATTCTTCAATTTGTTCATCATCATAGTAATCATATATACCATTAGCATAAGAAGCTAAGGTTTCATTGTCATCAAATTTGCATGAAAAGGGAAGGTGTGGAGCCTTCATCCTAGAGCAACAAGTAATATCATATCTCAAGCATAGATCCCGAGCATACCAACGCAACATATTAATTTGATCCCATAATAGTTTCCCTTTTTGTGTAAAGCAATAATCCCTAAAGTATTCACGTTGATCCAACGTGTCTCCCATTATAAAGTTGAATGGGGTTTTCTCATGATTATCAAAGTAGTACATAATATCTTTCACATAATGAGAATCGAGGGTTTTAGGAGTTACCCCATCTCCATGAGTAGCAAGTACACCTAGTTTTTTTTGGTATTTCGTGTTCCATATCCATAACTAAAGATAGAGAACAACTTAGAACAGCAAATAAAAATTACTTAGTGATAAAGAAAACAAGCACACACGAGAATATTCACCCCACGCTATGACTCCCCGGCAACCACGCCAGAAAAAGGTCTTGATAACCCACAAGTATACGGGATAGTTGTAGCCTCTTTCGATAAGTAAGAGTGTCGAACCCAACGAGGAGCTTAAGGTAGAAAAAATACTCTCTCAAGTCCTATCGGCCACTGATACGACTCTACGCACGCTTGACGTTTGCTTTACCTAGAACAAGTATGAAACTAGGAGTACCTTGTAGGTGTTGTTGGATAGGTTTGCAAGATAATAAAGAGCAAGTAAATATAAACTAGGGGCTGTTTAGATAAAGATGCAATAAAGCAAATATAAAAAGTGTGGAAAAGTGGTGGTAGGAGTTGTGAAATTGTCCCTAAGCAATTGACTACTTTACTAGACCGATAGCAAGTTTTATGTGGGAGAGGCCACTGCTAGCATGTCATTCCTGACTTGGAATTCTATGCACTTATGATTGGAACTATTAGAAAGCATCCGCAACTACTAACGTTCATTAAGGTAAAACCCAATCATAGCATTAAGATATATTGGTCCCCCTTCAATCCCGTATGCATCAATTTCTATGCTAGGTTGAAGCTTCTGTCACTCTAGCCCTCCAATACATAGTCCTATCAGCGTACAACTAACCCTATGGTGTGATCCACGCGCACGCTCATATGATGGGCACCAAAGGACAGCAACATAACCACAAGCAAATTAAATCAATCATAGCAATTCATCAACCACCAATAGGACAACGAAAATCTACTCAGACATCATAGGATGGCAACACATCATTGGAAAATAATATGAAGCATAAAGCACCATGTTCAAGTAGAGGGTACAGCGGGTTGCGGGAGAGTGGACCGCAGTAGATAGATGGGGAAAGGTGATGGAGATGTTGGTGAAGATGGCGGAGGTGTTGGTGAAGATCGCGGTGATGATGATGGCCCCCAGCAGCGCTCCGGCGCCACCGGAAGCAAGGGGGAGAGGGCCCCCCTTCTTCTTCTTCTTCCTTGACCTCCTCCCTAGATGGGAGAAGGGTTTCCCCTCTGGTCCTTGGCTCCCATGGCTTGGGAGGGGCAAGAGCCCCTCCGAGATTGGATCTATCTCTCTGTTTGTGCGATCTCAGATTTTGCCCGTTCACCGTTTCTTTTATATACGGAGATCCGTAACTCCAATTGGGGTGAATCTTTCGCCTAGATTTTTCTCATAAAATTAGCTTTCTTGCGGAAAAACAAGAGCGTCAACCGCCTTATGGGTGGCCCAGGAGAGTGCCAGGCGTGCCCAGAGGGGAGGGCGCACCCCCTATCTCCTGGCCACCTCGGGCACCGTTTCACGTTGATTCTTCCTCCGGAAAATCCCAAATATTCCAAAATAATTCTCTGTCCGTTTTTATCCCGTTTGGATTCCGTTTGATATTGGGTTTCTGCGAAACATAAAACATGCAACAAACAGGAACTGGCACTGGGCACTGGATCAATATGTTAGTCCAAAAAAATAGTATAAAAAGTTGCCAAAAGTATATGAAAGTTGAACAATATTGGCATGGAACAATCAAAAATTATAGATATGACGGAGACGTATCAAGACCGAAAGGTCAAGCATGAATCATATAGTAGATATGATCAACTTAGTGATGTTCACCATTGAAAAGTACTCCATCTCACGTGATGATCGGACATGGTTTAGTTGATTTGGATCACGTGATCACTTAGATGATAAGAGGGATGTCTATCTAAGTGGGAGTTCTTAAGTAATATGATTAATTGAACTTTAATTTATCATGAACTTAGTCATGATAGTATTTGCAAATTATGTTGTAGATCAATAGCTCGCATTGTTACTTCCTTATGTTTTATATGTGTTCCTAGAGAAAACTAAGTTGAAAGATGATAGTAGCAATGATGCGGACTGGGTCTATGATCTGAGGTTTAGCCTCATTGCTACACAGAAGAATTATGTCCTTGATGCACCGCTAGGTGATAGACCTATTGCAGGAGCAGATGCAGATGTTATGAACGTTTGGCTAGCTCAATATGATGACTACTTGATAGTTTAGTGCACCATGCTTAACGGCTTAGAATCGGTACTTCAGAGATGTTTTGAATGTCATGGACCATATGAGATGTTCCAGGAGTTGAAGTTAATATTTCAAGCAAATACCTGAGTTGAGAGATATGAAGTCTCCAACAAGTTCTATAGCTAAAAGATGGAGGAGAATTGCTCAACTAATGAGCATGTGCTCAGATTGTCTGGGTACTACAATCGCTTGAATCAGGTGGGAGTTAATCTTCCAGATAAGATAGTGATTGACAGAGTTCTCTAGTCACCATCACCAAGTTACTAGAACTTCGTGATGAACTATAGTATGCAAGGGATGATGAAAACGATTCCTGAGCTCTTCATGATGTTGAAATCAACAAAGGTAGAAATCAAGAAAGAGCATCAAGTGTTGATGATTGACAAGACCACTAGTTTCAAGAAAAGGGAAAAGGGAAAGAAAGGGAAACTTCAAGTAGAATGGCAAGCAAGTTGTCACTCCAATGAAGAAGCCCAAAGCTGGACCAAAGCTTGAAACTGAGTACTTCTACTGCAAAGGAAATGGTCACTCGAAGCGGAAATACCCTGAATATTTGGTGGATAAGTAGGATGGCAAAGTGAACAAGGGTATATTTGATACTCCCTCCATTTTTGTATACAAGGCCACTATCAAAATTACAATTTGCAACTATACAAGGCCATAACATTAATCGAGGTAAAATTGATGAGGTTTGCCTCGTACTAGCAACCGAGGACATTAATACCCCTTGCATGCATGTGGGAGTGAGAAGCTTGGTTTTCATGTACCACATTAATCAACCAACGAGGAGTGAGAGGGTTGTCTTGTTGTGCGTTGAAGAGAAAAATACACATTAATTAACACGTCGAGCGAAGAGAAAAGACAAGCTTGCAACATTGGCTTAAGTAAGCATTAATTTCTATCTTGGTACCTGTAATATGGGTTTGTGGCCTTGTATACAAAAATGGAGGGAGTATACAGGTTATTGATGTGTACCTTACTAGTGTTTATAGTAACCCCTGGGTATTTGATACTTGCTCAATTGCTAAGATTAGTAACTCGAAACAGGAGTTACAGAATAAACAGAGACTAGTTGAGGGTGAAGTGATGATGTGTGTTGGAAGTGGTTCCAAGATTGATATGATCATCATCGCACACTCCCTATACTTTTAGGATTAGTGTTGAACCTAAATAAATGTTATTTGGCGTTTGCGTTGAGCATAAACATGATTTGATCATGTTTATTGCAATAGGGTTATTCATTTAAAGTCAAAGAATAATTGTTGTTCTGTTTACATGAATAAAACCTTCGATGGTCATACACCCAATGAAAATAGTTTGTTGGATCTCGATCTTAGTGATACACATATTCATAATATTGATACCAAAAGATGAAAAGTTGATAATGATATTGCAACTTATTTGTGGCACTGCCATTTGGGTCATATCGGTGTAAAGCGCATGAAGAAACTCCATAAAGATGGAATTTTGGAATCACTTGATTATGAATCATTTGATGCTTGCGAACCGTGCCTTATGGGCAAGACGACTAAAACTCCGTTCTCCGGAACAATGGAACGAGCTAGTGACTTATTGGAAATAATACATACTGATGTATGCGATCCAATGAGTGTTGATGCTCATGGCGAGTATCGTTATTTTCTAACCTTCACAAATGATTTGAGCAGATATGGGTATATCTACTTAATGAAACACAACTCTAAAACGTTTGAAAACTTCAAAGAATTTCAGAGTGAAGTGGAGAATCATCGTAACAAGAAAATAAAGTTTCTACGATCTGATCGTGGAGGAGAATATTTGAGTTATGAGTTTGGCCTTCATTTAAAAACAATGTGGAATAGTTTCACAGATCACGCCACATGGAACACCATAGCGTAATGGTGTGTCCGAATGTCGTAACCGCACTTTATTGGATATGGTGCGATCTATGATGTATCTTACCGATTTACCACTATCATTTTTGGGTTATGCATTAGAGACAACTGCATTCACTTTAAATAGGGCACCATCAAAATCCGTTGAGACGACGCCTTATGAATTATGGTTTGGCAAGAAACCAAAGTTGTCGTTTCTTAAAGTTTGGATCTGCGATGCTTTTGTGAAAAAGTTTCAACCTGATAAGCTCAAACCCAAATCGGAGAAGTGCATCTTCATAGAATACCCAAAGGAAACTATTGGGTACACCTTCTATCACAGATCCGAAGGCAAGATATTCGTTGCTAAGATGGATCCTTTCTAGAGAACGAGTTTCTCTCGAAAGAAGTGAGTGGGAGAAAAGTAGAGCTTGATAAGGTAATTGTACCTTCTCCCGAATTGGAAAGTAGTTCATCACAAAAATCAGTTCCAATGATTCCTACACCAATTAGTGAGGAAGCTAATGATGATGATCATGAAACTTCAGATTAAGTTACTACAGAACCTCGTAGGTCTTCCAAAGTACAGTCCGCACCAGAGTGGTACAGTAATCCTGTTCTGGAAGTCATGTTACTAGACCATGATGAACCTACGAACTATGAGGAAGCGATGATGAGCCCAGATTCCGCAAAATGGCTTGAGGCCATGAAATCTGAGATGGGATCCATGTATGAGAACAAAGTGTGGACTTTGGTGGAGTTGCCCGATGATCGGCAAGCCATATTGTATAAATGGATCTTCAAGAGGAAGACAGACACTGATGGTAGTGTTACTATCTACAAAGCTCGACTTGTCGCAAAAAGTTTTTCGACAAGTTCAAGGTGTTGAATACGATGAGATTTTCTCACTCGTATCGATGCTTAAGCCTGTCTGAATCATGTTAGCAATTGCCACATTTTATGAAATTTAGCAAATGGATGTCAAAACTGCATTCCTTAATGGATTTATTAAAGAAGAGTTGTATATGATGCAACCAGAAGGTTTTGTCAATCCTAAAGGTGCTAACAAAGTGTGCAAGCTCTAGTGATCCATCCATGGACTGGTGCAAGCATCTCGGAGTTGCAATATACACTTTGATGAGTTGATCAAAGCATATAGTTTTATACAGACTTGCGGTGAAGCCTGTATTTACAGGAAAGTAAGGGGGAGCACAATAGCCTTTCTGATAAGTATATGTGAATGACATATTGTTGATAAGAAGTAACGTAGAATTTTCTGGAAAGCATAAGGGAGTGTTTGAAAGGAGTATTTCAAAGAAAGACCTCGGTAATGCTGCTTACACATTGAGCATCAAGATCTATAGAGATAGATCAAGACGCTTGATAAGATTTTTCAGTGAGTACATACCTTGATAAGGTTTTGAAGTAGTTCAAAATGGAACAGTCAAAGAACGAGTTCTTGCCTGTGTTGCAAGGTGTGAAGTTGAGTAAGACTCAAAAACCTGACCATGGCAGAAAATAGAAAGAGAATGAAAAGTCATTCCCTATGCCTCAGTCATAGGTTCTATAAAGTATGCTATGCTGTGTACCAGACCTATTGTATACCTTGCTCTGAGTTTTGCAAGGGAGTACAATTTTGATCTAGGAGTAGATCACCGGACACCGGTCAAGAATATCCTTAGTGAGGACTAAGGAAATGTTTCTCGATTATGGAGGTGATAAAAGAGTTCATCGTAAAGAGTTACATCGGCGCAAGTTTTTTCACCAATCCAGATGACTCTAAAGTCTCAATCTGGATACATATTGAAAGTGGGAGCAATTAGCTAGAGTAGCTCCGTGTAGAGCATTGTGGACATAGAATATTTGCAAAATACATACGGATCTGAATGTGATAGACCCGTTTACTAAACTTCTCTCACGAGCAAAACATGATCACACCTTAGTACGCTTTGGGTGTTAATCACATATCGATGTGAACTAGATTATTTACTCTAGTAAACCCTTTGGGTGTTGGTTACATGACGATGCGAACTATGGGTGTTAATTACATGGTGATGTGAACTATTGGTGTTAAATCACATGGCAATGTGAACTAGATTATTGACTCTAGTGCAAGTGGGAGATTGAAGGAAATATGCCCTAGAGGCAATAATAAAGTTGTTATTTATTTCCTTATTTCATGATAAATGTTTATTATTCATGCTAGAATTGTATTAACCGGAAACATAATACATGTGTGAATACATAGACAAACATAGTGTCACTAGTATGCCTCTACTTGACTAGCTCGTTAATCAAAGATGGTTAAGTTTCCTAAACCATAGACATGAGTTGTCATTTGATTAACGGGATCACATCATTAGGAGAATGATGTGATTGACTTGACCCATTCCATTAGCTTAGCACTTGATCGTTTAGTATGTTGCTATTGCTTTCTTCATGACTTATACATGTTCCTATGACTATGAGATTATGCAACTCCCGTTTACCGGAGGAACACTTTGTGTGCTACCAAACGTCACAAAGTAACTGGGTGATTATAAAGGTGCTCTACAGGTGTCTCCGAAGGTACTTGTTGAGTTGGCGTATTTCGAGATTAGGATTTGTCACTCCGATTGTCGGAGAGGTATCTCTGGGCCCTCTCGGTAATGCACATCACAATAAGCCTTGCAAGCAATGTGACTAATGAGTTAGTTGCGGGATGATGCATTACATAAAGAGACTTGTCAGTAATGAGATTGAACTAGGTATTGAGATACCGACGATCGACTCTCGGGCAAGTAACATACCGATGACAAAGGGAACAACGTATGTAGTTATGCGGTTTGACCGATAAAGATCTTCGTAGAATATGTGGGAACCAATACGAGCATCCAGGTTCCGCTATTGGTTATTGACCGGAGACGTGTCTCGGTCATGTCTACATAGCTCTCGAACCTGTAGATCCGCACGCTTAAAGTTCGGTGACGATCGATATTATGAGTTTTTGTGTTTTGATGCACTGAAGGTAGTTCGGAGTCCCGGATGAGATCGGGGACATGACGAGGAGTCTCGAAATGGTCGAGATGTAAAGATTGATATATTGGACGACTATATTCGGACATCGGAAAGGTTTCGAGTGATTCGGGTATTTATCAGAGTACCGGAGAGTTACGAGAATTCGCCGGGGAGTATATGGGCCTTATTGGGCTTTAGGGGAAAGAGAGAGGGGAGGCTGCGCCCCCCCAAGGCCTAGTCTGAATTGGACTAGGGGGAGGGGCTGCGCCCCCTCCTTCCTTCTCTTCTTTTTTCCCTTTCCTTGACTCCTACTCCTACTACTTGAAAGGGGGGGAATCCTACTCCCGATGGGAGTAGGACTCCTCCAGGGCGCGCCATAGGAGGGTCGGCCTCCCCCCTCCACTCCTTTATATACGGGGGCAGGGGGGCACCTCTAGACACACAAGTTGATCTGTTGATGTCTCCAAGCCGTGTGCGGTGCCCCCCTCCACCAGATTGCACCTCGGTCATATCGTAGCGGTGCTTAGGCAAAGCCCTGCGTCAGTAGCAACATCATCACCGTCATCACGCCGTCGTGCTGACGAAACTCTCCCGTGAAGCTCTACTGGATTGGAGTTCGCGGGCATCATCGAGCTGAACGTATGCTGAACTTGGAGGTGCCGTACGTTCGATACTTGGATCGGTCGGATCGGGAAGGCGTACGACTACATCAACTGTGTTGTGCTAACGCTTCCGCTTTCGGTCTACGAGGGTACGTGGACAACACTCTCCCCTCTCGTTGCTATGCATCACCATGATCTTGCATGTGAGTAGGAATTTTTTTGAAATTAATATGTTCCCCAACCGAACTACTCCCTCCTCGTCATGGAGAGCACCGGGATGATGAAGATGGCCACCGGTGAGGGATCCCCCCTCTGGCAGGGTGCCGGAACAGGGTCTTGATTGGTTTTTGGTGGCTACAGAGGCTTGCGGCGGCGGAACTCCCGATCTATGGTGCTCCTGGATGTTTTTGGGGTATATGGATATATATAGGCGAAAGAAGTCGGTCAGGGGAGCCACGAGGGGCCCACGAGGGTGGGGGCACGCCCAGAGGGGTAGGGCGCGCCCTGGACCCTCGTGGCCACCTTGTTGCTTCCCTGACGTCTACTCCAAGTCTCCTGGATTGCGTTTTGTTCGAAAAACGATTCTCCCGAAGCTTTCATTCCGTTTGGACTCCATTTGATATTCCTTTTCTGCGAAACACTGAAATAGGCAAAAAAACAGCAATATGGACCGGGCCTCCGGTTAATAGGCTAGTCCCAAAAATAATATAAAAGGGTATAGTAAAGCCCATTAAACATCCAAAATAGATAATATAATAGCATGGAACAATAAAAAGTTATAGATACGTTGGAGATGTATCAAGCATCCCCAAGCGTAATTCCTGCTCGTCCTCGAGTAGGTAAATGATAAAAACATAATTTTTGATGTGGAATGCTACCTAGCATATTTCTCGATGTAATTTTCTTTATTGTGGAATGAATGTTCGGATCCAAATGATTCAAGATAAAAGTTCATATTGACATAAAAATAGTAATACTTCAAGCATACTAACAAAGTAATCATGTCTTATCAAAATAACATAGCCAAAGAAAGCTTATCCCTACAAAATCATATAGTTAGGCCATGCTTCATTTTCGTCACACAAAATACTCCCATCATGCACAACCCCAGTTTCAGCCAAGCAATTGGTTCATACTTTTTAACGCGCTTCAGCCTTTTCAACCCTCATGCAGTACATAAGCATAAGCCATGGATATAACACTAGTAGAAAAAGGACCTAATGTGAGACACATTAGTGCCGGTTTGTTTTTGAGCCGGCACTAATGTGTACATTAGTGCCGGTTCCAATGGCTAGCCGGCCGCTGTCATTAGTACCGGTTCCTGCCACGAACCGGTACTAAAGAGAGTGGTGGCAGTATGTTGTCAGTCTGGCCCCCCAGCACCTTTAGTACCGGTTCGTGGCACGAACCGGTACTAAAGGTCGTCATATATAAACCCTTCGTCCACCCGAGCTCCTCTATTCTTCCCCTTTCCCCTCACCTCCTCTGTTCTCCCCCTCTCTTCCTCGAGCTCATCACAAATTTTGCCCAAAATTTGTCAAGATTTGAAGGCCCCCATCCATTCAAATGATCACAAAGGTTAGCAACTTTGTCCTTTCATCTCTCATTGCTAGATTAGCTCTTGCAATGCTTTGTATAGTGATTCATTTGTGAGTTTAGTAATTTGGGAGGAATTATATGTGCTAGTATTTGATTTATATGCAATTTGAGGTCAAAAATAACACTTAGTTTGCATATGTAGGTGTGGTTTACTTAGTGCCTTCTAAATCTCTGTCGTAACCACCGTCGATCGCCCGCACCGTCCCGTCTCCGGCACCACCTTGTGGTGAGGCTCTTGTTCATGAATGTTTTACATTACCAAATTGATGTTTGTGTGATTTGGATATATAGTTACTCGTATAATTATCTTACCCGTATGTTGTTTGTTATACATAGTGCCATGGTTTTGATATCCGTCCCCGTCGGCCCTCGTCCTTGTTATGATTCAGATGTGGTATATTCTCTTTTAAAACTAGTTGCATTTCGTGTTTATGACAAATTATGCCCATCAAGTTGACATAGATATTTTTATCTAGGAGGTATGTGAACCGGAAATTCGAACCGACCCTATTGTCGAGAGGTTAAATTTAGTTGAAAGAGAAAACGAGTATTTGAAAGAAAAATTGAAAAGAATTGAGGGGAGAAGATGGAATTGGAGTTGCATGTTGCCGATGTCGCCGATGATCACAAGATCAAGATGGAGAAAGTGCGGTTGAAGATTAGAAAGATTAGAAAATATGCCATTGATAGTGTGGCTTGGTATCATTATGCTGTTGGATCAATTGTTACCTTAGTTGCGATCTTGATCGCATTTGTTGTTGCATTTAAATTCTTTAGCTAGAGAGTTATTTGTATGTTGCATTTAATTAAGTGTTGTATATGAACTTTATGTATGAACTTGTATTAATTTGGTCTATTCGGTGTTGTGTATAATGAAGATATGAGCCGACAATGGATGTATGATGACCGATGCTCTCCCGGGTTCATTAATGGCGTGCATACTTTTCTGCTTGCCGCTGAGGCAAACAAGCGGGCGGATGGTTTTATGCCTTGTCCATGTGCTGGCTGTAAGAATGGTCACAATTACTCTACGTCAAGAACCATTCACGTCCACCTATTTGAGTCCGGTTTCATGCCCCACTATAATGTTTGGACCAAGCACGGAGAAAGAGGGGTTATGATGGAAGAAAATGAAGAAGAAGAGGACGACGACATCTATCCTGGCCATGGGTTCCCTGAATACGATGATACAACAATGGAGGAAGAAGCTGAGCCGGCAATGTGGGAACAAGCTGAAGAAGAGGCATCAGATGAGCCCGCTGATGATCTAGGTCGGGCCATTGCCGATGCAAAGAGAAACTATGCAAGTGATTTGGAGAGGAAGAAGTTGCAGCGCATGTTAGAGGATCACAAGAAATAGTTGTACCCGAATTGCGAAGCTGACAAAAAAAGTTGGGCACCACACTGGAATTGCCGCAATGGAAGGCAGAGAATGGTGTATCTGACAAGGGATTTCGAAAGTTGCTGGTAATGATAAAGAATATGCTTCCAAAGGACAACGAATTGCCCGAGAGTACATATGAAGCAAAGAAGGCTGTCTGCCCTCTAGGTTTAGAGGTGCAGAAGATACATGCATGCCCTAATGACTGCATCCTCTATCGCAGTGCGTACGAGGATTTAAACACTTGCCCGGTATGTGGTGCATTGTGTTATAAGATCAGTCGCGATGACCCTGGTGATGTCGAGGGCGAGCACCCCAGGAAGAAGATTCATGCCAAGGTGATGTGGTATGCTCCTATAATACCACAGTTGAAACGTTTGCTCCAAAACAAAGAGCATGCGAGGGCGATGCGGTGGCACAGAGAAGACCGTAAGCAAGACGGAAAGTTGAGAGTACCCGCTGATGGTTCGCAGTGGAGAAAAATCGAGAGAAAGTACAGGGAGGAGTTTGCAGTTGACCCAAGGAACGTATGGTTTGGTCTAAGCGCAGATGGCATTAATCCTTTTGGGGAGCAGAGCAGCAACCATAGCACGTGGCCTGTGACTCTATGTTTGTATAACCTTCCTCCTTGGTTGTGCATGAAGCGGAAGTTCATTATGATGCCAGTGCTCATCCAAGGCCCTAAGCAACCCGACAACGACATTGATGTGTACCTAAGGCCATTAGTTGAAGAACTATTACAGCTGTGGAATGGAACAGGTGTACGTGCGTGGGATGAGCACGGACAGGAAGAATTTGACCTAAAGGCGTTGCTGTTCGTGACCATCAATGATTGGCCTGCTCTCAGTAACCTTTCAGGACAGACAAACAAGGGATACCGCGGATGCACGCACTGTTTGGATGATACCGACAGTATATATTTGGAGAGTTGTAGGAAGAATGTGTACCTGGGACATCGTCGATTTCTTCCGAGCAGGCATCCCGTAAGAAAGAAAGGCAAGCATTTCAAAGGTGAGGCGGATCACCGGACGAAGCCTCGCCACCGTACTGGTGCTGATGTACATGATATGGTCAAGGATTTGAAGGTAATCTTTGGAAAGGGTCCTGGCGGACAACCTGTTCCGAAGGACGCTGACGGACGCGCGCCCATGTGGAAGAAGAAATCTATATTTTGGGACCTGCCCTATTGGAAAGACCTAGAGGTCCGCTCCGCAATCGACGTGATGCACGTGATGAAGAATCTTTGCGTGACCCTGCTTGGCTTCTTGGGCGTGTATGGGAAGACAAAAGATACACCAGAGGCACGGGAGGACCAGCAACGTATGCACGGAAAAGACGGCATACATCAGGGTCAGGCCAGCTATGCTCTTACCAAAGAAGAGAAGGAAATCTTCTTTGAATGCCTGCTCAACATGAAGGTACCGTCTGGCTTCTCATCGAATATAATGGGAATAATAAATATGGCAGAGAAAAAGTTCCAGAACCTAAAGTCTCATGACTGCCACGTGATTATGACGCAACTGCTTCTGGTTGCATTGAGGGGGCTTCTACCGGAAAACGTTCGATTAGCCATTGTGAAGCTATGTGCATTCCTCAATGCCATCTCTCAGAAGGTAATCGATCCAGAAATCATACCAAGGTTACAGAATGATTTGGTGCAATGTCTTGTCAGTTTTGAGTTGGTGTTCCCACCATCCTTCTTCAACATCATGACGCACGTCCTAGTTCACCTTTGCAAAGAGATTAACGTTTTGGGTCCTGTATTTCTACACAATATGTTCCCCTTTGAGAGGTTCATGGGAGTCTTGAAGAAATATGTTCATAACCGTGCTAGGCCAGAAGGAAGCATCGCGAAGGGCCATGAAAATGAGGAGGTCATTGAGTTTTGTATTGACTTTATTCCTGACCTTAAGCCGATTGGTGTTCCTGAATCGCGGCATAAGGGCAGACTGGATGGAAAAGGCACGCTAGGAGGGGATCAAATAATATGTATGGACGGGCATTCTCTCACTGAAGCACACTACACAGTTCTACAGAATTCCGCCTTGGTGGCTCCGTATATGGAGGAACACAAGAATTTTCTACAGTCCAAACACCCGGAGAAGTCTGACGACTAGATTACACGTGAACAAACGAGGACTTTCGCCGGTTGGTTGCAGAAACGTGCCATGCATGATGGCGATATTGAAGATGACCTGTACTCACTGTCCCATTTACCATCTTCGAATATAATGACTTTCAAAGGGTACCAGATAAATGTGAATACATTTTACACGATCGCCCAAGATAAGAAGAGCACCAACCAAAACAGTGGTGTACGCTTTGATGCAACAACCAACACGGGAAAGGAAACATATTATGGTTACATAGAGGACATATGGGAACTTAACTATGGAGGTGGTTTGAAGGTCCCTTTGTTTTGGTGCAAATGGGTCAATATGACATGAGGCGGGGTAACGGAAGACCCGCAGTACGAAATGACAACAGTGGATCTCAACAATCTTTCGTATGCAAAAGAACCATTCGTCCTAGCCAATGATGTGGCGCGGGTTTTTTATGTGAAAGACATGTCTACCAGGCTGAGAAAAAGAAAAGATAAGGAAGCGAATGGATCATACGACGAGCCAAAGCGCCACATAGTTCATTCAGGGAAAAGAAACATCGTGGGAGTGGATGACAAGACAGACATGTCAGAAGATTATGAAAAGTTTGATGAAATTGCTCCATTCACAGTGAATATTGACCCAAGCATCCAGTTAAATGATGAAGATTTTTCATGGCTATGGTGCAAAGGGACACACGCGAAGAAAAAGTTTCACACCCAAAGATCTAGGATGTGATCGGCTTCACTATCTTCACTTTCTTATGTGTTTCACACCCAGTAGGGAATCTCTGTAATAGTTAGGGTAGTTATGTGTTTTGGCATTTGAAACGCGAAGAATTTATGTGCAAACAAATTCTTTCATGCATTTACTAATTTTTTCAGCTAAATGACCCTGAAATTGAAAAGCATTTCAAATGAACTCAGAAAAGGTTGAAAGTTGGCATGGTATCATAATTTCACCCACATAGCATGTGCAAAAAAGTAGAGAGGGTTACGGCAAAAACTGGATGCACTTCGTGTACAAAATGGACAATCTCTTTCGAAGTATCAGGGTTTCGGACGAAAACTCATCTGTTACAAAGGCATTTCATTTTTTAAATAACCTAAGCATTACCAAATTGAATATAATGATAAAACACAATAATATTAAACATAAGAAAAAAGAATCACTGATTTTTTTTTCAAACTTAAGTTATTCACAAACTAGTGATTCACACAAATTTCAAATAATTCAAAATTTAAACTATTCAACTTTGAAAACTACCGACACTAACAGAAAGTTTGTAATTTTTTGTACGTAAAGCAAAAATATTCAGAAAGAAACTCTAAATACAGAAAAAACAACTCAAAAATAAATAAAACAAAAATAAATAAAGCAAAAAAATTAAGAAAATAAAAAAGCCCGCCTACTGGGCCAAAGCGGCCTGATACGACTAGAAACACAACCTTCTGTTGGGCCAGGATGCAGGCCCGCAAAGGCCCAGTAGGCCCACAGGGCAGCACCGAATAGGTAGGCCTAGTAGGCCTACTTAGGAGAGGAGCTCGAGAGAGCTACCGCACTGGGGCTTATAAACCAGTGCGGTAGCCCCTCGACTAGCAAGGTGGGACTAAACTTGCCGCACTGCACTGCGCCAGCGCACCCCCTTTAGTACCGAGTGGTGGCTGCAACCGGTACTAAAGAGGGGGTCTTTAGTACCGGTTGGTGCTATGACCCGGTACTAAAGGTTGGCGCTTCCCGCCGCTTGGCCTGGCCAAAACAGACCTTTAGTACCGGTTGGTGGCTCCAACCGGTACTAAAGGCCCATCCTATATATACAACACTTGCAAAAAATTCAGTTTCCCTCTGTGTTTCTTCTCTCCGTCGACGACACGTGCCACCTGCCCCGATCGACGCCGTCGCCGCCCCGGCCGTCCCCGCCCCTCGTCGCCGCCCCGGCCGTCCCCGTCCCCGTCGTCCTCGTCGCCGCGCCCCGCCCCGTCGCTGAGCCCCGTCCCGTCCCGTCGCCCCGTCGTCGCTGCCCCGTCCCGTCACCCCGTCGTTGCCGCCCCGTCGTCGCCTCGCCGGTGAGCTCACCCCGTCCGCCATGTTCACACACACACACATGTACACACTACACACACACACATTATAGAATTTTAGTTATAGAATTTTTTCTGTTTTTTAGTTATAGAAATGTTAGAAATTATTCTGTTTTGTAGTTATAGAAATATTTTTAGAAATTTTAGTTATATAGAAATGTTATAAAATTTTTCCTGTTTTTTAGTTATAGAAATATTAGAAATGTTATAAAAAAATTCTGTTTTTTAGTTATAGAAATATTTATAGAAATGTTAGCAATTTTTCTGTTTTTTAGTTATAGAAATATTATAAATGTTATAGAAATGTTAGTTATATAATCAGAAATGTTAGAAATTTTAGAATTAGTTTTAGTTAGATGAATTAGACTAATATAAAATTGTTAGAATTTGCATATAGAATGTTAGATTAATGTTACTTTTTGCGGGCATATAGTATTTGTTCTCGATGATATGCCCGGCCCGCATCCTCGCCGTCGACCTGTTCGTGACGATGTCATGCTTCAGAGGACCCATGTCCAGGACTGGGCTCCGCCAGGTTGGCACTGGGAGGTGCTACCTAGAGGGGCGCACCGCTTGGTGAGGAACCCGGCCTCGGGTCCCATCGTCGACCCTGATCTCCTTCGGTGGCGTTCGCGTGGGCCATGTTCGGTGCAGAGGCAGCCGGCCCCGCCGGAGGTGGTGTGTCACCGTGTCAGGGAGGAAGACGAGCACGTCCATCGCTACATGGCTGCTATGGACGATGTCAGGTTCTCCACTACTTGGCAGGTTCTTTGGGCAGATGACCGGAGATATGATCCTGTGATGGTTCCTTCTCTTTGGGTGTCCACCGCCCGCGCCCCAGGAACCGCGAGTGGCGCCCTAGATTCTTCTGTAGTACTCGATCTTTATTAGGTACCTAGCCAATGATGTATTCGATATATAATATTTGAGACGATGTATTCGAGATTATATATATTATTCGAGACGATGATGTATTCAAGATTATATATTAATCGAGACGATGCATATATATTATGTACTATATGATTAAGTTTTTCCTTATTGATTGCATCCATGCATTGTAATTTGAATACTAAATTGTTCTATATTTCTTATGTATTAGTTAAGTAAAAGCTATGGCGGACAATACCGGCAGAGACAGAGAAGAGGAATTGTTCGACATCATACGCAGCCCTGGCAGGCTAGATGATCTGAATGAAGCAGATGACGGCTCCCAATATCTGAACAATACCGGAGAGGGTGATGAAAAGATATTCGATCTCGACGAGTGAGCTGATGAACTCATGAACTATGATTCTGATTATGATGACACAAACAATGTTTATGATGACACAGAGAATGCTGATCTTCAAATAACAAAGACTACCGGCAAGGTATATTTATATAAGCAGGCATCTGGTGATCATCACATGTTTTATTTTATTTGAAGATATATTAACGAATCAATCTTCCTTCTTTCAGCCCTCCGGCTCGAGCAAATCTGCTTCTACAGACAGCAAGACAAAGCGAGGCCCGGGCAAAAAGTTGAAGGACGGTGTAAAGTACAACATCGACTCCGCCAAACCTAGTGGCGAACCCCAATCGCCTAAGAACATTGCAAACAAGTGGACCCGTTAGTGCGGAGTTCTTGTGAAGGACATACTTCCGATCTTCATTCAAGAATGGAAAGAGCCAAAAACTAAATGTCCAGGTGTTACTTGGGTCGACGACAGAGCAAAAGAAACCCTTTGGGATTCTCTGATGGAACATTTCACCCTACCAGATTATTTCACTAAAGCAGATGTGGACAAAGTGAAGGGCGCTGCTCTTAAGAAGATGGCAATTGCATTCAACACCCACAAGAAAACTGTATGTGCCAACTACCTCGCTGTAGAAAGGAAGACTCCAGAATTCACGGGAACACTGGAGAAGCAAAGAGAACACTGGGACGATTTCGTGAAATTCAAGGATTCAGAAATATCTAAGGAACGGTCGATAAAAAACAAGGCCAATGCCGCAAAAAAGACGCAGTTCCATAGGCTGGGTCCAGGTGGCTACGCGGTGGGAATGCCTAAGTGGGATAAGTCTGAGCAAGAGATGGAGGATGCAGGGGTCACTCCGGTTACTAGGAGCTGGCCCCCCAGGTGCAGAACTTGGTTCTATGCGCATGGGGGGGCGTTGGACCCGAAGACAGGCCTGGTTTCGCAGAAGGCAAGTCTAAAAGGAGCCGAACAAAAGATACTTGACGCAATAGAAGAAGCTCGAACGGGGGTGTTCACGCCCAACAGAGAGAACGACGAGCTTACGCGCGCCCTGGGAAATCCTGAACACCCGGGAAGAACACGAGGCAAGGGCGTTATTCCCTGGTATGAGGGCTTTTCGGACTGGAACGACGACTACAGGTCCCGTGCAAGAAAGAAGATGGAGGAGGAGAAGAAGAGGAAGCTGGAGGAGGAGCACAGGAAGTAGGACGTAGAACGCCTTCAAGGCCTAGAAGCAAGGCACGCGGACTTGGCACTCAAATTCCAGCAGCAGCAACAACAGATCGACTCACTTAGCCAGGAAAGGGGGTCTCAGCAGCGGCAGCAGCAAGCGGATGATCGTCCATCATTGGATAGCACCGTCCCATCCATGCCGAGAAGCAGCGTTGGTTCTGCCCCGGGCGACACACTGCTGGATACATACCCCTGTGGATGACATCATAGAGAACACTAACTGTGAGCTACACTCCAAAATGAAGAACATATCCATGAAGGTGGCGGACGGTGTTGCTTTCACAATTACCCCCGAAGCAACTTTCCATTGCATCCCGATTCCAGAGGGCTATGCTCGTGTCATGGTTGATGAAGTAGTGGAGCCATATTCAATGCTAGCACTTGACATTACTGGAGGTGACGGTGAGCGCACACTGGGAGAGGCCGTACATCGTATCATCCTATGGAGAAAGGATTGCATCATCTTTCCAAGTCCACCGACACCGCATCGTCTGCCGACTCCTCCTCGAAGTCTGCCACCGAGTCAGCAGACTCCCGCTCCTCCAAGTCCACGAACACGTGAGCCGACTCCTCCTTGAAGTCTGCCACCGAGTCAGGAGACTCCCGCTCCTCCAAGTCCACAAACGCGTGAGCCGATTCCTCCTCGAAGTCCACCACCTCATCCAAGTCCCCGAACGCGTGAGGAGACTCCTCCTCCTCCATGTTCGACACAGCGTCAGGCCACTCCTCATGCTTCAAGTCCGGCACAGCGTCAGCCACGTCAGTCATCTCCGCCGTCTCAGCAATCGCAGAAGAGACACACCGCAGCTATTGTGCGTAGCGGTATGAGTCGAGGTAGTACAGTAAGTACATGCGGAGACAAGTGATATAAATATGGTCCAATCCTCGCTCCTCTTCCTCAGAGGCCTTATGACATGTTTGAGGAGCAAAACGCAGCCATAGTGCAGGCCCAAGTGGACGCCCATTTTGGACCGAAACCGGCACCGCCGCCAAAGGAGAAAGTGCCTGAGAAAACGATTGACCACTTCATTCATATGGTTAGAGCACCAGCTCCCAAGCCTGTTGACTCAGACTATGAGCGCCAAATCAGGAAGCTACATCGAGCACGGCTACATAAGGAAGCGAGCTCGAGCTCGAGCCAACAAGCAGCTGGCAAAAAATGCAGGAAAACCATTCCCCAGCTGGGAGAACAGGCGGCGCAAGCGATCCCCCCGCTTGTTGTGCCAACAACACATGAGAGGAGTACGCGCACCCAATATTATTGTGGGCAAACCGTTAGCGTTCCCCAGCTAGGCGATCTGGTAATAACGGAGGAGCATATAATGCAGGCTGAAATGCTCAAGATCTCTGTTGGACAACTCCTCAAAATCGAGCCCATGTCTCCGCTTAGAGAATCGGAAATAAAACGGAAATATGTCCGGGGCCAACCTTTGGTCCATTCAGAAAAGTTCAAGAACCTCCCAATGAGAATGTATGAATTGCATCAATGGTACATGAACATTACCAAGATTTCCAATCGAGAGTCCCTCATGGTGAATGTCAAGCGTGAGCATTACTACCATGAGAAAGCTCTGGCCGTTGAGTATTCAGAACTATTTCAGTTATACAATCAAGACGCACTCGACAAGTCTATCGTCAGTTGCTATTGTCTGTAAGTGATTTCTTTCTGTAATTTAAGTCTCAAGCTAGCTATGTAGTGATAATTTTGATCAATCATTACATGTAATTATCCTCACTATATTCTTTTGTGTGGTATTATATGTAGGATGAAGATTTATGAAATGAAAAAATCTGGACGCTATGGCATTGGGTTCATTGACCCAAATACCATTAATGAGTACATATGGAATCTTCAAATTTATCAAGCAGGTGTAGAGGAAAGCATGCTAGAGTTCTTGAAGCGCCTCAATACCAATGAAGATATACTACTTCCTTACAACTTCATGTGAGTCACACTGTCTTGTAATACAAATTCTGTTTTTGCTTACTAGCTAGTTAGATGTTAATAATTAAGTGTATACGGTTTACGGTAGTTGATAAATTTTATGCACATGCCCGCTTAATTAAGACATGCAAACGTGTGCGCATGCAGTTGCACTGGATCTTGTTAGACATTAAAGTTGAGGAAGGAAGAGTTGAATTACTGGACTTACTACTTAAAGAAGATAAAGACTACACCATCGTGAAGGGGATAGTCAATACGTAATTTCAATCATTATTAACTATATCTCGGCCTATTATTAGTTCGTCATTTCCTGATATGAACTATTTAATAACCCCTTTATTAATTTTATTTGCCGGCGGGCAGGGCTTGGGCAAAGTTCATCAAGGTGACTCCAGGCAAATGGGCAAAAAAGTTGTTTTGGCATCGACCAAAGGTAAGTAATTAAGTAGTATGAGCTAGCTACCATCTCTTTAATTCTTGTTTCAATATCATTAATTAATTATCATGCTTGATTGATCATTGTCTGATTCAATTCCATGCTCGTAAAGGCCCTGAATCAGGTGTCGGGGAATGATCTGTGTGCATTCTATGTTTGCGAGAACATTCGCATGATGGAGTCCGAAAGGAGCAGATCTGATAGACAGGACTGGGTACGTTTGTCAGAACACTATTCACACCATTATCAATATCTAGTCACACAAATAATACACATGCATATCGATCTCCTTCTTAACAGTTCAGAGAGGTGCGGGATAAGCTCCTACCGGCGGACCGCATACTAGCACGTCAAGAGGAAATAGCCGGATTTTTGCTCGACTAGGTCATAGATCCCAAAGGAGAATACTATTACCCGCTACCACCCCCATGAACCACTTGTCATCGTGCTCCGGAGGCACCAAGGCAACATTTAGGAGAAATTGTATATGTATATACATGTGTATGTGTGAATAATTAATGGTGTTGGTTGTGAGACATTCGATGATATATATTTATATATATATGCGGTTCTACGTACGAGAAAATCTATTTATATATATATGCATAACATGTACAATTTGTAGTATCGTGAAATACCAGCAAAGAAAAAAAATTGAATGGAAAATAAAGCCAACCCCCCCCCCCCCAAACATTTAGTACCGGTTGGTGTTACCAACCGGTACTAATGTCCTACGCGCACACGGGCCTGGCTCGTGCCACGTGGTGTCACTTTAGCGCCGGTTCGTGATGAACCGATACTAAGGGGGGGACCTTTAGTCCCCACTCTTTAGTGCCGGTTGGCAAACCGGCACTAAAGGCCGTTACGAACCGGCACTAAAGGCCGGTTCTGCACTAGTGTAGCACTCTTGGTGGAATAGAGTATGATGATAGGGATTGTGTGAGAAGACAAAAAAAGGAGAAAGTCTCACATTGACGCGGCTAATCAAAGGGCTATGGAGATGCCCATCAATTGATGTCAATGCGAGGAGTAGGGATTGCCATGCAATGGATGCACTAGATCTATAAATGTGTGAAAGCTCAACAAAAGAAACTAAGTGGATGTGCATCCAACTTGCTTGCTCAAGAAAACCAAGGGCGTTTTGAGGAAGCCCGTCATTGGAATATACAAGCCAAGTTCTATAATGAAACATTCCCACTAGTATATGAATGTGACAACATAGGAGACTCTCTATCATGAATATCATGGTGCTACTTTGAAGCACAAGTGTGGAAAAAAGGATAGTAACATTGTCCCTTCTCTCTTTTTCTCTCACTTTTTTCTTCTTTTTTTTGTTTTGGTGGGCTTCTTTGGCCTCCTTTCTTTTTATTTGGGCTTCTTTGGCCTCTTTTATTTTTCATAAAGTCCGGAGTCTCATCCCGACTTGTGGGGGAATCATAGTCTCCATCATCCTTTCCTCACTTGGGACAATGCTCTAATAATGAAGCTCATCACACTTTTATTGATTTACAACTCAATACTTAGAACAAAATATGACTCTATGTGAATGCCTCCGGCGGTGTACCGGGATATGCAATGAATCTAGAGTGACATGTATGAAAGAATTATAAAGGTGACTTTGCCACAAATACGATGTCAACTACGTGATCATGCAAAAGCAATATGCACTACAAAAAAAAGACACATCCGTGACATTTTGGGCCGAACGAATTTTTTTCTGTCATACATATGACACTTCTATGACGATGATTGTGACAAAACCCGGTATCATCATAGATGTGGTGGGCTCCTACTTCTATGACAATAAATCATGATAGAAAATGGGCTTTTCGTCGTGGGCGGGCTGGAGACGCAGCTGCTTGACATTCTTTAGGCCATCCATGATGAAAAAAAACCATGGTAGAAGCGGGGTGAGGAAAATTTCGGGGAGTTCCCGGTTACGGTTGGAGGTCGGGGGCCGAGCGATGCGCGTTTCTCTCGTACACGTACACGCGTGTGTGCGAGGTGTTGGCTCTAACTGAACCCGAGCAAGGCGTTGGGCTCTAATTGAACCCGAGCGATTGCACTGCAGGCTACACGTTACTGAACCCGAGCGATCGATCGATGGCTGTTAACTGAACCCGATCGTCCTTCGCTATTGCTGCTAACTGAAGCCGATAGATTGGATGAACAGTGAGCATTGTGGGGGGGGGGGTTGGATGAACAGTGAGCGGTGGCGTTGCCTCTGGATGAACAGGACCCCGTGGTGTGGAGGGCTGGATGAACAGTAGATGATGGAGGGGTGGTTGAACGGTAGCCGGTGGAGTAGCGCGCGGTGGAGGCTGGATGAACAGGAGCTCGTGGAGGTTGGAGGAGGTCGACAGTAGCCCGTGGAGGCTGGAGGATGTCGATGGTGGAGATGAACAGTATGCCGTGGAGTCCCGTTTTGCGGTACGCCACACCCCTCCCGATGAACAGGACCCCCGTTTTGACCGTAGCGCTCCAACACAAGTTCGTTTTGTCCGTTTTGTGGTATGCCACACCCCTCCCGATCAACAAGACCCCCGTTTCGACCGTAGGAGGTCCGTTTCGTCCGTTTTGCGGTATGCCACACCCCTCCCGATCAACAGGACCCCCGTTTCAACCGTAGGAGGTCCGTTTCCTCCATTTTGCGGTATGCCACACCCCTCCCGATCAACAAGACCCCCATTTTGAACGTAGGAGGTCCGTTTCCTCCATTTTGCGGTACACCACACCCCTCCCGATCAACAGGACCCCCGTTTCAAACTTGGCCGGTCGAACACAAGGTCGTTTCCTCCATTGTGCGGTACGCCAGGCTTCGTTTCCATCGCCTGTTCCGTCCAAGCTCTCCCGATGAACACGACAACGCATTCCGTTCCGACCCAGCCGGTTGGCTCCCACGCGTTCTGTTGCCTCCCGATGAACACATGCATTCCGTTGCCTCCCCATGAACACGACGCATTTCGTTGCCTCCCCGTGAACACGACAATGACGCTGTTTCTCCGTTCCGACCCAGCCATGTACACGAGCCCTGGCCGTACGTATGCGCGAGTAGGCGTTCGAGACCCCGCCCGTATGTACGCATACGTGGCCGTATTTTCTTTCTTGCACCCTGGCCGCTGTACGTACGTGTACGTGCTACGTGCGTGCCTCTACTACGACACGTGCACGCCTCTACATCGGCCACTATGTACGTACACGTTCGTGACCAGAATGACAACGCTATGTACGCTTCGACCAGGTGGGTCCCGACTGTCAGGCACTTCCTTGCATGCGAAGATGTAGCTGTGGGTCCCAGCAGTCAGGGGGGCGAATCATTTTTTTTGCCTGGACGCACTTCCTTGCGTGCGAAGGTGTAGCTGGTGGGTCCCAGCAGTCAGGGGGGAAACATTTTTTTCATGAAATACGGTGGCCCGTCCGGTGGGTCCCTACTGTCAGGTGGAGGAATCATTATTTTCCGCGTAATAAGGAGGCACTTCCTTGCTGCAGCCGTGGACCCAAGTGTCAGCCTCTCCACGTACAGTCCATGTCCGATGAAAATCATTCCTTGACCACATTGACCATGCCGCGCCGAGCACCAGGGCGGTGGGCGACGGTGAGGCCTAGGAAGGGGACGACGTGGAGCCGGTGAAGACGCGGCAGTGGATGCCCACACGGAGAGGAGTATGAGGGTTCACTCGTTCGGCTGCGGTGTGAGGCTGCCGTCGCCGCAGGGCCTGGCCAGCGGTGGGAGTAGTAGCGGGGCGGTGAGGCCTCCACGGCAGCACAGCCGGCCACGGGAGGCAGGAGCAGGCGACACGACCGGCGCTGCTTTGGGTGGCTGGAGCAAGAAGACCAGAGGTTGAAGAAGCACTACGGCCGTTGGATGGACATCGTACGGTCATTGGAGCTAGAATCGTTCATATTGACTAAGTTGACAAAGCCCTCCATCCCCGTCAACTTAGTAGGCCCACAAGTCAGCCTCCCACCAAGGTGGGTCCTAGCTAGCAGGGGGAGTATTAATTTTTTGTGTGTAATAAGGAGGCACTTCCGGTGGGTCCGAGCTGACAGCGGGGGAACGCTTTTTTCACGAAATACGGTGGGCCGTCCGGTGGGTCCCAGCAGTCAGGGGGGAAACGTTTTTTTTTCGCGAAATAAGGTGGCCCATCCGGTGGGTCCCTACTGTCAGGTGGAGGAATAATTATTTTGCGTGTAATAAGGAGGCACTTCCTTCACTACAAAAAAAATACACTTCCGTGATGATACGTGTTTGTCATAGTAGGTCGCATTTTTTGTCGTGCATGTACATCCATGACAAATTTATGACAGAATCAAGATAGTCATACCTGTGCTGTTGTAGAAGTGTTCCATGACATTACCAAAATTATCATCACGGAAGTGTCCATTTCCATGACGATCAATCGCGCGTCACAGAAGTGCTTTCGTCAAGGGTGACCGACACATGGCGTCCACCATAAAGGAATGTTGTTAAGCTATCGGGTCAGGTTTTGGATCCGATAACCCGTTAACAACCCCGACCAATGGGGATTTTTCACGTGTAAAATCATCATTGGCTGGAGGAAACACGTGTCGGCTCACCGTTGGGACAAATGCCATCCACTCATTGGATAGAAGGCGCCTATGATACGTCGACACGTGGCACGGCCCAACAGAGGCCCATTCCTGTGAAAAGGCTGACCCGTTTGACTTGGTCAAAAGGTGGCGGGCCGGCCCATGGAAAGCCTGTTAACGGCCTGTTCGCACATAGCCCATTTACGGCCCGCTAACCCAAGGCCCGTTACGCCCTATCTGAATTAGGCCCATTAGCGTCATCTGGGCCATCTAATATGATTCCAGGCCCATTTTCACTTCTGGCCCATGTATGGCCCATGACGTCTTTCGGCCCGTATGAGGCCCTATGTAACTCTTGGCCTATTAACGGCCCATGGTGAAACTGGCCCGCAATGAACAGTGTATCACTTTACACCCATTAACGGCCCGTGGTGAAACTGGCCCGTAATGAATAGTATATCACTTTATACCCATTAAGGGCTGGTTATTCAGTTGGGTCATTTCCAGCAAAAGTTTATCTTTCGGCCTTCTCAGAGCCCATTTATTCTTGGGCTCATTTCCAGCATTCGTTTAGTTACGGCCCGTTACTGTCATTTTTTGCTGTGGGCCAAATTTAGCCCATGGTTACATCGACCCATTTGTGGTCCGTTAATATGTTGGGCCGTTTTCATAGCGTCATCAAATACGGCCTATTAACGATGGCCCGTTATGGTCATACGGCCCGTATAAGGCCCATTGATGATAAGGCCCGTAGAAGGCCCATTGATGACACAGCCCGTAGAAGGCCCATTGTTTCTATGGCCCGTAGAAGGCCCATTGTTTCTATGGCCCGTAGAAGGCCCATTGTTTCTACGGCCCGTAGAAGGCCTACTGTTTCTACGGCCCGTAGAAGGCCCACTGTTTCTATGGCCCGTAGGAGGCCTAGTGTCACTATAGTAAATATTAGCCCATGGTTATTGTGGCCTAATTTTAAAAAGAACTACACTGACTACAAGCAAACAAATAAACAAGACAACAAGGAAATAAATAAGCAAGCAACTTATGCTAGGCTATCACGGCTGTTACACATATTACATCCACTGGGCATCAAAGTTCGCCACCAGTGCAAATATAGGGAACAAAGTAGCATATCATATACACTGGTTGTCAAAGTTGGCGACCAGCGCAAATAAACGCCGCAGCAAAACAAATCCAGAACTGAAACCACTTCAGAAGATCTCAAGAAACAATATCCTGGGTACCCATAATGCTGGCAAGATGCTTAGCAAGCTTATTAACTTTCTCTTGTTTGGCGCTTAAATCCTCCAACGCTTGCTGTTGCACCAGAAAATATGCATCTGAATTTTGCAGGGACTTCCTGAGTCCTTCAGCTTCCTGTCGTAGCACATCTGATCGATGTCTTTCAACTTGAAGTTGAGACTCAAGAAGACGAACTGATTCAGGCAGTGAGTTCAAAGAGCTTGTGCCAGCAGTAGTGGCCAGTAACTCGAACACTACATCAAGACAGGACTTTTGGGTTCCCTCACTGTCGTCAAGATAGTTTTTATCAGCTTTCTTGCAGACCAACAGGGATGTCTCACTATCTTGAACCTTATCTTCATTACTTCCTTTACCATTGGATAACGCGGTACTCTTCTCCAATATTTTGTCCACATTCTAAAAGAGAAACAAGCAGACACATCACATGTTTACCATGTTGCATATGAAACTCATTTTGGTAAATGAGTTCAGTAGTAAAGTGGACAGGATAACAGCATGAACCAAACATATATCTATGTACCATGGTCACTTTATGGTCTATATCATTCTAGTTTTTGTTGCCAAATCAAGATAGAGACACAGTTCAAATAATATTTGTTCAAGACAAAGCAGAATAGACAGAATATAAGTGTGGGTAACTATAGAGTAATAACAACACTTGTAATGTGCATGACATGAGAACATAACTGTTTATTCAATTGAAACTGAAATCAACATAGAGCAGGTTACAACAGCAAACCAGTTAAAGAAACAGGTTTAAAACATACCTATTGTGCCATTGGAGTTTCAATTCCATCCTTCAAATTTGAAAATAGTTGGTATGAGTAAATACAGTAATGCAAGAGCAAAGGAGTATAAACCATAGCTACAGAACCTGACCTAAGAACAAATCTTCTTCTCCTTTAAGCGTTGAGTTGGGATTCGGAGTGGTGGTCCTCGTGCTTTGGGCACTGCAGTTCCCTTACTAACCGCTCGTGTTTGGGTGCTCTGTGGTGGAGACGGTGCTGTGTCAACTGGAACTGGGTTACTATCTACCGGGGTTGGGGTTAGAAGGGGTGTAGCTGGTTCTCTGTCCAACTGGGTAGGTATACAATCTGTGAGAGTCTGGGTTATGTGTGGTGGATCTGGTCCTTGGGCAAGTAAAATCGTGGTTCTATCTGCATCAACTGGTAGCACTATCTTTTCTGAAGACCATGCTGTTACTCCCTTAGATACTGCCATCACGCTCTCCAATTCAAATGGTTAATAAACAAGAAAAGTAATTGAAAGTATAGACATTGTATGATAGATAGGTGCAATGGATAGTGGGGAATAAAAGAGGGCATGAAATAATTCATATTTATGTTGTCTAACCAAATAGGATAGCATGACACAATTTCACATATATGATGGCTAACTAAACAGGATAGCATGACACAATTTCACATTATGATGGCTAACTAAAAAATATGGAAAGACATAGTTCAAACTATGAGACTATGTAAACAGGATGACATGACATAACTATATAATATGTTTATTAAATAGGTTGGCATGCCATAATTCACATACATTCATGGATAGAATGCCATAATTCTAAATATGATGACTGTAAACACTAAACAGGATGAGATGATATAACTATATGATGTCTTTATTAAATGGGTTGCCATGCCATAATTCAGATAGATGATGTGTATGTACTATGTAAACATGATGGCATGATATAATTCAAATATATGATTTATATAGTAAGCAAGTAAGCAGATGGCAATCAATATATGATGTAAAAACTAAGCAATGCAAGACAACATGCATGACATGGGTAATATAACCCTACCAAGTTTGAGCATAGACCTTAGGGGGGAAATAGGGTTGGTCATCAGTCTCTGAATCCTCCTCCGAGGAGCTCTCTGTAGCCAGCAAGATGTCTGCTTCAGCAGGTAGCATTGTCTGCTCTAAATACCTTGTTTTCAGTCCAGATACTTCCATCACTGCTTCAAATGGCTGATGCATAGGAAGAGTAGTTGAATATACAAACGTTGTCGACAAATGGAACACGTAATACAAAAAAATGATAGCATGATATAATTCACATACATGATGATTGGCTAAACAGCATGGCATTGCATAACTCACATATATAATGCCTTTGCAACAAGATAGCATTATATAATTCACATATATAATGTCTTGCAACAAGATGGCAATGCATAATTCACATATATGGTAATTAGACACTGAACAGGTGGCATTCACACAAAGCATGTCTAAACTAATCAAATGGCATAGCAATGCGAGACACCATACACACGATATGAGCAACATAACCCTGCCAAGTTAGAGCATACACCTTGGGGGGGAATAGGACTGGTCATCTGTCTCTGAATCCTCCTCTGAGGAGCTATCTGTAACCAGCGAGATATGCGCTTCGTCGGATAGCATAGTCTGCTCAGAAGACCTTGTTTTCACTCCAGAATTTGCCATCACCGTGTCAAATGGCTGATGCACACGAAGAGCAATTGAATGTACTAGCATTGTTGACAAATGTAATATGTAACGAAAAAAAGGATGCCCTGATATAATTTACATATAAGATGACTGGCTAAGCAGGATGGCATTGCAAAATTCACATATATGATGCCTGGCTAAACAAGGTGGCGTTGCATAATTCACATAAACGATGAATAAACTAAACAGATAGCATTCGCACAAAGGATCTCTAAACTAAGCAGATGACATATTTGATGTATAAAGTAAGCAATGCAAGACACCATATGCATGATATAACCAACACCAGCATGCCAAGTTAGAGCGAAGACCTCAGGGGGTAAATAGGAGTTATCTTCTCCTTCTGAATCCCCCCTCAGAACAGATATCTTCCTCTCGATTACAATCCAGAATGCGTGGAGGGGGGGGGGGGCTGCCTTTGCGCCTACCATGGAGCAACGTCTGGATGAAATTATATTGCCACGCAAGGCTCGTCTCTTTTGCTCTACATGTTCAGTTCCATTGTTTACAATAACTGTCATGCATAGGAATAAAACATAGTGAGATTATGTAAGGAGTGCATGCAGAAATCCAGAGTGATGGTAGCAACCTGTGGATAGACCCAAAACCAATAATAGCAGGCAGATAATGGCTTCAGTTAATAAATACAGATAATGGCTTCTTTATTGCTTGTTTCCCACCCAACATGAAACTCATAGTAGACACCGGAGATTAACCAGATAGTAGATATATACTATTGATAGCGGCCCCGATATGTACCCCACAACCATTTAAAAACTCAAGTTTGACCATTAGTCTGGAGCTGACTCAGAGTCTAATCGGTGAACAGGACGATAAAGTAGCATGTAATATTAAGCGATGCATAACGTAAGAAGACACAAAAGAGTGCGACTAGGGATGGCAATTTTATCCATGTATCTAGATACCCATAGATACCCGACCCGGTTGGGCAAGGGTATGGAGCGCATTTCTGCCCATGGGTCCATGGATATGGATACCCGCGAATAGTCGGGTTGGGCATGGTTATAGTTTGTGCTTCATGGATATCCAATGGATACCCGTATGACATGTGAGGCCATACGCCAGTGACAGTAGAAAGAACGAATCAATGGGAAATGGCAGGCAATATGCAACTGGTGCCATAAGCTATATGCTTCAGAATCAACCTCTGGTATATCGCACTTAAGGACTCATCATATTACTTGTTGCCTACTTATGCATGTAGCTTATGTTGTCATTTGTGAGTGAATGATGATGACCTAATTTGATCTTTGGGAAGGCTTCATGTTGACCTTTCTATGCCCATGGAGCTACATGGGTATGTGGGTATCCAGCGGATTTGGGCAGGGGCACAAGTTGTGCCCATGGATAATTTGGTGGATGGGCAGAGAGTAGGAAGATGGGTCATGGGTTGGATTTGGACCAGCTCCACCCGCCCCAAACCCGACCCCTTTGCCATCCCTAAGTGCGACCTCTCTTGCGGACCCGTGTAGTCCTTGAGGTCATCTGCTCGGTTAATGATGGTAATGCAGTTTTCATGGCTGCCAGCGGCGAGGAAGAAGATCTGAGGCGGCGAAAGACAGTCTGGAGGCCGCATCCCTGCTGTGCTGGACCCTTTTGTCGTTGGAGCAGCTGAGCTAGGGTGGACGACGGCGCAGCAGGAGCGGGACAAACCACGCAAGGTTTTCTTTGACAACAAATCTGTAAGAGAAGTAATTCTGTAAGGGCTCGTTTGAATTAGAGGATTCCAACAATGTAGGGATAGGAAATAGACAGGAATAGGATAGGAATACACATGCAAAACAAAGAATTTAAAAACACAGGATTTCTGCCAATCTGGGTGTTTGATTCACAACAACTGGAAGATCACAGGATGCAAAGAAGCATGGTGAGATTAAGTCAACCCACAAGAAAATGTACGGTTATAATGCTATTATGCTACTATCTCTTAGTCTTGTGCTTCATGAATAGGAATTTGAAAAGGAGGACAAGTTAAAATTAAAATTCCTATGTTTTTTCTTTCAAGGAGACACTAAAGGAACAAATCCGTGTGCTCAGTGGACAATATATATAACATGTAGAGTAAAAAAGAGATGCGACAAGTGTACAACCTCTTTGGCGAAGCCATGTCGATCTCAGCGTGATTGGGTTGGCCGGTGAGGATGCTCCGGCTGACTTTGCTGTCGGAGGAGGGGAAGAAGATCTTAGGCGTCTGGAGATGGAGCCCGAGGTACTACTCTGCTGTGATGGAGGGTTTCGTCATTGGAGCAACTCTGGTGAGTTGTACGACGCCGAGGCTGAAGCAGGACAAGAGAGACAACGAACAATGTTAACCTGAGTGGAATTCTAATAGCATCTCCAATACATGACGTAAAATACATAACCACAAAGTGCTAGATGTAAAATACATCAACCGCTCATCTCTGAACTTAACTCTCGAAACTGAACTTAACTGTCGAAACTGAACCTAACTATCGAAACTGAATTTTGCTGTCGAAACTGAATTTTGCTGTCGAAACTGAATGCACTAGCAAGGTGAGGCTACACGTCGGTCAACTGACTTTTTCATCTCTGGTCAGTCGATTTTGCAGCCGTTGGATACGAAATCAAGGGCCTGCGGTTCATCTTCAACCTCCACCCCCCTGAGCCGCCAGCCACCACCGACCAAACAGCAGACCCCCGCCGCCCGCGGCCGGCGGTGGGCCGCCCCGCCCGTCCCAAAAAAACTCCCCACCGCCGGTCCGCCGCCTCCCCGTCCATCCCTCTAGGCCCCCATGCCGAGCTTTTTCTCCGGTGATCCCCACGCCACCGCCCCGCCAACGCCCCGCCACCGTCGGCGACCATCGCCCCCATCCTGAACCCTAAGATAGATAGTGGGGTACCTCTCCGGCGAGCCCCCCTCCCTGCTGCGGCTGGTTCTTCCATCAGCCCGGCGATCCCACCCCTTGAAAATTGACTGACCCAAAAGTCGATTTAGTCGACTGAAGTGTAGCCAAATCGGAGCAGCATCGCAAGCAAGAGCAAGAGCGAGAGCAGCAGCGCGAGCAAGAGCAATATCAAGAGCAGACCAGGCAGGGGACCAAGAGCAAGAGCAGAGCAGTAGCGCGAGCGAGAGCTAAAGCAGCCGCAGCTCCTACTGATGTGGGCGTCACCGCCAAGGGAGCGGCACCATGGAGGAAGTGGCCGACGACGCCACCGTGGATGGAGCCGCACCATGTTGGCTCGGGACCGAGCGCCGGCAGCACCGTGAGATCAAATCAAGAAGAAAATGCGGCAATTAGTGTACAACCTCTTTGGTGGCGCCGATTAGGCCGCAGCTTCATCCAAGGAAACAGTGATGATGATACTCTTCTGGTGGTGCAGGTGAAGACGGCGGTGTGGGAATGGAGGTGGCGCGAAAGAAGAGGGGAACATCGGGGCAGCTCCTTGGAGGTGGAGGATAGGGTGGCTGAACCGGCGGGACGATGAGATCGACGACGGATCCTCATCCGGTACGATGGATGAGGGACGTCGAGGTGTTGGTGTGGATGACTTCGTCGGGGAAGAGGCTCCGGCTGGGTGGCAGACGGAGCAGGGTGTGGGGTTTCGTCACAGGTTTTCACAGCGTCGGTGTACGAATGGGTGGGCGGATGGGATGTTAGTGGGGAACCATGGCTTAGAGACGCGCTTGTCCGAAATGTGGGGTAAGTTACGAAAGTACCCCCCACCGATTTGAGGCGGTTCTTTTGGTTCAGGGGTACCACGGGCATTTCACGTGTCGGGATTTCACAGGAGGTGAGAGTTTTCGCGTGCGTTGTAATTTCGGAATAGCAAGGCGCGGGTTGAGATGGAGGGAGTTGTCGGAGCACAACGAGACAAAGATATATCTTAAATATTTCGGGCTAGCAAGGTGCGGGTTGAAATTTCCGGACAAGCCTAACGTGTACTGTACCAAATCAATGCGCACTACAAATGTCATTCAAAACTTTGAATTCATGTTATCTTCAATTAAAATATTTCGCTATGTGTATAATGCATGCAACCTACTACTCAAATGAACGTTTTAGTGCATTCCAAACGTATATACTACCGCTTCAATATGAACTAAATTTGAATAAGATCTACAGTAATGATTGTTGTGAAGTTAAAGCATTTGAATTTGTTTCTCTGTTTTAATAAGATCTACAATCATCATTATTGTCAAGTTAAACCATCATTTGTGTATTATCTTCACAGCACACCACATAATTAGTCTCAAGTTACATATGAACTATGTGTACTATATGAAATCGAACTAGATTTTTTGAATCCACTTTATTTTGATTTCAAATCACATTACATTTCTAGCTCTAGCTAGATCTTCATAATCTAAACCATGTCTCATATGTATAATGTGTTTATCACATTATGTATGGTGCCCCGCCCATACGCCTACAAGTATTTAGATGTGAGTTGCAAACACCACACATTACCACAAATTCAAATAAAATGTGAGAATGTTCGATATATAGTATTGTTTAGATTGCTCGATATTTAGTTGTAAGCTGCAAACGCCGCACATTATCACAAATTCAAATAAAATGTGAGGTTGTTTGATGTATAGTATGGTTTAGATTGTTCGGCATTTAGCTGTGAGTTGCAAACGCCATGCATTATCACATTATGGTATAACATGTGCACAACACCTGTATCACCACTATATTCATGCATGCAATGTTTAAAACACTATGATCTCCTATTCAAATATGTGAATCCGCTTTCATATCAAATTATGATCTTTGTTAGTCTCTTACACCCACACAATCCTCTAAGCTTTGTAGCTACCACTAACTTTCTCTCGTGCATGCACACGCCCTCCTGGCCCTCTCCCTCCCTCGGCATTCTATCCACTGGGCACATTCATTTTTTTCTTTAGGTCGTTCTCCCAGAGTCTCCACAACTCCTTTCCGACACACACCGATCGATAAACCTCTCTAGCGATGCCTGCCTATAGCATACACACACAGCTTCAATCTCCTCCTTTATGTGTCCTTGCCTCGTGTCTCTCATATGGTCAGACACATGTGTAAACTCTCGCCCCTCTTTTCATCGATCTCACAACTGCACACTCCTCCCCCTATCTAGCTAGTAGTTGGGCTTCTCACACCACCTCATAGCTCCATTCTCTCTGTCTATCCATCTCGCTGGGCCTTATTTTCCTCTAACAAATGGACGTACACCGACCGATCTCTCGCTATACATATAGCCAGCTAGGTCCTTATAACTCGTTTTACCCACACATCGATCGATCTACCTCATTACTTGTGTCTCTCCCTTCCTCCGACAAACAACAATTGATCTACCGATCTAGTTAGGTTTGCTTACCAAACACATGGTTCCCCTTCATCATCCATGGATGCGTCCCGACAGATCTATCACGCACAGGCACACACAGAAACACATCCCCACTCTTATTGATAACATTGCAGTTCCACCCTCAGTTTGTCTAGTAGGCCTCTCCCAACATCTCCGAGAAGCAACTCCATCACCCATCCAGCACTCTACCCCTTTACCTCCCTCTCCCTCCCTCTCTCTCTCCTCTCTCTCTTTGTCCCATCATATTTCCCGTCCTTCAGTTATGTATGGATGTCGAGCGATCTCCCTCAAGACATAGCTGGGTCTCTCCTTCTCAACACATATACGAGTCGTTCTACCTCTATAGTTAGGCCTCTGCCTACCCCTCCCCCACCCCCTCCCCCCCACACACACCGATACATCAAGCGCTCTAGTCATGTCTCCCTGCCACACACAAACTTGACATGTGCCCTCTAACATTCCGGTAGGCCAGTCGCCCTATATCTTTGACTTGCACACACACACACACACACAATTTCGATGGCTCTCTTCATCGATCTCGCACCCACCCACTTGATCCTCTCTTCGACTCTATCGATAGCTATGACCCCTCCCTCTCTTCTCGTGGATTGCCCGACCCTCTATGTATGATATGGATAGGCCTCCATTTCACACACATTGCATGCAAAATTTTGTTTGAGATGTCATCGACACATATTCCCACAAATAATTCACGAAATCAACCCCCACCCACCCCCACCCCCACCACAAAACAAAAAACACTCACGAACGCGGTTTGTATCTCTCACACACACCCACGTAGGTGGGGGACGTGCACGAAGAGAAGAGGTGCATGCACGGCGCACGTACTCCCGTCTCTTTCCCAACCACACCCGCGCGGGTACACGGTGGAGCTCATTTCTGAATGAAAAAGGCAGCCCACATGGTAATTTGGCACTTGTACTGGTTGTCCACTTGGTGGAGGGAGGATCGTCTACCACGGGTGAACAAACAAATTGTGACTTGACGCGTTATGTTAAATTAAAAAAAGAGGCAAACCATGTGGGGCCTACCTTAGAGGCAAGGCTCTATACATTGGAGTACTTTTGATGTGTCTCGTCAACTCGCAGAACAAGGAGAAGCTTGCTTAGTACGCCGTCTCCCCCGCCCATGGGCGCGGTGGCTCGCAGGATGAGGTGAAGCTTGCTCCTCCCTCGCCCATGCGCGCGGTGGCTCGCAGGACGAGGAGAAAAATTTACTACTCCCTCCGTTTACTCCTCGTCCCTACTACCTTGGTTATAGAGATTATATCATATTGTTTGGAATATATATGTCCTTTAGTAGATTTCAATATGAACTACTAGTACATACTCCAAACACTGATGTATATAGACGTATTTTAGAGTGTACATTCACTCATTTTGCTCCGTATGTAGTAGCACTCTCCCTCGCCCCTCGACCCTCGCCCACGTGGTGGACGTGCAGCAATTCATTCGGTCTCATATAGCCAGAACGATATATACTGCACTACCATTATTGCTCGACTTCCCGAAGAGGCGAAGAGCCAATCGCAAGGTTAATATTTTGGAGATGCCAAGCGCAAGGTTATAGGAGAACAAGTAGTAGGTGCCGCGTCATTTATAAATAATTTTTTTCTTCAGTGGCACGTACGCAATATGATAGGTTCATATGGAGAGAAAAGGAAACCACGCCACTATATACATAGTCAGGACGGGCCAGCCTACACGGTTGCTTGCTGGGGTTGCTCTCTTCACACTCTCTCGCACAAAACGACTGTGGCCACATCTCTAACATCCCGGCGGATCACGTCCGCTTGGGGAAGGGGTGGATGCTTAGTGTAGATGCGGTGGCCGTCGCCGACGGTGAAAACCCACTGTCGGCACGTCCCGATCAGGGGTCCCCGCCGTTCTCTCTCACAAAGCCGGTGAGGTTGCCTTCGTCCCTTGCTCACTGCCGCGATGTGGGCAGTTGCCGCCTCCCGCCGCCCTCCTCAAGGTTGAGCTACGTCCCTCAGGTACAACTCCCTTTACAGCCGGCTTGCACCACTGCTCCAGCTGCCCACATCACTCCCTGTGGATATTTCTCTACTTCTTTGCCCCACACATACCTGATACCTCTACTGGCTTCTACGTACTGTATTTGTGATGAGTTTATGTCTCATCAACTAGTCCTAGTAATCTTATTCTAATCACGCTTCTTCAATTTCTTTGCCACAGGGATGCTCATCTCGATTTTGGTGAAACTGCACAAAATGATCCGATGGTCAAAAGGTTGCAAACTTCATTTATTAGGAAGCTCGAACGTTGCCAGCAAATTGAAGCCTGGTCAGGGTTCACGGTTCAAGGGCTAGGGACTGCATGGATCATTTTTTTCTTTAGCTGCCTCTGTTCCAAAATAAGTGTCAACTTTAGTAGTAGTACAACTTTGTACTAAAGTTTGCACAAAGTTGAGACACTTATTTTGGAACGGAGGGAGTACATATTTGCTATGATCTGTCAATCATTGAGATGCAATAGCATGCATGTTAGTCTCCTTTGTATTTGATGAAATGTTGTAACGGGCAACCTTGGACGCAAGATACATGTAACAGGAGCTGGAAGCTTCATAGCATTGTACAAATTTATCTCGCTGATAAATTACAGTACGTACTAGTACTATACTAGTACTTCCTCCGTTCCTAAATATAAGTCTTTGTAGAGATTTCACCATTAACCACATGCGGATGTATATAGATGCATTTTAAGTGTAGATTCATTCATTTTGTTCTGTATGTAGTTCACCTAGTGGAATCTCTACAAAGACTTATCTACTAGTAATAGCTAGCCCCCACTACTAGGAATTCTCTATCCTCTCCTTGAGCCACATCATCAAAATTGACGTAGCCGTTAGATGAAGTAAATCAGTCATAATAGCCATCTGATCTAGACATTGAGAGGCTCCGCACTAAGCCACATGCAAGCATGCAGAAATACCGTGGCACATGCATGTGAGTGGGTTTTAAATCACATCAACATGTCTGCATGCAAGCATGCACCGGTAGCATGCATGTAAGTGAGCTTTTAAGTCCCATTAACATGTCAAAAAGAAAAATATAATCCCATTATGCAGTAGGAGTTGGCTGATCTTTTTTCCTTACGTGGGATGATCTAAATGATGATGGGAGTTTATTTAGTTTGGCTACCACATTTGTCATGCGGTTATAGATTTTTTTTAGTTCTATGAAATCGATAATTTTGCGCAGAGAGATATACCGCTCTTCCGCCGCAACGCGCGGGGACTCATCTAGTAATATTTAGGAATGGAGGGAGTACTATGTAAAGAGTTAGGTGTCGCACGGTGATAGTGTGAGGTGGGCCATGTAATCACTGAGCCTACGTGTTTTCACTGCTCTTGCACTCCTCCGCTATAAGAATGGAGAAAATTGTAATCTACTACCTCCTTTCGCCGAAAGCTTGGGACATCCATCAGTCCTACCACCTCAGTAATAAAGACCAATGAGCCATCAAATCACATAGACCCAGCAGTAAGTTGGAAAGACGAAGCAACCATCACTATTGCGCCAGTGAGAGGTCGCGTCCGCTCTACCCGGGCATGAATGCGACACCGATTCTTTGGAGCGGTGCTGACCGTTTCAGGCGGTAAGCGCGCGCGGGCGATGGACGGGCTTTGGGTGGGCCCGGCTAGTCAGGAGCGGGCGTGGCAGCTTCCACATGTCCCTACCGGACACGCCCGGAAACGAGAGGATGCACCAACTCTCGCGGATAAAATCGTACACTACACACCATATCTCTGTAGGAGTAGGTCGATATGTCGCACTCTCTAACACACACATGCTGTTAAACACACACACGCACACGCACGCACCTTGGTACAGTTGCACCTTCTAACGTGACTTATTACACCTAGACGGAGGGAGTAGTAAGTATACGAGATACGGTGGTAGACTGACTTAAGTCGAATACAAGTGCCCAAAATTTGTGTGCGTGTTACAATAAGGATTCACTTAAAATAGTACGTGAGCAAACAGAGGGATCAATTGGACAGTGTTCCCGAGTAGTAGCGAGATGTGTGAGGTAGTAAGATACACCGTTGGCGCTTTTAATTTTTCTTATTAATTTGTTTGTTTCACCCTCTGACTGGTGGGACCCAACGCACTACATGGAGAGAGGTAAGGTAACTAAGGCTGCATTATTTCTGCACCACTGTGGATAGTCTTACCACCAAAGCCACATGACACGATTATGATTGAAATCCTAATGACTCCCACACACACAAAAAAACATGGCATGCCTGTCACACGAATGCAGGAATGTATAAAAGGTTATTTTCCTCTCGTTGAACATAACGGGAGGGTTGTGTAGCTGGTTAGCCTGTTCGCTCATCAAACTTGAGGTCTCGGGTTCGATAACTACACTTGAGCATAATTTTTGCCAGGAGGATTCTTTGACTGGTCAAAATGTTTTCTAGGGTTTGCATGCTTCACAATCTCTCTCCAGTATATATATACACGCTGGAGCCTCAGCGCTTGTAGTTGCTCTCTTCACACTCTCTCGCCCTCTCCCGCTGGAGCCTCAGCGCTTGTAGTTGCTCTCTTCACACTCTCTTGTCCTCTCCAGATCTAAACAAGACTTCGTTGGCCCCTCTCTCCCCTCACTGCTGCTCAAAGAGCCGGCAGGATCCGTCCGCCGGGAAGGGAAGGAGGCTTAACGCTGTCACCTTCGGCGAGGGAGGGAATCCACTATCGGCGCTGCTGTTCACTTTCCACCCAGCGGTGGCGCGGGAGGGCCTCCGACCCCTTCTTCTTCGCACCATCCCGTCGCCCACCGAACCACGCCCCAAGAACCTTAAGGTATATTTTACTTACTCCACATGTATTGCTCTAGCTGCATGTATACCATGAATCTAGGACGTGGTTCAAAGAGGAAAGGAGTGGGGGAAAGTAGTGGGAAAAGTTGTATATAGCATGAATCTAGGACGTGGTTCAAAGAGGAAATGAAGGGGGAAAGTTGTATAGCATGAATCTAGGACGTGGTTCAAAGAGGAAAGGAATGGGGGAAAGTAGTGGGGAAAGTTGTATCGCATAAATCTAGGACGTGGTTCAAAGAGGAAAGGAAGGGGCGAAAGTACTAGTTCAAAAAGGAAAGGAAGGGACAAGGCTGTAGAGTTTGAGCAGGACTAGATTTGCTGCGCTCACATAGGGAAAGGTGTCTAAAGATAACAAAACTGGGACCAACACAAATATGCTCCTTGGTTGTTTGTTCTTTGTTGCAACAGACTGTGCATGACCACAGTACATCGGTAGATGCACATGGTGCTGGTGCGTCCACTGTCCCGTGCAACTCATTAGCTGTTGTTAATCTAAGGCCCTGTTTGGTTAAAAACTCCCTAGTCCCTACCTGCTTGGTTCCAGGGACTAAACATGGACTAGAGGTTATTAAATGACATGATAAAAGACCATGTTACCCCTAGTAATGAACTAATAGAAACAAGGTGCGATGCGTGGCAGGGGCAACTGTTGGAAAAAGTCCCAAAAAGACTCCCTCGGGGTCTTCTTTCTTTAGTCCCAAATGCCCACTTTTAGTCCCGAAAAGTCCCTCCTGTTTGGTTTAGATGTGACTGACACGGAGTTTTTTTAGTCCCTACACCAAAATGTCCCTGTAAACAAACACCCTCTAATAATGCCGCTGGAAAATTGATGCAATGCCACAGTTAAAAGCAAATTACATGTTTAACGAATTTTATTGTTAATATAATCTCTATGTTAATATTAATCAATGCCACCGTTTGAGAAATGCTACTGTCTTGCTTTCTTTCCCATTTAGATAAGGTAGATGCTTCTTTTTGTTGGCTTCTGTGTCATCCACCGTTATTGACCACTAATTGTTTCCTTTGCACCTCTGTGTAAACAGGGTTATCTACTTCACCTCGTTGCCATTGTGACCTTTTGTTGCACTGCACAAAACACTTTTGTTTTAAGAGTGTTTTGTGCAGTTCAACCAAAATGTCACACCGACAACGTTGCTTGATTGCTTGATCTTAGTGGAACTGCACAAGAGGAGATCTTACTTCCTATCCGTTAAGGCGAATTTGGTTCAGATCTTCTTCTTGTGAGTTGTTTGAATTCCGCATCATGAGAGGTCAGTACTAGCCTTCTTTCACATGATTCTGCAGTGTGCTTTCATATGTTGTGCTACTTGTACGATAATGTTGCTTGATTTTAGTGAACTGCACAAATGGAGACAAGACTTCCAATCTGTATGTGCACCGTAATATCCCATTGAGGTAAGATAAGGATATTTCACAACTGCTGGCCTGTATTTTGCCACTTTCATCAGAAAATTAAGTTTAGTACTATACTTGTGCTCCCTAATTGACATGCCAAATCTTACATTGAAGGCGAAGCTTGTCTGTTATTGAACCAAGTGATGAAGGGGAAGAACAAGCGGAAGAAAAACAAAAATCAACTCCCGGTGCTGTAATGAAGCACTGGAACTGTGATGACACAAGTAATGATATAGTTTTGCATCTTAATTTATTGCTATGGCTGGAACGAGCAATTGTTTTGCCACTGATTTGATGCCATACGTAATTATCTCTACTTGTGCAAACAGGGATCTTCTTTGAAGATACCATATATTTTAGTGGAACTGCACAAGAAGATGTTGGAAACATTAAACTAATCGAGGAGTATATAGTAAGCATGGCCACCCCCGTAGATAGCAACAGATGGTTCCCGAGAAGTGCTTCATCTGTATGCTCTACACAATCAGCCTCCTGACAAATGTTGGTACTCACCCACTGATTTCATCCATATGATTGAGCTTTGTCATCTCTATTGGTGTTGTGCTACTTTTTAGATACTGTCATGAAAAAGTGGTATTGTCCTTGAGAAGTGCTTCATCTGTGCTGTTTTAAATATTTCCTTTCCTTTTTTTCGAGCAAACAGGGATCATCTTCCTCTGAAGAAGAATATGGAGTACGTGAAGTGACTAGTTCCGATTATGCCAGGATGAAGAAGCCCTGTCTATCTTCTCATCAGAAGGAGCAGTTGAAGGATGGTTACATTACTCCCCACAAGACCAAACTAACTTCAGCTCAGAAGGACTGACAAATCTCCATTTTTTTGCTGTGATGCGCGAGTACAATGTTGTTCTAGGATTCTTTCTGGTGAGTTCCATTTTTCTAAAAGTGTGCTCTACATGGACCATGTATGTGCCTGTTGAAACTGTCAATTCATAGTACAGTTTGCTTTATACTAATCACTTTTTTGTATTTGTGCAAACAGGGGTGCTCAGCTTGATTTCAACGGGAACTGCACAAAATGTTCATGAATACATCGAATCATTCATTTCCACCACAAGAAAGGAGGTGCCCATAAGTTCAAGGCGTTGCAACATATAAGGGCGAAATCATACAAGCTACGCGCGAATTTGGTTGATTTTGGTGGAACTGCACAAAAAGAACAGCTGGTTTATTTAGCACGAGGTGCCATGTCAATGTCCGAACTGATGGCAAACCCTGCCCATTCCACAATCGTAGGCATTTGATATTTTGGAATGGGACAACCTTGTCAAATTTTGCTCATTGATTTTAGCAAGATATGCGTTTGATATTTTCGAATGGGACGCCCTTTGCTGTCAGCAGCGTCGATCAATTTTTTCTTTATTCTTTAGTTGTGAAGTAAATATTGCCTCTGACATGTGAGTCGCTGAGATGCATAATCATCGATTGTTTTGAATGTTCTCTATGAATTGCCAGGCCTGTGTGTTTGATTGCAATGTACAGAAACGCTAAAAAGCTGCTCAAACTCTTTGTACTCCTTCTGTTCCTTTTTACTTCGCACATTGTGAAAGTGCATACTTTTTTGTATAAGATTGGTCAAAGTAGAGATACTTTGACTGCAGACAAAACTTGTATGCAGACTAGAAAGGACCGGTGGGAGTACATGTGAAACTGCTGCAAACGTGGTGATCACCCTGGGAATAATGCTAGTACGTATTGTTTTGCATGTTCATCCAATGCCAGTGATACAGGAATTCGAACTAATCGAAATAAATTCATTCATACACGGTCGGATTTCATATAAACATGCCGGATTTCATTACATTTCATACATTCTTCAACTAAAAAGGGGTGTTTGTGGCCGCATGCATCTCCCAGATGCAGAGGCCGGGGGTCATCCTCCTTTTCTAAAAAAACTAAAAAGGGGTGCGCTGGAGGTATAATTAATTAACCGAAGCTACCCACATGTGTCCCACTGAGCCGAACAGAAGCTTCAGTGACTTAACTGCAGGTGCAGTTGCATAACTGACATGTGTCCTATTGGGCCCACGTGTTAGTCAGCCAACTGCACCAGCAGTTAAGTAGAAGCAGCGTTCTTCTCCAGCGTAGCTCTCCGACTCCACGTCGCCGCCAAGAAGCTAACCGACCATCAATGGTCAACCCGCCTAGCTTGGCTTCAACCGGAGGTTAGCAGCGGTGGCCTTACTTGGACCCGAGCGGCGGCGACCTACCCTGTTCTACTCTTCCTTGTTCTCTGTGTGGCGCGGCCTCGTTGGCAGCGGGGCGGGGCCTCGGTGGAGCCGGCGATGTCCTCTGTCTCCTTGCCGGCGGGCGGCACCTTAGTGGAGCGGTGGAAATCCTCCCCCACGTTGCCGACAGGGTGGGGCCTCGGCTGAGCCGGCGATGTGCGCTGCCTCGTTGTTGGCGGGGCGGGGCCTCGGCGGAGCCGGCTGTGTCCTCTACCTCCTTGTTGGCGCCGCGGGGCCTCGATGGATCAGGGTGTTGTCGATGCCAGCTGAGCGGGGACTCGTCGGAGCCGGCATTGTCCTCTGCCTCGTCCTCGGTCTCGCCAAACAGCGCCTTGCCCACTTCATCGCCCTCTTTGCTAGCCTCTTTGTAGGCGGCCACAGCCTCCGCCACCCACATGCGGTACCGCCAGCGCTCTAGGCGGCCCTTGCGGGCGGAGCGGCATGAGTCGAGCAGCGCCTCCTGCTCCGCCCGCTCCGTGGTGATCTGCTCCTCCACCTACAGGTGCTCCTGGAGGAGATGGTGGTTGTAGGCGGCGTCGGCCTGCGCCTCCCGGAACTGCTCCTCACGCATCTGCCTCACCCTGTCGATATATTGGGCACGTGCCTAGCCAATGGTCATGGTGCAATGCACCGGCGAGGATGGCGTGGAGGAGTGGGTTGGCGCTGGATCGTCGACTACCATGTTCTCCATTGGGACGTCATCGTCCTCCGGCTGCCTGCCGGCCAGCCGGTCGACAACAATGGCTGCCATCTCCTTGTGGTCCATCGTCCGCCCGTCCCGAAGAGTGCTGGAGCGCGAGGAAGCCATGGTGGGCAATAGTGGTGTGGACAGGAGAAAGGGAACATATGCGGATGACTATGGCTATGGCCGGCACAACAGTTTATATAGCAATGGTGGGCGGGCGGAGGGACGGACGTGTGGCGCCAGAGTACACGCCTCGGCAACCGCATATCATTAATGTGTGCGGCAGATGGATGGATGGACGACACTTGTGTCATTTGAAGGCGGAGCAATCGCCTGCACCGGGAAGCAGGTCGGCCGGCGCTGACTGTTTCAGGCGGAAAGCGCGTGCGGGCGAGGAGATGACTTTACTTGGATAGGATGACAATGGGGAACCACCAGGTCCATAGCCTCACGTACGCAAGTGCCTCCTTATTATATATTTATATATATAACTATAATTTATTTTGCTTCCTCCTGATTTCCTGACATCACGGTCCCACACCATTGTCAACCTATGTACTCCCTCCTTTCCGGTTTATAGGGCTTATCTCAAAGTTTTAGTTTTTCCATTTTATAAGGCTCAATTTGGTTGTTTTCCATCATATGTTCAGATTCCAAGGTGCATTAAATCATTGCATGCAAGTATTATGAGAAAATTGACCAATGCATGTACTTTATGCATGCATGCATTGCAATTAATGCATTGATAAACATAATTTTTTGAGGATAACAAGAGCATTAATTAGGTGCTTTTGCAAAACTACAAAAAGTATTCCACCACTCGCCATCTACCTTGATTGGTGAGATTTTTGAATTGAGCATTATAAACCGGAAAGGAGGGAGTAGTCAATAAACGAGAGAATTGCACAAGAAGCGGCCGACAGCTGGGACCAAGCAGCTCGAGCAGTATTTGTGTTTTTGAGGTGTGAGCACTGCAGAGTTTTTCGATGTTTACCCCAGATATTAATTTTTCTCCTCTGAACAACAACGAAAACATCGCTGCAGGTATTAACTGGGCGGGCTGTGGCCCGTCTAGCCCAGGCCAGATATCCAGCCCAGATATTAATTTTTTTCAAGCTGAAAATGGCTAGCCCAGCTATACTTTTTTTTAGGAATACCCAGGCAAGGTCAAGTTGTTATTCTCCGCCCCGCTGGGCTGCAAATCTTTCCTAGGAGGGATGCATTAGGCTTAACAAGAAAATGGGCTTTAAGAAATAATAAATGGGATGTAATTATAAAAACTGGGTAGTAACTATAAAAAATGCACCAAACAGTGATTACTTTATAAAATATTATTTTTGGAATATTGAAAATTTTAATTTCATTAATTGTTGCGAGCGCAATGTTTCGTTGGATTTTTACGTAATATAAATTTATATTGAAATTGTATTTAATCTGACTAGAAATTTCGGGATAAAAATATTCGGATCCCATCAAAATGTGGGAAATTTTATTGAATTCTGTTTTGAACGGTTGGTTGAAATGGGCTGTACTTTTAACAAACTGTAAATGGGTTGTAGTAAATTCCATTAGAATTCAAAAATGGGCTACACATTCTTACAAATCTCAAATGGGCTATAAGTTCTCTGCCACACACTTCTGGCCTTACTAAGTTGACGCGTCCCCTAAAAAAACAGAGTTGACGCGTATGCAAGGCTTTGTCAACTTATAGTCAACACACGGTTCTAGCAGCAGTGGCCGTTGGATGTCCATCCAACGGATGCCGTGCTTCTTCTTCAATCTCGGATATTCTAGCTTCACCCGCCCAAAAAATGATTCCTCCCCCTGACATCTGGGGCGCACCGTTTCGGAAGCTGACCTGTGGGCCTACTAAGTTGACGTACCAAGGGCTTTGTCAACTTAGTCAATATAAACGATTCTAGCTGCAGTGACCGTACGATGTCCATCCAACGGCCGTCGTGCTTCTTCAACCTCTGGTCTTCTTGCTCCAGCCGCCCAAAGCAGCGCCGGTCGTGCCGCCTGCTCCTGCCTCCCGTGGCCGGCTGTGCTGCCGCGGAGGCCTCACCGCCCCCTACTACTCCCACCGCTGGCCAGGCCATCCCTCCACTCACCCACACCCCCTGTTATTCTGCGGCGACGGCAGCGCAGCCGAACCAGTGAACCCTCGTACTCCTCTCCGCGTGTGCATCCACTGCCGCGTCTTCCCCGGCTCCGCGTCGTCCCCTTCCTAGGCCTCGCCGTCGTCCACCGCCGTGGTGCTCTCGGCGCGGCGTGGTCAACGTGGTCAAGGAACGACTTCCATCGGACGTGGACTGTACGTGGAGAGGCTGACAGCTGGGTCCACGGCAGCCGCAAGGAAGTGCCTCCTTATTACGCGCAAAATAATTATTCCTCCACCTGACAGCGGGGACCCACCGACGGGCCACCGTATTTCGTGAAAAAAATGATTCGCCCCCTGACTGCTGGGTCCCACGAGCTACATCTTCGCACGCAAGGAAGTGCGTCCGAAAAAAAACGATTCGCCCCCCTGACTGCTGGGACCCACCAGCTACATCTTCGCACGCAAGGAAGTGCGTCCGAAAAAAAACGATTCGCCCCCGACTGCTGGGACCCACCAGCTACACCTTCGCACGCAAGGAAGTGCGTCCGGGCAAAAAAAATGATTCGCCCCCTGACTGCTGGGACCCAGCAGCTACACCTTCGCACACAAGGAAGTGCGCCCGGGCAAAAAAAACGATTCGCCCCCCTTACTGCTGGGACCTAGTCGCTACACCTTCACACGCAAGGAAGTGCGTCCGGGCAAAAAAAATGATTCGCCCCCCTGACTGCTGGGACCCACCAGCTACATCTTCGCAGGCAAGGAAGTGCCTGACAGTCGGGACCCACCTGGTCAAAGCATACGTAGCGTTGTCATCTTGGTCACGAACGTGTACGTACATAGTAGTCGATGTAGAGGTGCGCACGTGTCGTAGTAGAGGCGCGCACGTGTCGTAGTAGAGGCGCGCATGTAGCATGTACACGTACGTACAACAGCCAGGGTGCAAGAAAGAAAATACGACCACATATGTGTACATACGGGAGGGGTCTTGAACGCCTAGTCGCGCATACGTACGGCGAGGGCTCGTGTTCATGGGGAGGCAACGGAATGCCTCATGTTCATGGGGAGGCAACGGAATGCGTCGTGCTCATGGGGAGGGAACGGAATGCATCATGTTCATGGGGAGGCAACGGAATGCGTCGTGTTCATCGGGAGGCAACGTAACGCGTGGGAGCCAACCGGCTTGGACGGAACAAGCGATGGAAATGAGGCCTGGCGTATTGCAGAACGGAGGAAACGGCCTTGTGGTCGACCGGCCACGTTCGGAACGGGGTCCTGTTGATCAGGAGGGGTGTGGCGTACTGCAAAATGGAGGAAACGGACCTCCTACGGTCGAAACGGGGGTCCTGTTTATCGGGAGGGGTGTGGCATACCGCAAAACGGAGGAAACGGACCTCCTACGGTCGAAACAGGGGTCATGTTCATCGGGAGGGGTGTGGTGTACCGGAAAACGGAGGAAACGGACTCCCTACGGTCGAAACGGGGGTCCTGTTCATCGGGAGGGGTGTGGCGTACTGCAAAACGGGACTCCATGGTATACTGTTCATCTCCACCGTCGACCTCCTCCAGCCTCCACGGGCCACCGTCGACCTCCTCCAACCTCCATGGGCTCCTGTTCATCCAGCTGCCACCGCGCGCTACTCCACCGGCTACTGTTCAACCACCCGTCCACCGTCTACTGTTCATCCAGCCCTCCACACCACGGGGTCCTGTTCAACCACCCCTCCACGGCCACCCCTCCACCGTCTACTGTTCATCCAGACCTCCACACCACGGGGTCCTGTTCATCCAGAGGCAACGCCACCGCTCACTGTTCATCCAACCCCCCCCCCCCGCAACGCTCACTGTTCATCCAATCGATTGGCTTGAGTTAGCAGTAATAGCGAAGGAATCGCTCCATCGGGTTCAGTTAACAGCCATCGATCGATCGCTCGGGTTCAGTAATGCGTAGCCTGCAGTGCAATCGCTCGGGTTCAGTTAGAGCCCAACGCCTCGCTTGGGTTCAGTTAGAGCCAACGCCTTGCACACACGCGCGTACGTGTACGAGAGAAACGCGCATCGCTCGGCCCCCGACCTCCCACCGTAACCGGCAACTCCCCGAAATTTTCCTACCCCTTGCTTCTACCACGGTTTTTTCCGTCATGGACGGCCCAAAGAATGTCATGTAGCTGCGTCTCCGGCCCGCCCAGGATGAAAAGCCCATTTTCTGTGATGATTTTTTGTCATAGAAGTAGGAGCCCACCACATCTATGATGATACCGGGTTCTGTCACAATTATTGTCATAGAAGTGTCATATGTATGACAGAAAAAAAATTGTTCAGCCCAAAATGTCACGGATGTGTGTTTTTTTTGTAGTGCTTGCGGCCGTTGTGGACACAGCTGTCAGTCTCTCCACGTACAGTACTCTTCCGATGGAAGTCGGTTGTTGACCACGTTGACCACGCCGCGTCGAGAGCACCAGGGTGGTGGACGACGGTGATGCCTAGGAAGGGGACGACATGGAGCCGGGGAAGACACAATAGTGGAAGCTCGCGTGGAGAGGAGTATGAAGGTTCACTGGTTCGGCTGCGGTGTGAGGCTGCCGTCGCCGCTGCATAACAAGGGGTGTGGGTGAGTGGAAGGATGGCCTGGCCAGCGGTGGGAGTAGTATGGGAGCGGTGAGGCCTCCGTAGCAGCACAACCGGCCACGGGAGGCAGGAGCAGGCGGCACGACCGGCACTGCTTTGGGCGGCTGGAGCAAGAAGACCAAAGGTTGAAGAAGCACTACAGCCGTTGGATGGTCATCGTACGGTCACTGAAGCTAGAATCTTTTATATTGACTAAGTTGACAAAGCCCTTGGTACGCTCCAACTTAGTAGGCCCATAGGTCAGCCTCCGAAACGGTGCGCCCCAGATGTCAGGGGGAGGAATCATTTTTTGGGCCGCTGAAGCTAAGAATATCCGAGATTGAAGAAGAAGCACGACATCCATTGGATAGACATCCAATGGCCACTGCTGCGAGAACCGTGTGTTGACTATCATAAGTTTACAAAGCCTTGCATACGCGTCAACTTATTTTTTTAGGGGACGCGTCACTTAGTAGGCCCACAAGTGTGTGGCAGAGAACTTATAACCCATTTGCGTTTTGTAAGAATGTACAACCCATTTTTGAATTCTAATGGAATTTACAATAGCCCATTTACAGTTTGTTAAAAGTACAACCCATTTTCTAGCTAGGACAACGATTAATAATTTCAACCAACCGTTGAAGACAAAATTCAATAAAATTTCCCACATTTTGATGGGATTCGAAATATTTTTATCCTGAAATTTCTAGTCAGATTAAATATAAATTTGTATTACGTAAAAATCCAACGAAACATTGCGCGCGCAACAATGAAAATTTAAGATTTTCAAAATCCATAAATAATATTTATAAACTAATTTTGTGTTTGGTGCAATTTTTTATAGTTACTGTCCAGTTTATATAATCACATCCCATTTATTATTTTTTAAAGCTCATTTTCCTGTTAAGCCTAATGCATCCCTCCTAGGAAAGATTTGCAGCCAAGAGGGGCGGAGAATAACAAGTTGACCTTGCCTGGGTATTCCTCAAAAAGACGTATAGCTGGGCTAGCCATTTTTATCTTGAAAAAATTAGTATCTGGGCTGGATATCTGGCCTGGGCTAGACGGGCCACAACCCCTATTTAATACCCTGCTCTCCTCTGAACAACAACGAAATCATCGCCAAGAAAAACTCTACAGTGCTCACGCCTCAAAAGCACAAATACTGCTCGAGCTGCTTGGTCCCAGCTGTCGGCCGCACCTTGCGCAATTCTCTCGTTTATATTGACTATATAGGTTGACAATGGTGTGGGACCGTGATGTCAGGAAACTAGGAGAAAGCAAAAAAAATAGTTGCACATAATAAGGAGGCACTTGCGTACGTACAGCTATGGCCCTAGTGGGTCCCTAGTGTCATCCAGTCAAAATAAAGTCATCTCCTGAATCCTCATGTTCATTGACGATGTTAACAATGCTCAGCGCCACGGCGAGTGCAACAACTCGAAGGACAATGGAGAGGGCCTCGCGGGCCCTACGGATGGTCTGATACAGCGCCTGTTGCTCATTCAGGAAGCCAAGATCATCGAACACCTATGAGAACCTTCGAGAAACTGAGACAACATGAAACGGTAAGGCCGCGCTTGGGAGCTCTGGTTTATTTCAAACTTGTATTAACATACAAGTGTAATTTACTCATCATCGGAAACAACGAGTAAAATACAGGCATAATTGAAACCGAGGGCCTGAGGTCTGTTAAGTAAAAACTGGCGGGTTACGCGATTGTAATTTGAGAGACTAGGATAGTATATTTTACGAGCACTGCTATATGACGACATTACCAGACGATACATGCACGACGTGCGTATCATCCATCATGGGCAAGGCTGAACACATCAGCTAACGGCTGGATTAGCAATCGTCTGAGTGTCAGTTCAGCATTTTTATCATGTGTGAAGTACTTTCGATATTTTACTAGTCTAAATCGACCAACCAAGCGCCTTCTCCCGAGACCATCTGCTTTTATTTACAAGCGTCAGTTTTACAAGCAGTTTTGGTTGGAAAACGACGATCCAATCAAGACCTAATATCATGATTGGTCGGAAGATCATATGGTTTCACGTCTAACCTACCCGACTTGTCATATAGGCTATGAATGAAACATCAAACGATGAACTTCTTAAGGACGGAAACAACAGAAGAGGATGATCTTCTTAACAAGCCAATCACTGGCATTAGATCGACATGCAAAACAATATGAAGCATTATTCTAAGGAGGCACGGTGAACAGCTCGTGATGCCGCATGCCACAACATTCCAAGCTCAACTTTGCAATCAAACACAAGGCCTGGCATTACAAAGACAATATTCATAACAAACTCTCAACACAAGAATATCTCAGTAGAGTAACTATTTACTTCTAAACTGAACACAGGAATAGGAAAAAACACTCGACGCTGCTCACAGCAAGGGCGTCCCACTCAAAAATATCAAATGCATGTCTTCTGGCTAACATCAATGAGCAAATTTTGACAAGGTTTTCCAATTCCAATATATTAAACTAACGTCTTCTTGCTAACATCAATGATTAAACTTTGACAAGCTTTTCCCATTCAAAATATGTAATGCCTATGATCATGGAGTCCTATCGTAGCTTCTTGTACTTGTTTGGGTACTTTTTGCCCAGGGCACTCCACGTGTTGTTAAATTGCCAATGCTCTCTGTAGACTAGTCATGTCACCGGTGTCTAATAATACTCTGTAAAGCTTCTCGGTCATTCCTTCTGTAATGTAGCACAAACAGTGACTGCTTTCATACACGCCTTCTTCCTCCTTTGCTCATCCATTTCCGCGCACTCAAGCTCTAGCGCCCAAGTCCACACATCCCACTTCAACCTTCTCCGGCCATGTCAGGAGCGGGAGGCAAGTGGATGGCCTCCTCCGTCACGGAGGGGCACATCAAAAAGTTGAGGGAAGCCGGATACCTGCACAACGACATTGCGCACCAGCTTCCAGACGAGGGGCAGCTCGTCCCCACCCACAGGCCCCATGAGAGGGTGGTGTTCCTCCCTCATTTCCTCCGCGGACTGGGCTTCCCACTCCACCCATTTGTCCGGGGGCTCATGTTCTACTACGGCTTGGATTTCCACGATCTGGCCCCGAACTTCATCCTCAACATCTCAGCGTTTATCGTTGTGTGCGAGGCCTTCCTCCGCATCAAGCCCCACTTCGGCTTATGGCTGAAGACCTTCAATGCCAAGCCAAAGGTGGTGGGCGGCCAGCAGGAGGAGTGCCGAGGCGCCATGCTGGGAAAGATGCCCAACGTTATATGGCTTGAGGGCTCCTTTGTGGAAACCATCAAAGGGTGGCAATCGAGGTGGTTCTACATCACCGAGCCGCGTGACCCTGAATGGGCAGCGGCCCCCAAATTCCGATCTGGCATCCCCACATGGCTCACCTCGTGGAAAGAGAAGGGCCTGACATGGGGTAATTCGGAAGAGCTGACCGGACTCCAAACCTGCGTCCAAAACCTTGTGAACAAGAAGCTCAAGCTCGTCAACATAGTCCAGGTCATGCTCATCCGCCGGATCCTCCCGTGCCAACAACGGGCCTTCAATTTGTGGGAGTTTGATCTGGCACAACACCAAACCCTAAGCAAGCTCTTCAACACTACGTACGAAGATGCCTAGAAGGTGCTGTTCAAGGGCACCGAGGCTCCCACATCCGCTACCGAGGATGGGAATTACACTCTCAATGAAAGCACCAATGTCTGTGTCAAAACCGGCGGATCTGTGCGTCTAGGCGGATGGTAACAGGAGACAAGGGACACGATGTTTTTACCCAGGTTCGGGCCCTCTCGATGGAGGTAAAACCCTAATCCAGCTTGATTAATATTGATGATGTGTGTAGTACAAGAGTAGATCTACCACGAGATCAGAGAGGCTAAACCCTAGAAGCTAGCCTATGGTATGATTGTTGTTCGTCCTATGGACTAAAACCCTCCGGTTTATATAGGCGCCGAAGAGGGTTAGGGTTACACAGAGTCGGTTACAATGGTAGGAGATCTACATATCCGTATCGCCAAGCTTGCCTTCCACGCCAAGGAAAGTCCCATCCGGACACGGGACGAAGTATTCAATCTTGTATTGTCATAGTCCAGGAGTCCGGCCAAAGGTGATAGTTCGGCTATCCGGACACCCCCTAATCCAGGACTCCCTCAGTAGCCCCTAAACCAGGCTTCAATGACGATGAGTCCGGCGTGCATATTGTCTTCGTCATTGCAAGGCGGGTTCCTCCTCCGAATACTTCATAGAAGATTTTGAACACAAGGATAGTGTCCGGCTCTGCAAAATAAGTTCCAAATACCACCGTAGAGAGAATAATATTTACACAAATTCAGTCTGCTGATATATTCCGTGGCATGACACCACACCGCGGCCAATCCTTTATTCGAATCATTTTTACTGTCCCACCTTAGCGCGTTTAGCGAGGCGGTTTCCTTGGCACGTCTTGTCGAAGCAGAGATCGTGTCCCCTTATTTCGGGATTCTCATCAATACGGGCGTGGGTAACCCAATCATGCCCATTGGCCCGTCTCCTCTATCGAAGGCGAGTCCCGAACGGTCATGAGGGACGCTCTTGGTATTCAACCTCTTTATAAAGAGACCAACGGTCCACTCCTTTCCTTCAATCTCAATCGAATCCACCCATCGCCTTGAGTTCCAACACCCAAAGTTCCAGATTCAGGCACTTCGGACCTTCAATTATGTCCGGATCCGACCTACAAGGCCGGTGGATGCCTTCCTCCGTTATGGAAGAAGACGTGCTAAAGCTAAGAGATGCCAGGTATCTAACCGGAGAAATTTTGCATAGGCTGCCTGCCCAAGGGCAGGTTATTCCCACTCCCAAGCCTGGCGAAAGCGTGGTGTTCGCGTCTCACTTTCTTCGGGGGCTAGGCTTCCCGACGGACCCCTTCGTGAGGGGGCTCTATTTTATTATGGGTTGGAATTTCACGACTTGGATCCGGAGTCCATCCTCCACATCTCATCGTTCATTGTCGTATGCGAAGCCTTCCTCCGCATTACCCCTCACTTCGGATTGTGGCTCAAGACCTTCAAGGTGGAGCCGAAGATGATCAAGGGGCAGCAGGCAGAGTGCGGAGGGACTGTTATAAGCAAGATTGCCGATGCTCCGTGGCCCGAGGGCTCTTTTCAAGAGGAGCTCAGCCTATGGCAACAAGAGTGGTTTTATATCACAGTTCCCAGGGGCACCAAATGGGTGGCGCCACCTTCCTTTCGCTCGGGTCCTCCACCACGGCTGGCGTCATGGGTCAATAAAGGACTTGACTGGGGGCCGTCCATGGACGTGCCCTTGTTGCAGGGCCGCGTTCGAGACCTCCTAGAGAGAGAGATCACTCTGGTCGTAGTAGCGCAGGTCATGCTGATTCGTCGCATCCTGCCCTGCAAACATCGCCCCCTCCGCCTGTGGGAATTTAACCCGGAGGTACCATGAGCTCTCCAACATTTCATGGGCGTGACGCCCGTGGAGATGTACAAGCTTCTCTTCGGATCACAAGCGATGTGTCCGGACTTGACCGAGGACGCAGGTCTAAGCTGCAATCGCCCGGATACTCAAGTAAGTAGCCCTGTATCTGAACACGCTATCCCGTATTTATTACGAACTTGCCCTTTAAAAGAGTTATTCCTTGAACAAGAGTGGATAGCGAAAGCAAAGTTAATCAGGTGTCCGGCCCCCCTCCCTGATACCATGCTGGATCTCGTGTTAACCAGGATGCTGGAGGTCGCGCCTTCGGAAGAGGGTGAAGGGGGGAACAAGGAAGCTACCGCCTCCGTGAAGGAGGCTGTCAGGAAAGGAGGGATCGAGAATCCCTTCATCCAAGGGAAGAAGAGGACCGCCTCTAAAGACCCTGAGACCATGGTCTCAAAGCGGGGGAAGAAATTTTCGTCAGAAGGTCCTGCGGCGAGAGATGCCTCGGCCGCACTATGCCCCCAAGGGGATCAGCCCTCCACTGAGCCGTTAGTAAAAAGGGGAGTTTATTTTAAAATAAAGGATATCCCTGCCCTATTTCTGATGAAGATGACCGAAATTTTACCTTGTACTTCGGTTCTCAGCACTTCTCATCAGAGCTCATCTTCGGGGGATCTTCGTCCGGAGATGATAGAGAGCGAAACGCCTCCCCCTTCCGTACCGTCTTGCGAGGCGGGTGACCCTGAGGTGTCGTTGCGGAGGGTTTCTTCAAGTCCGGTGGGGCCGGAAGGCAGTTGTATGTCTCCTCAAAGCCCTCCGCGTCCGGCCTTCGAAAAAGGCCATCGGACGAGTCTGGCACCACCTGGTGTATGGTCGGAGGAGCTGAAGGATCTGCTCGGGCGAGCTTCTATCTCAGAAGATCACCGTGCGTTAATGGGTACGGTGATTGAAAGGATCTCATCCGCTGAGAGCAGATTGCACGAAGCCGTCAGAAGTTTACTGACAGGCTTTGAGGTACGCAAAATGATGTACCCTCTGACAGTTCCACGTATAACATGCGCCCTGTGTACATAGTAGCCCCTGAGGCTTGGTGTGTTGTCAAAAATGACAGCGCGCTGAGGATCATAGTCCCAGGTATAATGTGTCGCCCTTCTAATGTAGGTGGCGAAGGGTCCGGTGGCTAGCCAGACTGATGAATTTGCCGAACTAAAGCGGCAGCTTGACATGGCTGATGCCGACATCGCGCTTGTCAATAAGCGACTTGACGAGTCACAAGGTATGCAATTTCTCCGCGTGCACCTGGTAAGGGAGCTTGATGCTCGTGCCTTACAATATGTATGCTTGATGCAGATGGTGCCGCTTCCATGGAGAACCTTCGGGCGGAGCTCGCCCGAGCCAAAGAGCGGGCCAGAAAGAGTGATGCGGCTGCCTTAAAGGCGGCCGAAGAGCTAAGAGCCGAACAAGCTGCTCACTGCCAAAGCAAGAAGGAAATGGCCGAGATGGCCGTGAAGTTAAAGAATGCTACCGACCGCTGCAAGATTCTTGAAAAAGAAGATCGAGTGGTGCAAGAGGACCTGAAGAAGGCCACTACCGAGGCCAAGGATGCTCGCTCTGCGATGAGAGCTATGAAGAAGGAGCTACGTCAGGCCGGAGATATCGCGGCAGGAAAGCCCTTTTTGCTGCAGAGGAAATTCGTGGATCCTAAGTATGCTCAGTTGGACCGGCTATGGAGTGTGGAGGATGCTTATCTGGACCTAGCGGCAAGTGCCGCGGACGCGGCCGAACACTTCCGCGATCAAAAGGATCACGAAATGGAAAAGGTTTTTTGGTCACAGTTCCATAATCCAGAGCGCCCACTTCCATTAACCGATCGCTTGGCTGAATGGGCGGAGCTGAATAGGTTATCCGGACTTGCCATGAAGGATGTCCTGAGTCTTTTGTGGCCGAAAAGGCCCGAGCTGAAGAGTTATTTTGGCTTGGTGCAGCAGTTCCTTGGTGCGGTGCCGCATATCAATGCAATGAGGTGGTCGGCATGCATAGAGGGTGCGCGGATGGCTCTTGCCCGTGTCAAGACATACTGGGCGGAGATGAAGGCCACCGATGTTGCATCCCAAAATTCAGACGGAAGCCGAGTACCTGTCGAGCACTATTTTCAGGAAGTTCTGCAGGGTGCTCGTTTAATAGAGACGCAGTGCTCGAGGGATATTATGTTCGAATAACATGTATTATTCTGAAACAATGTATCGATGGAATATAAGAGCTTTTTATACTTGTGCCTTTCAAGAATTAAAAATACCTCCTGTGCAGCCGCTAATGTATATGTATATATAACCTGAAAGATGGCAGTCTTCGGCTTCAGTCTAAGGGAGTCCTGGATTAGGGGGTGTCCGGATAGCCAAACTATCACCTTTGACCAGACTCCTGGACTATGAAGATACAAGATTGAAGACTTCATCCCGTGTCCGGATGGGACTTTCCTTGGCGTGGAAGGCAAGCTTGGCGATACAGATATGTAGATCTCCTACCACTGTAACCGACTCTGTGTAACCCTAACCCTCTTCGGTGCCTATATAAACCGGAGGGTTTTAGTCCGTAGGACGAACAACAATCATACCATAGGCTAGCTTCTAGGGTTTAGTCTCTCTGATCTCGTGGTAGATCTACTCTTGTACTACCCATATCATCAATATTAATCAAGAAGCAGTAGGGTTTTACCTCCATCGAGAGGGCCCGAACCTGGGTAAAACCATCTTGTCCTTGTCTCCTGTTACCATCCGCCTAGACGCACAGTTCGGGACCCCCTACCCGAGATCTGCCGGTTTTGACACTGACATTGGTGCTTTCATTGAGAGTTCCTCTGTGCCGTCGCCATTAGGAAGGATGCCTCATCCCATCTTTAAAGATGACACTGTTGCTAAAGGAGCTTTGGCTATCGGCCAAACTCTCCGGCTAGGCGGTTTCCTTATGACCGCCTGTCCGGCCACCGCGCCGACGATGACTTCTCGAGTCATCGAAAGCAATATTCACGTTAGCTCGGAACTCGCCGAGCAGTTAGATCCGATGGAGCTCTCTTCCTTAATCGAGGTCTTGGATCGCATCGCCGCCCTGGGAGTCACTACAGACTATGATCAGATTGGGCCTAAACCCAATCTGAGAGAGATCAATTCTCCCTAGGTTACCCACCAAGTTGCCGTGGTTGAGGAGCAATACGACGACCCTTCCTCTATTTTAAGGACTAGCTATGTCCGGATTCCAGATCCCTCCATGCCGGATTCCTGCGGAGGGGAGGACGTAACTCAAGCCCTGAACCTAAAGTCAGGCAGCAGGCTAGTTGCATTGGACAACATCCAAGAATCCAAGCTTCCAAGTTCGGAAACTTCTTGGCCTCTGAGCCTTAGATTGGACGGGGTTCCGGATTTAATTCCACCCGCCCACCCAAACATAAGTGATCTATCCCAAATCCGGCAAGAGCCCACAGAAATAGTACACCAGTACTGGGCCAGATTCCTCCTGGTTATGAATAGGATAAAGGACTGTCGTGAGGAGGACGCGATGTCATTCTTCCGCAATAATTGCACGGACAAGGGAATCCGCAACGCCGTAAGTCGTCGTGAAATTACACGCTTTGCTGACTTGGTGTCCATAGTACGAAAGTACTGTGAGATGGAAAGCGCCTAGAAAACCGAAATCAATTTTTGGGACAATTCGGCCCTGGATACAACCCCAGTCCGAAATAAAAGGGTGCATCATCGCCAGGCACCTGGGTTAAATACCAAAAAGCAAAAACCCTCTATAGGGCATGGAACCGTACTGGGGGGATGGCTCAATGGACCCTGCAAAATTCAAAGTACAGAGGGCGCCACTCCAACTCATAGCCTTAGAGCATGTTGGATACTACGGCAGGTTGCCAAAAGTGGCGAAAAGCTTCTAGCTCCAGAGCATCAGCCCAAGGATACCAGTATGGTATTAACAATCTTCGAGACTTTCGCATCAAATAATATGCGGAAACGAACACTCCACAGCCTTGCCGAAGTCTACCAAGTAGCAACAATAAACCCATGGAGTGACACGGCTATTACCTTTAATGCCAGTGACGAACCTAAATTCCGAACAGCCCGAGCACCAGCCGCATTGGTCCTCAATCCAATAGTGGACGGCTTTCTCCTCACCAAGGTACTCATGGACGGGGGCAGCGGATTGAACCTCATTTATGAGGAAACCCTCCGAAAAATGGAAATAGATTGGAGCCGCGTTGAGCGAAGCAACACAACCTTTAGAGGAATAATCCCCAGTCGGGAAGCATGTTGTACAGGAAAAATCACACTAGATGGGGTATTCGGCATGCCGGATAATTACAGGTCCGGGGAGGTCACGTTTCAAGTGGCCCCGTTTAGCAGCGGATATCACGCTCTATTAGGGCGAGAGGCATTCACAATTTTTCAAGCTATACCCCATTACGGGTACATGAAGCTCAAAATGCCCGGGCCCAACGGAATCATCACTCTTGCTAGTGACCCGGACATAGCACTCCGCGCCGAAAATAAGACAGTCGCACTGGCCCTTGAGGCACTATCCGAAGCCCTAGCGGCCGAAGAACTCACTGCGCTGCGCTCCACGGTGAATAGGGACGATGTGATACTCGATAAGAGATCCAAGTCCACCTCCTTTAAACCAGCGGACGAAATAGTCAAATTCCAAGTCCATCCAACGGACCCTACAAAAACGGCCTCCATCGGGGCACAATTAAACCCTGATGTAGACGCCGCACTACGAGAATTCCTACGCGAAAATTGGGACATTTTTGCCTGGCACCCTTCAGACATGCCAGGAATCCCACGCCGGCTGGCCGAGCACAGCCTAAACATCCTAAAAGGATTCAAGCCAGTCAAACAGGCTCTTCGGCGTTTCTCCGAACCCAAGAGACAGGCCATGGGAGAGGAGCTAGCCAAATTATTGGAGGCCGGATTCATCAGAGATATAAAACATCCGGACTGGCTAGCAAACCTGGTGATGGTACCAAAGAAGGACAAATCCTGGCGCCTATGCGTCGATTTTAAGGACCTCAACAAGGCTTGCCCAAAGGATCCCTTCCCACTCCCCCGCATCGATCAAATTATCGACGCTACCGCAGGACACGATTCATTGTGTTTCCTCGACGCATACTCCGGCTACCACCAAATTAAGATGGCAGAGCCCGACCAGGCCGCAACGACATTCATCACCCCATACGGCCCATTCTGCTTCAACACAATGCCCTTTGGGCTCAAAAACGCCGGCGCAACATATCAGCGCATGATTCAGACATGTCTGGCAGACCAGATCGGCAAAACAGTGGAGGCATACGTAGACGATGTGGTCGTCAAAACCAAGCACGTCGAAACTCTAGTAGACGATTTGAGGCTCACGTTCGATAATCTCCGAACATATGACATTAAGCTTAACCCGGAAAAATGCGTTTTCGGCGTACCAGCCGGAAAGCTCTTGGGCTTCATTGTATCCGGTAGAGGAATTGAAGCAAACCCAGCCAAGATCCGAGCTCTGTCACAATTGGATATCCCAAAGGACCTCAAACAAATACAAAAATTGACGGGATGCGTGGCGGCTCTAAGTCGCTTTATCTCCCGTTTAGGAGAAAAGGCGTTACCTCTTTATCGCCTCCTCCGACGCACCGAACACTTCGAGTGGACGGATGCCGCCACGGCCGGACTCGAAGAAATAAAAGCCATATTGGCAACAAACCCGGTCCTGGCCGCGCCCAACATGGGCGAACCAATGCTATTATATATCGCGGCAACTCATCAAGTTGTGAGCGCAGTGCTCGTTGTCGAACGAGAAACGGACGGACACAAGTTCCCCGTTCAAAAACCAGTTTACTACGTGTCCACTGTCCTAACCCCATGCAAGTCACGGTACCCCATTATCAAAAGATAGTGTACGCGGTGTTCATGGCATCCTGGAAGCTGCGACACTACTTTCAAAAGTGTTCAATAACAGTAGCCTCCGAAGTACCTCTTAACGACATTATAAACAACCGTGACGCGACGGGCCGGATTGCCAAATGGGCCATTGAGCTCCTCCCGTTCGACATAACCTATAAGCCACGGCGAGCTATTAAGTCGCAAGTTTTGGCCGACTTCGTCGCCGAATGGACTGAAGCCGAACTCCCTAAAGAGTACGATGCATATTCCAACTAGATAATGCACTTCGACGGCTCCAAAATGTTGGCCGGTCTGGGGGCTGGTGTCGTTTTGACGGCCCCAACCGGAGATACGGTTCAATACGTACTCTACATAATGTATACGGACTCCAACAACGCAGCCGAATACGAGGCCCTTCTACACGGCCTCCGGATGGCAGTCTCCATGGGCATTCAACGCCTAAAGGTGCGCGGGGATTCGAATCTCGCGATATCCCAAATAAATGGAGATTTCTATGCCAAGGATCCGAAAATGGCAGCTTATCGCAACGTCGTCCTAAAAATGCCAGCTTGGTTTGAAGGGCTCAAATTTCACCACATAACCTGGGATAACAACCAGGCAACAGATGTATTGGCGCGCATTGGCGCAAAGCGCGATGCTATCCCTCCCAACATCTTCCTAGAGAGGCTGTTCAAGCCATCCGTACTATGGGAGGGGGAATCCGGAAACAACAATCCGGACCCAACTGCACTGCCCGACAAGGAACATTCTGACACAATTGGTGGTTCTGCCAATGAAGTAACATCTTCAGCCCACGTAATAATGGAAGTCATTGCCCCCAGGACGGAACCATTCCTAGCCTACCTAACCAGGCAGGAACTTCCCGAGGACCAAAACGAGGCCCACTGCATCGTGCGGTGATCTAAAGCCTACAAGGTCCATGAGGGAGAGCTTTACAAGAAAAGCACAGCCGCAGTCCTTCAAAGGTGTATCTCCGAAGAGGAGGGGCGGATTCTTCTGGCTGAAATTCATGCCAGACTCGGCGGGCACCATGTCGCAGCCCGGGCCCTTGTAGGCAAGGCCTTCCGTACAGGATTTTATTGGCCAACGGCCCGGGCAGATGCTCAGGACTTAGTCCAACGATGCGTCGGTTGCCAGTTCTTTGCTAATCAAAGCCACATGCCACCCACCGCCCTCAAAACTATACCCATAACCTGGCCCTTCGCGGTCTGGGGGCTTGACATGGTTGGACCCCTTAAAGGAGGAACCCACAAGCAAAAATACCTACTGGTGATGGTGGATAAATTCACCAAATGGATAGAGGCCAAACCTGTTAAGACGGCCGAATCCGGACCGGTGATAGACTTCATATCAGGGGTCGTACACCGTTACGGCGTCCCCCATAGCATCATCACTGATAACGGCACGAACTTTACGGCCGACGAGGTCAAACTCTGGTGCAAGAACATGGGCATCAAGCTCGACTATGCTTCAGTCTATCACCCTCAAACTAACGGTCAAGTTGAGCGAGCAAATGGTCTAATCATGAGCGGCATCAAACCCAGATTAGTGCGGTCCCTCAAGGAATCTAACACGCACTGGGTAGAGGAGCTCGACTCCGTACTCTGGGGGTTGCGGACCACTCCGAATCGCACCACCGGATTTACACCATTCTTTATGGTATACGGTGCCGAGGCAGTTCTGCCCTGCGACATAATTCATGACTCACCTCGCGTGCGCATGTACGAAGAAAGAGAAGCCGAGCTCGATCGGCAGGACAGTTTGGACGCATTGGAGGAGGAGCGTGACGTGGCAAACGCCTATTCTGCATTCTATCAACAACAAGCTCGAAGATATCAAAACAGAGAAGTACGGGCCAAAACTTACAACGTTGGAGAGTTAGTTCTACGCCTGCCGGACAAGAAAAAGGACAAACTAAAGCCCAAATGGGAAGGTCCCTTTATCACCGACCAAGTCCTGACCGGTGGAGCGTACCGTCTGCGAGATGCATCGGATAACCGACTCGAGTCGAACCCATGGAACGCAGCCCGTCTCTGAAGATTCTACGCCTAGCGCCGGATTATGAGTTCGTCTCCTTCCTCAGTCTATATTTTTTTTCATATTATCTGTCTTTTGTTTCTCTCCTTCTCCCTCCTTTTTTATTACAGCCTTTCAAATCTTGTTCGCGCATTGTTCACAAACACTTGACGCGCTATCCGCGCTCATTAGGCTTCTTTAACAGAAGTTTATTTATACGAGCTTCATGCCCAACACATGTGTCACACTTCTGCATGTACCTTTTATTCACCATTATATGCATCGATGTGACTTAAGTTTTGGCCAAGCTGGGTGGCCTGGCACCTGTGCTTACCCCTACGTTCCCGATTGTTCGGCTAGGCGGTAAAGGGACCACCTCCGCGATTGTTACTGCCGGGTCAGCCGAATGTGTACCTCAGATTGGGTGAAGCCGAAAGCTAGCGTTCTTAAGTGAATATTCGGTCGGTGAACTAAAAGACGATTTATTACCTATTTATTTATTTGCCCCCAGATGTTTTTGTGATCTTTTTGCAGTCCGGACATGCACTTTAGGGCATGCCTCCCAGGGAAAGGAACCCCTAACGGAACTATTCTCCCTGGAAGATGTTTCTTACTAACCATGTAATATAACATAACTAGTTGGGCACTTGTCTGATAAAGCACTAATGACCCCTATGCCCGGTCTCCACGCATGCCCCGGTTCTTATATAACCGTGAGGGTATTCGGACACACTCCGGACTATTGGGTCCCGAGGTTGAAGCGAAAAGGTCCGCTATGACAAACGATCTACAATCTGGCTAGAAGGCATTTTACATGTCATCTTTAATTACATAGTCAATCCGACTGATTGTATTCCTCTTCAATGCCATCTAATAGGCTGTCTAGTTTACAGTCCTGCTGGGAATACTTTGCGGCCAACTCTACTTGGCCGTACACTAAGCTCACAGGGATCTCCTTCCCATCGGGCCCCGCAGGTCCGACCTCGGCCATGTGGTTTGGGTCAGCCTTCGTGTACCGCGTCTTCACCATGTCCCAGGCTTCCCTGGCGCCCTGACGGCAGGCTGATATCTTCCATAATCGGAAGCGCCGCCGCGCTCCCTGAAGCCTCTCTGCAAGCTCTCCAAGGCCTTCGGGCGGGGAGAGAGATGGCCACAAGGCCTGGGCGACGCCTTTCATCACCTGCCGAACTCGTTCATGCAGTTGTAAGAGCTCGGGAAGAAGGTCACCCGTAGAACCGGGCATTTCCTCTGCAGGACGACCTATGAGCGTACCTACAGATATAACTCTGTTAGTCGACTTCCTCGCCGAACTCTTTTTTCAAAAGTTCGTTCAAGCACTTACTAAAAATGCCACGTCGAAGCCGCCGATTCTCCTTAACGGAGTCAGACAGCTGGGCACGAACATCCTTTAGTTCCTCACCCAGCTGGGTGTTGGCATCTTGGAGATTATTTCTCTCTTGCCTCACTAAGCACATTCTCGCCGGCCTTTAACCGACGCATGAGATGTTGCTTGTCCGGATCTATCCCGGCGCCATCTGCAATATTATTGTCAGACTTCTACACACGCCACACTTCACAAGTTACTTATCTTTTGAAGCATATATTACCAGAGGGGGTCTCTTTGCCTTCCCCCGATGCGGCTAGTGCGGCCTCAAGTTGGGCTTTGCACTCCTCCAGCTCCTGGGACAGTTCGGTATTCTTCTTTGTAAGATCCTGCACAATAAATGATCCTGAAATCAATTATTCTAACTATTTCAAGTCCCGGGGGCTACTGGCACATATAACTGTAAAATTTTCTTACCCGTATGTCTTTTACATACTGCTCTGTGGCTTTGTCTAGACCATTTTGAGTGGCACGGAGGTGCGCATCTCCTGAATTGAAGGCATCCAATGCCTCTGGGGAGAAACACGCGTCACGAAGAACTGTCCGGCGACGCCTGCGATTCAGGGCACTCTCCACCTCGGAATTGGTGGCAGATAACCTGTCGGCATCCTCTGTCGGAGGAGTATCCGATGCACGCCTCGTGTTTGCCTCCGCTTCTAGACCTGGCTTTGAAGCCTGGCGAGCGGAGGATTGATTGGCAACCTCTCCGGATACAGTCTGGCGAGCGCTCTTCTTCCTGAAAAAGCACGAGCGTTAGTATGTCTCCCAGGAATAAAGCCTGGGAGTAAGGTGGCACGCCATACCATTGCGCCGGAGTTTCGATCCGAACCGCACCTCTTTTTAGCCTGCTGGGCCGTGCTGCCCCTTGTTGGCTAGCCGCTGCGGGCTCGTCCTTCCGCCTCAAGGGCGCCCCCTGCGAAACGCCATCGGTATACGGTGATAAAAAATAAGCACGGATGGGTCATTTTCAAAGTATTGGGACTTTGGTCTCAATTACCTGTGAGGCTGGAAGTATTCCGGGGTAATCGGCCGTAATGGCGACCAAGGTATTATCGATGCTCAGCTGGTGAAATACCCCATCAATCAGCTCCACTGATATATCCGGATCCTCTTGGGAGGTCGGATCAAGGAACCATTCCGGATCCTCGGGTTGTGGAGGCGGGCTGTTTATGTCCTTTACGGCCTGGCGCAGTTCCTGCGCCAAAATCACAAAATGAGATACTTGACTATGGGAATATGGATCAGATAGGCAAAAAGAAATGTCCGCTTACCCAGATCGGAGGATTGTGCATGGAAAATCCGCCCTGTGGATTGACGCGGAGAAATTCCTACTCTTCTCCCTTGTACAACGCAGACAAGATCTTCATCAGATCGGCGACCGATCCCGGCCCCTTATGACCGCAGCGGGTGACATCATCCTCCCCATTGAAATCCCACATGGGGTGGCCTCTATACTGGAGCGGCTGCACCCCCTGCATAATGCATGTGGCCATGACCCTAATCATGGTCAGTCCGGAATGAGCCAACAACCTTATTCGGCTAATCAAGTAGTGGACGTCCCTGACATTTTCCTTCTGAGGGCTCCATGGACGCCAGCTTAGGTGTTTCTTAAAAGGGGCGTTATTGAACTCAGGGAGGCCGATCCGAACAGGGTCCGGCAGGGGGACATCTTCTATATTAAACCATTCCGAAGGCCAGTCTTCGGACGCCTTCTTCGCGGTTCCGGATAGATATCCGGTCCCGGCGATGCGCCATAGTTTGGCTCCGCCCACTTGATATATTGACCCCTCTTGAGAACGGGGCACAAGGCAGAACAACTTCTTCCACAACGCAAAATGAGCCTCGATGCCCAAAAATAGCTCGCAAAGGGCCACGAAGCCCGCAATATGCAGAATGGAGGCAGGCGTAAGGTTGTGCAACTGGAGGCCGTAGAACTCCAGGAGCCCCCGGAGAAACGGATGAATTGGAAATCCGAGTCCTCTTATCAAATAAGAGACAAGGCACACCCGCTCTCCTTTGGAGGGGCTGGGGATGCTCTCCGCTTGCTTTCCGCCCACATAGGTGGTGAGTCCGGCTCGAACCGGAACCATGAAGGCTGGGGGGAGAAATCCCTTGGTTTGGAGCATCACTAACTTGCTTGCGGGACAGAGCATCTCTCCCAATCTCCAGGCTGGGGGCTGGAAGGGCGAGAGGAGGAGCCGCGTCGACTATCCATGATGGAATGGATTCGTGTCAGATGCGCTTTGATGAATGCTCGCGAAGGGAGGATGGTGTGATTCGGATCTAGATCCTCGTCTCTTTTATAGGCAGCTCATTTGCGCAGCTAGGGGGATAAATGTAAAAATACCCTGGCTTTTCGCATTCGTTCAACACGTGGAAGATGTCCATTATTGGGCATGGAAGCCGAGGAGCGCAATATTTACAAGGAGCCGGACACTATTCAACAGGTACACATGATTTAGAGAAGAACCCGCCTTGCAATGCCAAAGACAATATGTGCGCCGGACTCGTCGTCATTGAAGCCTGGTTCAGGGGCTACTGTGGGAGTCCTGGATTAGAGGGTGTCCGGATAGCCGAACTATCACGTTTGGCCAGACTCCTGGACTATGAAGATACAAGATTGAAGACTTCGTCCCGTGTCCGGATGGGACTTTCCTTGGCGTGGAAGGCAAGCTTGGCGATACGGATATGTAGATCTCCTACCATTGTAACTGACTCTGTGTAACCCTAACCCTCTTCGGTGCATATATAAACCGGAGGGTTTTAGTCCGTAGGACGAACAACAATCATACCATAGGCTAGCTTCTAGGGTTTAGCCTCTCTGATCTCGTGGTAGATCTACTCTTGTACTACCCATATCATCAATATTAATCAAGCAGGAGTAGGGTTTTACCTCCATCGAGAGGGCCCGAACCTGGGTAAAAACATCGTGTCCCTTGTCTCCTGTTACCATCCGCCTAGACGCACAGTTCGGGACCCCCTACCCGAGATCCGCCAGTTTTGATATGGTTCAGACGCCAGCTTCGGGCCCTAGTACACGGCCTCCCGATGGTAGTCTTCATAGGCATTCAACACCTAGAGGTGCGGGGGGATTCAAACCTCGCGATATCCCAAATAAATGGAGACTTTGATGCCAAGGATCCGAAAATGGCAGCTTATCGCAACGCCGTCCTAAAAATGTCAGCTCGGTTTGAAGGGCTCGAATTTCACCACATAGCCCGGGATAACAACCAGGCAGCAGACGTATTGGCGCGTATTTGCACAAAGCGCGATGCCGTCCCTCCCAACATCTTCCTAGAGAGGCTGTTCAAGCCATCCGTACTATGGGAGGGGGAATCCGGAAACAACAATCCAGACCCAACCGCACTGCCCGACACCGAACATTCTGACACAATTGGTGGTTCTGCCAACTAAGTAACATCTTCATCCCACGTAATAATGGCAGTCATTGCTGTCAGGACCCCGACTCAATGCCACATCGATCTAGCATGTAACACCTCATATCACTTTGCGGCCTTACGCACGGTATCCCGACGGGTGTCGCCTTACCTTTGCCCGGGACCGTTTGCGCCTTTTGGCACACGTATATGATAGTGTCGCTAGCATCCATATGATAAGGAGTCCGGGCTGACATGGCTAGTCGTAAACCCCAAGTGGCACAAACTTACAGGGACAGGCATACATGACCCAGCAACGAACGTGTCGGTCATCGGCGAGTGAATCCGGGCTGTAGCAACTGGGCTAGCAGGACTCCGGTAAACCGGGCTGTAGCAGGCTAACAGGACTCCGCTATTCATCGCGTGACATTTCCCCGAAGGGACAGACACCGGAACGAAGAAGGACACATGCCGGCCAGCCTAAGTGTTCCGGAGCAGTAGCAAGCTACCATGGCTCAGTGGAAGCACTAGGAGACATTTCCCGGTAAGAGAGGCTAGGATAAACAACTAGATAGTCAGATCCCACACATACCAAGCATTTCAATAACATACACACAATATGCTCGATATGTGCAAATACAACATGGCATCACAACATGACTCTACAACTCAAGTATTTCATTCAATAGGCTCCGAGGAGCGAGATATTACAAACATGTGTCTCATGACCCAGCATTCAGAGCACACAAGTCAAGCACAAGTGGAAGCTTAACATGTCTGAGTACAGACATCTACTAATGAAAAAGGCTGAAATGCCTGTCTATCTACCAGATCCTGCCGAGGGCACAAGATCGTACCTGAGGTAACAAGCTAAACGTCGAAGTCCACGTGGAACTACTAGCGAGACTGAAGTCTCTCTGCAAAAACACAAATTAAGCAACGTGAGTACAAATGTACCCAGCAAGACTTACATCAGAACTAACTACATATGCACCAGTATCAACAAAGGGGATGGTGGGGTTTAACTGCAGCAAGCCAGCTTTGACTCAGTGGCTAACCTGAACTACGACTACAAGTAACTCTTTTGAGGTGGCGCACACGAGTCCACATATTCACCATATCAATACACCACTATGGATCCGCTCCCGTCTCCCTATGAGAACACCATCCATAGCACTCACGCTTATCTTGCGTATTTTAGAGTATCCACTTCAAGTTATCTATGAACTGTACAGGCAACCCATAAGTCCTTTACTGCGGACACGGCTATTCGAATAGATCATATTAACCCTGCAGGGGTGTACTTCTTCACACATGCTCTCGCCACTTACCACCATGTACACGTCATGTATCTCGGCAACCTTCAAGCGGAAGCCTGGCGAGGGTGTCGGCCACGACCTGACTAACCACACAAGTCTCTCATCCAGGTATATCGCTTATTCGGGTTCCATCCGCAAGGAGATCCAGCCGGGGTGTCACTCACGGCCCCAAACAATGTGTGCAGGGTTCCCAAGCCCACCTCGACGGGTGGATCTACGCTTGGTACACCGTGCCATGGTGGCTAGTCTGTCCCAAGCCCACCTGTACCGGGCGCCACATGGTAGACTACTAACACTGCCTACAAACACCAGAAACTAGTTGCAACTCCTGGACAGAGATCATGTTGATTAATAAGTCGAGAGGGGTCGAGTTACCGGAACCCAATGTGTGGTAGTAATTGTTCATGGATCACAAACACAGAACTCAGTTCCTGAGGACTGTTTCAATGAGACAACCCACCATGTACTCCTACATGGCCTCTCACCGCTACCTTTACCAAATTGTGTTCACACACTTAGCTCACACACAGTAGGACATGTTCACACACCTCTGATTCATCCCCGATGAATCAGACCTGACTCAACTCTAAGTAGTAGCAGGCATGACAAACAAGCATGAATGAGTAGGCACAACAGGGCTCAAACAACTCCTACTCATGCTAGTGGGTTTCATCTATTTACTGTGGCAATGACAGGTCATGCAGAGGAAAAGGGGTTCAGCTACCGCAACATGTAACAGTTGAAACGTTGTTGTCCTAATGCGGTATAAGAGAGCAGAGCGAGAGAGTGGGTTTGTATCGGAATGAACAAGGGGGTTTTGCTTGCCTGGCACTTCTGAAGATAATACAATTTATACTTTGGGAGCATAAGGAATAACTATTGAGGTAAATCCTACGAAATCCTTATGGGGAGGTGGCCGACTTCCTCAATCAAGATACTACAATAATTGGTCTTCCGGCTGGGTGTGTTGGCCACGACATCCACTTAGCCGGTTACAGAGAGACCATTATTATAGTTCTTGGGAAACGTTCCATCCATCATATCTGCCTGAGATTCAGATATGGTTGGTGTCAGAATATTCCAGACTCATCGAGTCTAGGAAGAAAAATGAAAGTTTGCAACATAAATCAATGAGATGACGTTGCGAAGTTCTCGGGAAATGAACGACGATAGCAAGCTCATGATCTAGGCTTCCATGGAGGGCCTCCTACATTGGGACTTCTCACCCGGCCTTGCGGTCGCAGATCAGGTGCGTAGACGGTTTGGATCCTCTGTTCATTTCCTCCCCGATGGATCTACCAAGGAATTTTTCTTGGTTGTGTATTTTTCGTCTGCCTCCTTCCCCTTATCTGAAGAATCTGTGGCCATTGCCTTACAATGTTGCATCGGGGGTTTACCTTCTGGTCTTAATGTGCATCATCTTGAGGGTCGGTCATTTCGATTCTCGGTGGCCTCTAATCGTGTTGGACATTTTATCTATGGTCTCAAAGATCGAGTTTGGCCAGACTTCGTTTGCCACTTTCAACTTTATCGCCATGGCCGTACTCCTCCAAGATGTTTGGACAATGTTTGGCATTCCGATGTTCACAGTCCTGAGGTAGCTTCACGATCCCCAATTGCTCTAAGAACAAATCTCTCATTTCTTGCTGCTGGTCAGAGTTCTGATCTCAGTACATGTGCTGAACTACAAAAGTTTAATCTTATTGCACCGTCGACTATGACGGCCGAGCAAGTATGGTCGCCGGTGAAGGACCTTACAGCAAATGTGTCAAATTCAAACTTTTTTGGCAAGGCGCCATCCAAGGATCTGGGATCATCAGCATTAATGGCAATATTTCTTTTGGAAGTCTCCCTTCTTTTCAGTGTGACAGTGTTATGGCTCATAATACAAGATTTGAAGGTTGTCGGTTTAAAACGGACAATTGGCAATCTATCCCTAATTTCATTCTATTGCATATTCTGGACTTTCGTCGTGTCGGCCACACGGAGCAACATATTGCGAACGTCTGGAAGCTCAACAGTGTACCGTCTCAAGATTATATCCACACGAGATTGAATTTGTGTTCATCTTGCACGGCCTCGGGTCATTTGGCTGACTCCTGCCCTGACAAACATTGCACTATCTGTGAGAACTCACCCTGTGTTTGTGGCTCCTTGAATCCAAATACTTCGAACAAGTTGGAAGGCATTTCACCAGCCCATTGCCTGGCCCATCTTGCTACATTTGTGGTGCTGCTACCCACTTCACTTTTGGGTGCCCGGGCGCGCTTTACTGTAGATACTGCACCTTTATGGGCCACACACCCAACTGTTGTGATGACCACAAGGCGGCTCGCTTCTACTGGAGGCCCAAGCTTGAACTGGCGCACCAGGATGTTATCTCCGCTGGCCCACATCGACAGATTTCTACTGAGGGGTTGGCAAGTAATCGCATTGTCCGGACTTTCCCTTCTGTTAAGGATCACAAAACCACTTTGGAAACAAATGTGAATCCACACAATTATCGACAAACTGCATTGATCAGGAATTCTACTTTGGGCAAGAATAATTCCCATGCTAATCATAATCAGCCACAGAATCATTCTTCTGATCTACCCCCACCATTTACCGCACCTACCAAACTGAACTGGAAATCGCAGCGGTCGAGTGGGACCCTTCGATGTCACAACTGCGGGCGCGATGGACACGTGGCTTCATCCTGCTTCATCAACACAGGAAAAAAGGGGTGGCGCTGGGTCCCCAAGTCTCTCCCAAGGGCCGCCGCTCCGCATTCTACCTCGACCTCCACACCGTCCTCTGCTTCGTTGCAGAGCACCACCACAACCATGGCTAACTTTCCAATCAATGTCATCCCCTACCTCCCGCCGGGCATGACCGTCGAGCTCGGGCCGCCTGACCGTAGGGTGCGTGACGACATGGTGGTTGGTCCAATCCCTCCGCTGCGCCACGACTTCCTCGCCATTGCTGAAGCAAACAGGGACATCCCCTTTCACCGCAAGGCGGCTCTCCGCCACATCATTGAAGGTTTGCTTCATGAATCCGAGTTTTTTCCGACTGAAGTAGGCGACCACCCTCTTGGTGTTGGTATCTTTGGTTTTCCCAACACGCTCATTAGGGATGCAGTAGTTGGTACCACCTTTGAGCTTGATGAGGAGGAGTTTGATGAGCCGGTAGTGATATCCTTTGTTCCTCATGATGCTGCTCTGAACATGCGTCTGACTTCTTTCGGGCCGGAGATCTGGTTGCTGTACATTGGTTTTCCGTATGATTATCAGACTCAACACTATATGCATAAATCTGTCGATAAGTTTGGTCAGTTGGTTGAATGGCATAACCCAAGAGGGGACCGTCGCTTCGTGCTTCTGAAAGTCAGGGTGATACATCTTCAATTCGTTCCTAAGAGTATGGTGTTGCGCCAGCTTGGAGGCGCTCGCCAGAGCTGGACTGTGGCCGTCACTATGTTAAGGAGCAGTGACTGGAATGCGCACATCCCAGATGTCCCGCCGGCCACTGAGGATCCTCCTCCCGAAGATGGAATTCCACACCCACTTCATGGAGAGAACCTCACTGCTGAACAGATTTATCAAATGCAGCTTCACAATTGGATCGCTCAGAATGTGGCCGCCAATGCCAATGCTCAGCCAGGAAATGACAATGCAGAACAGGTGGTAGATGACGAAGTGCAATTTCAACCTAATTGGGGAGTCTGGCCCCCATCCCCACCACATACACCTCCCGCAATGTTCAACTTCCAGGCCTGGCTAGCTGGAGAAGGTTTGCAGGTGCACCATGGCATTCAGCCTCTCAATAACCTGCAAGATAGTCCGGCTGCTGCTTGGAACGACTCAATCTCTGTTTTTAGCAGCTCAGACTCCAGTGCTACTCTGTCTGAGGGTTTCGCCATCGTCCCTTTAAACATCTTCAACCAACTGCTTTCTGGTAATGGATCGGCCTTGGGTGTTTTGTCTGTCGACACAGCTCAGTCCAGTGATTCTGTCCAGGGCCCGATCGCGGCTCCACCTGAGGTAAACAGTATTGAACTGACCCTGACTATATCCAATGCTGGTATGCAATTCTCCATGCTTTCAGATCATGACAGCTATGCCTCGCTCCTGCTGAATGAGTGTGTGCCTATGCTAAGGCTCAACACCTACCTCACTGCTGCTATCCGGCCTATCATTGCTGCTTTTGGCCCTTGGAGTTCAGGTTTTGGTTTTCGGGATAGTTCAGTGCAATTCTCGGTCAATGTTGAGGAGACAAATGGACATTTCTCTGTTCGGTCAGCATCTAAAACTGTCAAACACTCTGCTGACTCTGCCTCTCGTACTATCCTCATTCCTGGTCACACCTCATGGGCTCTACACCAGGGAGATGATGCGCCTATGTCTTTTGAGGAATCTGCCATTCTCCCCCGGGCTGCTACTTCCAAGGTTGTCATTACTGAGATTGATGCTGGTCTCGATCAGGATGTGCCGTCAGATGTGACGATTCCTACTAACACTAATGCTCTGAGCCTAACTGCTCCGGATGATGCAGTGCTTCCTCAGCTTCCCAACGCTATCACTGAAGCATCAACTGAAGCCACCAAGACTTTGATTGCTCCCCATGCGGTGGATCTGGGTGCAGGCACTTCAGTAGTCAGGAAAGGCAAAGCCAAAGCTCCAGCATCTGTGCTGGAGGTGCGTCGCAGCAATAGATCCAACAAATATGATGGGTTTAAGGTACCCTCTGTCTCTGACATTAAGCCAAAACCCTCTAAAGTTAAACCCCGAGTTGTACCCTCCGCTACTGATACTCCTATGGAGGTAGTTGATCACACAGTCAATCAGGGGGACTATATCCCGCCGCCTACTCCAGTTCAGGTTCTGCAGCACATTGGAATTAGCAAGTGCGCCATCCCGCCAGCCGAGGTCTCTGAAGAAGCTCTCATGGCGGATTCTGCGGACGGCCCGCCCCAGGCTTGAAGTATTTGAAAGTGCCTGCTGAGAGGCTTACCTATTTTGCTTTATCCTTTCATGTCTGCTTTGTTGAATTGGAATATCCTATGCTGGAATGTACGTGGCTTAAACTCTGAACCTAAACTTTTAGCGCTATCTAATGCTATCGCTTCTAGTGGTTGTGCTATCATTTGTCTGCAAGAAACAAAAAAACCCACCATTGATAATACGTTCATTAAATCTTGCTGCCCGAAGAGATTTGACAAATTTGCTTACATACCCTCGAATGGGGCCTCGGGAGGGATCGTCACAATCTGGAATAGTGCCATCTTTACTGGCTCTGTGATTATGGAAGAAAATTTTGCGTTGGCCATTAAGTTTCGTTCCACACAGTCTTCCCAGGAATGGACGCTGGTGAATATTTATGGCCCATGCCAAGGGGATTCTAGAGTGACTTATACAAATTGGCTCCGACATCTTAATATTCCATCTAATGATGATTGGCTTTTATTGGGAGACTTTAATTACATACGTGGACCCGACAACAGGAACAAGCCTGGAGGTAATCCAAATGACATGATCACTTTCAACGACATCATTCGATCGAATCAGCTAATTGAACTGCCAATCAAGGGCAGGGCCTACACATGGAGCAATATGCAGATTGATCCACTGCTGGAACAGTTAGACTGGTTCCTCACTTCCAACAATTGGACATCTTCATACCCCAACACACTAGTGGTGCCCTTGGGAAAACCAGTTTCTGATCATATCCCGTGTGTGGTGAAAATTGAAACATCCATTCCACGCAGTAAAATTTTAGGTTCGAATCTTATTGGACTGAACATCCTGGTTTCTTTGAGTTAGTCCAATCGGTCTGGTCAAGAACCTTCAAGCATACCTCCAATGCAGCCACTTTGCTAGCCAGAAAATTCAAAGCACTAAGATATGAGTTGAAGCGGTGGAGTAAAAGAATCTCTAAACTAACAGTGGCGATCGACAATTCTAATCTTGCATTAGCCAATCTTGATGCTATTGAAAACATTAGAGCCCTCTCCACACCAGAGCAGAACTTCAGGACAATCCTGAAAAGGCACCTCCTTCGGCTGTTGGGCTATCAACGACAATACTGGCAAAAAAGATGCACTATCCGTTGGATAAAATTTGGAGACGAAGACCCTAAATTTCTGAAAGCTCTGGCATCGGAGAGATACAGACGAAACACAATACCAACACTCAAACTCTCAGATGGATCGGTCGTGGATGACCACGCGGGTAAAGAGGCAATCATTTATCATACATTTAAAGAGCGGTTGGGGAAATCAGGCGAATTCCAAATGAAATTTAACCTCCCTGACATCATCAAAAAAGTTGAGGGACTGGAGACACTTACTGTCCCCTTCACCAAGCAGGAGATAGATGTGATCGTTAATGAAATGCCGACCGACCGAGCTCCAGGACCAGATGGTTTCTCTGGTATCTTTATCAAAAAATGCTGGCATATTATTAAGAACGACTTCTATGATCTATGCAACCAGTTCTATGAGGGGACCCTAAATCTTGAAAGCATCAATGAGGGGTTTATTACACTCATTCCTAAGATTCGCTCCCCAGAGAATGTCTCTGATTTTAGACCAATCACTTTGTTGAATTGTTGTCTTAAGATTCTCACAAAACTTCTTGCCAACAGACTGCAAAAGCTCATTCTTAAAATCGTTCATCGAAACCAATATGGATTCCTAAAAGGCCGATCACTACAGGACTGTCTCGCCTGGGCGTTCGAATATATCCACCAGTGTCAAGCCTCCAAGGAAAAGATCATCCTCCTAAAACTGGATTTCGCAAAGGCCTTTGATACGATCGAACATGATGCTATGCTTATGATTATGCAGCATATGGGATTTGATGACAGATGGCTCAATTGGGTAAAATGCATTTTCTCCTCTGGCAAGTCAGCGGTGCTTCTAAATGGGGTCCCGGGTCGTCAATTCAACTGTAAATGTGGTGTTCGACAGGGTGACCCATTCTCTCCATTGATTTTTGTATTGGCGGCTGACCTCTTACAGGCCGCAATCAATGACGCTTTCAGACATGCCGAATCCAGCTACCGTTCCCCAGAGAGAACCAACACGACTACCCTGTGATACAATACGCGGACGACACGCTCATTCTTCTACCTGCATGCCCGGTCCAAGCCCTCACAATCAAAAACATTTTCACTGACTACGCTGACTCCATTGGGCTCAAGATAAACTTCCACAAGTCCACACTGATCCCAATTAACTGTGAGGCTGCCTGCTACAATGAGCTCTCCAATATCTTTGGATGTAATGTTGGTTCCATGCCCTTCACTTACCTAGGGTTACCTCTCGGGACAACCAAGCCCTCAGTTCAAGATTTAATGCCGCTTGTTTGTACAATGGAACGTCGGATGTCAAGCACTCTGGCCTTGATGTCGTATGGAGCCAGGCTATCTCTACTCAATACCATGCTCACTTCACTAGTCATCTTTGCTTTGTGCACTCTCAGACTGCCACCAAAGATAATTGAACTGCTTGATAAACTGCGAAGGAAGTGTCTATGGACAAAGAAGACAGAACATGGGGACAAATGCAATTCCCTTGCGGCCTGGAGTATGGTGTGTAGACCAAAACAGTGTGGAGGCCTTGGTATAATCAACCTACGCGTACAAAGTGATGCCCTCCTTCTCAAATATCTGCATAAATTCTACAACAAGCACGATGTACCTTGGGTGGAGCTTGTGTGGTCCACATACTATACAAACAAAATCCCCCATGCCATGGAACCATGCGGATCATTCTGGTGGAGAGATGTTCTCAAGCTCACCCCGATTTACAGAGGGATTTCTAAAGCCATTGTGCATGATGGAGCTACAGTGCTCATGTGGAAAGACCTGTGGCTTGACGCCACTCTCGATGAAAAGTACCAGCGCGCCTTCTCCTTTGCAAAAAATGAAGATATTTCGGTTAAGGATTTCCTGGGATCCACATCTCTGCATGAAACGTTTCACCTCCCACTATCAGTCCAAGCAATGCAAGAAATCCGTGCTCTTCAGCAAGAGGTGAGGCATGCTGGCAACGCTACTGATCTGACCCTACACGATAACTGGACTTACTGTTGGGGCTCAGTGGATTTTAAGGCCATCAAATACTACAAATTCTATTTTCGAGAGGTGCATGCACATCAATCATACAAGTGGCTCTGGGCGGCCAGGTCAACGCTCAAAATTAAGGTCTTTGGGTGGCTTCTTCTCTCTGACCGCTTAAACACACGTAACATGCTAAAGAGGAGACACTACAATATTGGGGACGATTACAACTGCCTTCTTTGTGATCAGCAAATCGAAGAGACTATCGAACACATGATCTTCCAGTGCCCCTTTAGCCAACGATGCTGGTCCATTCTAGGGATAACTTGGCAGCAAACTGGTTCAAGGCTTCGGTGGATCAGCATGGCAGCTCATGATTGGAGCAGTCCCATGTTCATGGATGTTTTCCTTCAAGCGGCTTGGAGCATTTGGAAAGAGAGGAATAACAAACATTTCAGAAGCATCCCACCAACTATTCTATCATGGCTCCAACGTTTCAAGCATGACTTTGCCCTGCTCCAACATAGAACCAGACAAGATGTGAGAGACTTTATTCTCTCTTTTGTAATTAGCTTAGAACCCCCTTGATTGCCCCCACCATATAAAGTAGTAGTAGCCCTAGCCTCCACAGGTGGAGGTAAGGCGCCATGTAAAAACACCATGTACATTGTACCCTGCTTTTGAGTAATACAAACACAGTGGGAGCCTCTCCCACTGTCCAATTCCTCAAAAAAAACCGATAGCAAGCTCCAAACACATGAGCTGGTTCTACTACACACGTGTGAACACGCTGTCCCAGACAAACATGATCACATGGTAGTCTTACAATAAAACACTACCGAGTTCTGGTAGGGAACCATCATCGTGGATATCAAAGTCCTTACATAAGGCATGCTCTTAAGAAGGAACTTCTTCTCCCTGAACAAATCAATCAGTGGCTTAGTATGCTAGGGATACATATGAAATGAAGGTAGCTAGTCTCACAAACCAATGTATACTTCGCACATGCATGACTGACTTGGGATGATTCCAGAGGAGGCAACGTTGACTTCTCGAGGTCACGGTGGCAACTTGCATCAGATGCACATGAACTGGAGAAAGTCACTTCTTACATCCGAACATATGCTTCATGAGCTAGCATGAAGAGACGCTTTCAAAAGTTTCCAACACTAGCTTAATGTTCAACAAAATCATGGAGGAGATCAGGATGTTGTCGATGGGCTCAACAACAATTCATCCAGGTTTCCATATAAACGGGATTCCACAATTAAGTGAACACGGTGATAGCATTGGTCAGACCAAAGGATGTAATGATGTATGCCTGAGGAAACAACCATGAGTAAGACAACATTACGAATATCATTGGTTCTGATTTGATTTGGCGATAACCCATACCCAAATCAAAGATTGGATAAGATGATAGATCCATTAACTGACCATGAGGGTCAATAGATGAAAATACCATCTTCCTTCAATACACACACATGATATCCCTCTAAATGAACTATGTCGGACAAGCTTTCATCTTCCAACTCTCCAAGTTGTTGTTTAGCTTAACCAACCAGCTCAGGGGTATGCAAGACATATTCTTGGAGAAGGGTGGTTACAAGCAACCAACTTGCTCATGAACTCATCATAGCGGTCAGGTGACGTCCTGGTGATAGTTCCGAGAGGATATTCATAAAATCACGAACCACCGATATGTTATTAAGCCCGGGAACAATCTTGCTTTTCAGGGCAAGACGGTATGATCAAAGGAGCGAGGGGTTAGCACAATCCTAACTCATTGATCGTAGAGTGCACCGGAGATAAGGACTAGGTAGCACAATCTATCTTAGAATGATGATTCAAGAACCAACACACTAAGAATAAAATTATTGTTCTTTAACTACCAAGCAACGGGGTTGCTAGAAGTATTGATTTCACACATCACGGTTCACTTGTCGGCATTCCGGTTGCAACAACACGGAAACCGAGAAATGAATAATGAGGGCGAGAAGTATCACTGTATCAAGAGTTCATAGAATGGTGTGCAATTCCCATGATATTATTGATATAAAGATGGTAATACTCCAAGGTAGAACAGAACAAGAGATAGATTAGCATTTTTGATCTGCAAAACACAACTGCTTTGACCCAATCCTGGAAATGGATGAGATACTGGAGTTTGTTTCTCCTAGTCATTCTGGAATAGAATAGCTTGACAGACCACAAGAGTAATAGACATCGATAAACGAATGCATAATCACTCCTGACTATCAATTGATAGACAAGGATCGGAATACAACTAAAGGGGGACAACTCAAAGGAACATATGACTTTCTGAGTCGTGGATGCATAGATTAATATGTCGAACCAAGTTCAACAAGTTTCTTCAGGATAATCCATGATGAGAGGTTGAACTGGCAGAGTCACAATATAGAATGGAGAACCCGTCAAGAGCACTCTGGTGGTGATCCTTCGGTTCTAAGAACTTCTGCCATAAGCGGTTCATAGTGTTTGGAAGAAGGAAATACCACGAACCTCGAGGACTATTGCAAAGGTTACTAATATCCTAAAGGAACTAGCAAATACTAGCAACATGAAGTAGGGTGAATCTCGGGTTCAAAACCCAGGAGTAGAATGCCTACTAACTAAATGGCATCACGGGATGCTTTCAAGAATGATGGCCAGAATCATCACACTGGGAACACAAAACATGGCTAAGTTACTAGGTGATACTCTAGACACCTAGGGTCATAATAATAACTCCAACATATATATCGAGGCAATAGAGTACCTCAACTCACTGTTTAGTGTGGTTAATCTGGCCACAGAGGACATCGGGAATGGGAAGAAGGGATTTGCAAATGCATCAGATTATTTAGAAACCTGGGATGACTCGGACAACATACTACGGCTGTAAATGCTCAAAAGAATTTGAGACATGCTACAAAAATGGTGGCATAACCACTCAGAAGCACAATATCAAGGTTTCGAGATCAACAGTTAACATACGGAGGTAGAAACTGAACTGAGGCTTAAATCCAATGAGTCTACTGATTAGTAACACGTGACCCTAATAGAAAGAAGAGAAAGCCTAGTTCCTTAACCCCGTAGGAAAGGTAAGATGACTCAGATCAGAAGGGCATAAGTATAAGGAGTAAAAAGAGCCTTACGTTCCCAATCACAATCAATTCCCTTATATAACTAAAGAATTTCTAGACTCAACTTCGACCAGTTTGGCTTGGTAATCCTACAGGCAGTCAAGCTCTGATACCAAAGGTGTCAGGACCCCGACTCAATGCCACATCGATCTAGCATGTAACAACGCATATCACTTTGCGGCCTCACGCACGGTATCCCCATGGGTGTCGCCTTACCTTTTCCCGAGACCGTTTGTGCCTTTTGGCACACATATATGATAGTGTCGCTAGCATCCATATGATAAGGAGTCCGGGCTGACATGGCTAGTCGTAAACCCCAAGTGGCACAAACTTACAGGGACAGGCATACATGACCCAGCAACGAATGTGTCGGTCATCAGCGAGTGAATCCGGGCTGTAGCAACTGGGCTAGCAGGACTCCGGTAAACCGGGCTGTAGCAGGCTAACAGGACTCCGGTATTCATCGCGTGACATTTCCCCGAAGGGACAGACACCGGAACGAAGAAGGACACATGCCGGCCAGCCTAAGTGTTCCGGAGCAGTTGGAAGCTACCATGGCTCAGTGGAAGCACTAGGAGACATTTCCCGGTAAGAGAGGCTACTAAGAATAAACAACTAGATAGTCAGATCCCACACATACCAAGCATTTCAATAACATACACACAATATGCTCGATATGTGCAAATACAACATGGCATCACAACATGACTCTACAACTCAAGTATTTCATTCAATAGGCTCCGAGGAGCGAGATATTACAAACATGTGTCTCATGACCCAGCATTCAGAGCACACAAGTGAAGCACAAGCGGAAGCTTAACATGTCTGAGTACAGACATCTACAAATGAAAAAGGCTGAAATGCCTGTCTATCTACCAGATCCTGCCGAGGGCACAAGATCATAGCTGAGGTAACAAGCTAAACGTCGAAGTCCACGTGGAACTACGAGCGAGACTGCAGTCTCTCTGCAAAAACATAAATTAAGCAACGTGATTACAAATGTACCCAAAAAGACTTACATCAGAACTAACTACATATGCACCAGTATCAACAAAGGGGGTGGTGGGGTTTAACTGCAGTAAGCCAGCTTTGACTCAGTGGCTAACCTGAACTACGACTGCAAGTAACTCTTTTGAGGTGGCGCACACGAGTTCACATATTCACCATATCAATACACCACTATGGATCCGCTCCCGTCTCCCTACGAGAACGCCATCCATAGCACTCACGCTTATCTTGCGTATTTTAGAGTATCCACTTCAAGTTATCTATGAACTGTACAGGCAACCCAGAAGTCCTTTACCACGGACACGGCTATTCGAATAGATCATATTAACCCCGCAGGGGTGTACTTCTTCACACACGCTCTCGCCACTTACCGCCATGTACACGTCATGTATCTCGGCAACCTTCAAGAGGAAGCCTGGCGAGGGTGTCGGCCACGACCTGACTAACCACACAAGTCTCTCGTCCAGGTTTATCGCCTATTCGAGTTCCATCCGCAAGGAGATCCAGCCGGGGTATCGCTCACGGCCCCAAACAATGTGTGGAGGGTTCCCAAGCCCACCAAGACGGGTGGATCTACGCTTGGTACACCGTGCCACGGTGCCTAGTCTGTCCCAAGCCCACCCGTACCGGGTGCCACTTGGCAGACTACTAACACTACCTACAAACACCAGAAACTAGTTGCAACTCCTGGACAGAGATCATGTTGATTAATAAGTCGAGAGGGGTCGAGTTACCGGAACCCAATGTGTGGTAGTAACTGTTCATGGATCACAAACACAGAACTTAGTTCCTGAGGACTGTTTCAATGAGACAACCCACCATGTACTCCTACATGGCCTCTCACTGTTACCTTTACCAAATCGTGTTCACACACTTAGCTCACACAGTAGGACATGTTCACACAGCGATGATTCATCCCCGATGAATCAGACCTAACTCAACTCTAAGCAGTAGCAGGCATGACAAACAAGCATGAGTGAGTTGGCACAATAGGGCTCAAACAACTCCTACTCATGCTAGTGGGTTTCATCTATTTACTGTGGCAATGACAGGTCATGCAGAGGAAAAGGGGTTCAGCTACCGCAACATGTAACAGTTGAAACGTTGTTATCCTAATGCAGTATAAGAGAGCAGAGCGAGAGAGTGGGTTTGTATCTGAATGAACAAGGGGGTTTTGCTTGCCTGGCACTTCTGAAGATAATATAGTTCTTCATCGGTGTCATTGATCACATCGTCGAAGCAACGTCTACTGAGAGGGGACAATCACCGGCAAACAAGGAGGAACACAATCAATGCAATGCACAATATGATGCATGGATGTGACATGGCAATATGCTGTGGTTTAAGCTAATGCAACTAGCAGCAAGTTAAATGGAGTTGGTTTGAGTCCAAGATTCAAATTAAAACTCCATATGTGAGGGTTTAAATGCCATTTATATGATTTTTGTTAAACATCAGCTATAAGTTGTTCTAACATGCATGAAAATGGTACATACGGATAGATTGGATTTTTCTGATCATTTTTCATATATAAATTATTTCATTTGGAGTTACGGTTGAATTTCTGTGAATTTTAGAAGTTTATACAATTTTCTGGAATTTCTTGAATTAAATTAAATCCAGAAAATAATTAAATGCATCAGCATTGCGTCAGGGTGACGTCAGCGGTCAACAGGGCTGCCCCGGGTCAACCCTGACCAGTGGGACCCATATGTCAGTGTCTCAGGCTGGTTTGGGTGGATGACAGGTGGGACTGGTCAACGTTGACTTGACCAAAGTCAAAGCTGACACATGGGGTCCACGGCATTAGCACTAATCTAACAGAAAAACTAAACTAACCTAATTAGGCTGTGGGGCCCACATGGCAGTGGCTCAAGGGGGTGTTTAGAGTGGTCATTAGCGGCTAATGAGACTGCCACGTCAGCGTTACCGGAGTTACGCCAACGGCGACCAAAACGGGGCGGAGGCACACTGGAGGGGCTCGGGTTTCGCCTACGGTGCACCAATCGGTGCGCCCTTTGGCCCTGCGGAGAGCTGGCGCGATGGCGCGTCGGATGGTGGTGGTCTCCGGGCCTGGGGTGGCTGGAGTCGATGGCGGCGAGCTCGATTGCGGCCGCCGGAGTTCGGCTTAGCACGGGTGAGGCGCTGTGCTTGGCTGACGAGCGAGCTAAGCGGCGAGGCGGATTCCTGGGAGCTCTAGGAGCACACTGGTGCCACTGGACCAAGTGGAGGTGCTCAGGAGCGAGGACCTCATCGGCCATGGCGGACAGCGGCGCTCGGGACTCGCGGGGCGGTGGCTAGCGCACATATTAGGGCAGAGGGAGTAAGGGGGAAGACGGAGGAGCTCACTGGGGATCGGAAGAGAAGCTCGGCGGGCTCGGGGAAGCTTCTGCGACGGCGAATTGACGGCGGCGATCTCTGGCACCGAAGATGAAGACAACGATGCTCCGATCGACTGGGGCCTCCTCTGGTCACGTGCGTCGGGTGTGTAGCTCCACAGGGTTAGGGCGGAGCTCAAGGATGCGGAGAGGGAGCGAGGGGGTGGCTGTGGCTGTGGTGTAGCTCGGCGGCGGCGGTCGCTCTCGGGTGCATACGAGAGAGAGAACAGAGGAGGGGGAAAGAACTCCAGGGGAAGAGAGGAAGGGCTAGACGGCTCCAGGCGGCTGTGTGGCGTCTTGAGAGGAGTCAGGGCACAGGCAGGCAGCCTGGAGGTGGCGTGGCGTGCGTCGGGCACGCAGCTGCTTCTCCTCCTGGCAGGAGGAAGAAGACAGCACTGCCCCTGGTGGGCTGGGCCTGTTGGCTGGGCTGCCAGCTGGGCCGGCCAGGTAAGTGGCCCAGGTGGGCTGCACAGCAGGTAGGTCCAGGTAACTTTCTCTCCCTTCTCCTTTCTACTTAGTTTCTGTTTTTCTATTTCTTCTGTAAATTTGTGGCTTTATTAAAAATACTTAGGCACACTCAAAAATCACCAAACTTCTCATGGCCACTGTTTGGAATATATCCAACATGGAACATTTCAGTTTAGGATTATTTGGACATTTTAAATATTTTATAGAATTTAAATGCCCAAATTCAAATAGAGTATGATTTAATTAGATCCCAAATATGTCATGGAAAAATGTGCATCACCTCTGGCTACTGTTTACTGTATTTCCCATAAATGATGAACATTTTTTAAAGCCATTTGGACTTACTGAAAATATTTCAGGTGAACCTAGTGAATTCCTTTAATGCTAGGGTTTGGACAATCCCCATTTCAACTTTCTGTAAAAGTAAACATGATGCATCACCAAAGACTAGCACTAGTGCATTGCTAGAAGCTAGGGATGTGACAATTTCCCTGTGGACGGAACCATTCCTAGCGTACCTAACCAGGCAGGAACTTCCCGAGGACCAAAACGAGGCCCGCTGCATAGTGCGGCGATCTAAAGCCTACAAGGTCCATGAGGGAGAGCTTTACAAGAAAAGCACAACTAGAGTCCTTCAAAGGTGTATCTCCGAAGAGGATGGGCGGATTCTTGTGGTTGAAATTCATGCCGGACTCGGCGGGCACCACACCGCAGCCCGGGCCCTTGTAGGCAAGGCCTTCCGTACATGATTTTATTGGCCAACGGCCCGGGCAGATGCTCAGGACTTAGTCCAATGATGCGTCGGTTGCCAGCTCTTTGCTAATCAAAGCCACATGCCACCCACCGCCCTCAAAACTATACCCATAACCTGGCCCTTCGCGGTCTGGGGGCTTGACATGGTTGGACCCCTTAATGGAGGAACCCACAAGCAAAAATACCTACTGGTCATGGTGGATAAATTCACCAAATGGATAGAGGCCAAACCTGTTAAGACGGCCGAATCCATACCTGTGATATACTTGATATCAGGGGTCGTACACCGTTACGGCGTCCCACATAGCATCATCACTGATAACAACACGAACTTTACGGGCGACGAGGTCAAACTCTGGTGCAAAAACATGGGCATCAAGCTCGACTATGCTTCAGTCTATCACCCTCAAACTAACAGTCAAGTCGAGCGAGCAAATGGTCTAATCATGAGCGGCATCAAACCCAGATTAGTGCGGTCCCTCAAGGAATCTAACACGCACTGGGTAGAGGAGCTCGACTCCGTACTCTGGGGGTTGCGGACCACTCCGAATTGCACCACCGGATTTACACCATTCTTTATGGTATACGGCACAGAGGAAGTTCTGCCCTGCGACATAATTCATGACTCACCTCGCGTGCGCATGTACGAAGAAAGAGAAGCCGAGCTCAATCGGCAGGACCGTTTGGACGCATTGGAGGAGGAGCGTGACGTGGCAAAAGCCCGTTCCGCATTCTATCAACAACAAGCTCGAAGATATCAAAACAGAGAAGTACGGGCCAAAACTTACAACGTTGGCGAGTTAGTTCTACGCCTGCCGGACAAGAAAAAGGACAAACTAAAGCCCAAATGGAAAGGTCCCTTTATCATCGACCAAGTCCTGACCGGTGGAGCGTACCGTCTGCAAGATGCATCGGATAACCGACTCGAGCCGAACCCATGGAACGCAGCCCGTCTCCGAAGATTCTATGCCTAGCACCGGATTCTGAGTTTGTCTCCTTCCTCCATCTATATTTTTTTCATATTAGTTGTCTTCTGTTTCTCTCCATCTCCCTCCTTTTTTATTACATCTTTGAAATCTTGTTTGCGCATTGTTCGCAAACACTTGACGCGCTATCCGCGCTCATTATACCCGGGGGCTTCTTTAACAGAAGTTTATTTATACGAGCTTCATGCCCAACAAATGTGTCACACTTCCGCATGTACCTTTTATTCACCATTATATGCATCGATAGGACTTAAGTTTTGGCCAAGCTGGGTTGCCTGGCTCCTGTGCTTACCCCTACGTTCCCGATTGTTCGGCTAGGCGGTAAAGGGAGCACCTCTGCGATTGTTACTGCGGGTTCAACCGGATGTGTAGCTCAGACTGGGTGAAGCCGAAAGCTAGGATTTTTAAGAGAATATTCGGTCGGTGAACTAAAAGACGATTTCTTACCTATTTATTTAGCTGCCCCCATATGTTTTTCTGCTCTTTTCGCAGTCCAGACATGCACTTTAGGGCATGCCTCCCAGGGAAAGGAAACCCTAATGGAACTATTCTCCCTGGAAGATGTTTCTTACTAACCATGTAATATAACATAACTAGTTGGGCACTTGTCTGATAAAGCACTAATGACCCCTACGCCTGGTCTCCATGCATGCCCCGGTTCTTATATAACCGTGAGGGTATTCGGACACACTCCGGACTATTGGGTCCCGAGGTTGAAGCGAAAAGGTCCGCTATGACAAACGATCTACAATCCGGCTAGAAGGCATTTTACATGTCATCTTTAATTACATAGTCAATCCGACTGATTGTATTCCTCTTCAATGCCATCTAATAGGCTGTCTAGTTTATAGTCCTGCTGGGAATACTTTGCGGCCAACTCTACTTGGCCGTACACTAAGCTCACAGGGATCTCCTTCCCATCGGGCCCCGCAGGTCCGACCTCGGCCATGTGGTTTGGGTCAGCCTTCGTGTACCGCATCTTTACCATGGCCCAGGCTTCCCTGGCGCCTTGACGGCTGGCCGATAGCTTCCATAATCGGAAGCGCCGCCACACTCCCTAAAGCCTCTCTGTAAGCTCTCCAAGGCCTTCGGGCGGGGTGAGAGATGGCCACAAGGCTTGGGCGACGCCTTTCATCACCTGCCGAACTCGTTCGTGCAGTTGTAAGAGCTCGGGAAGAAGGTCACCCGTAGAACCGGACATTTCCTCTACAGGACGGCCTGTGAGCATACCTACAGATATAACTCTGTTAGTCGACTTCCTCGCCGAACTCTTTTTTCAAAAGTTCGTTCAAGCACTTACTAAAAATGCCACGTCGAAGCCGCCGATTCTCCTTAATGAAGTCAGACAGCCGGGCACGAACACCTTTAGTTCCTCACCCAGTCGGGTGTTGGCATCTTGGAGATTATTTTTCTCTTGCCTCACCCTTGTAAGCACATCTGCAATATTATTTTCATACTTCTACACATGCCGCACTCCACAAATTACTTATCTTTTGAAGCATATATTACCAGAGGGGGTCTCTTTGGCTTCCCCCGCTGCAGCTAGTGCGGCCTCAAGTTGGGCTTTGCACTCCTCCAGCTCCTGGGACAGTTGGGTATTCTTTTCTGTAAGATCCTGCACAATAAATGATCCTTAAATCAGTTATTCTAACTATTTCAAGTCTTGGGGGATACTGGCACATATAACTGTCAAATTTTCTCACCCGTATGTCTTTTACATACTGCTTCGTGGCTCTGGCTAGACCATTTTGAGTGGCACGGAGGTGCGCATCTCCCGAATTAAAGGCATCCAATGCCTCTGGGGAGAAACATGCGTCGCGAAGAACTGTCCGGCGACGCCTGTGATTCATGGCACTCTCCACCTCGGAATTGGTGGCAGATAACCTGTCGGCATCCTCTGTCGGAGGAGCATCCGACGCATGCCTCGTGTTCGCCTCCGCTTCTAGACCTAGATTTGGAGCCTGGCGAGCGGAGGATTGATTGGCAACCTCTCCGGATACAGTCCGGCGAGCGCTCTTCTTCCTGAAAAATCACGAGCATTAGTACGTCTCCCAGGAATAAAGCCTGGGAGTAAGGTGGCATGCCATACCGTTGCGCCGGAGTTTCGATCCGGACCGCACTTCTTTTTAGCCTGCTGGGCTATGCTACCCCTTGTTGGCTAGCCGCCGCGGGCTCGGCCTTCCGCCTCAAGGGCGCCCCCTGCAAAACGCCATCGGTATACGGTGATCAAAAATAAGCACGGATGGGTCATTTTCAAAGTATTGGGACTTTGGTCTCAATTACCTGTGAGGCTGGAAGTATTCCGGGGTAATCGGCCGTAATGGCGACCAAGGCATTATCAATACTCAGTTGGTGAAATACCCCATCAATCAGCTCCACCGATATGTCCGGATCCTCTTGAAGGTCGGATCGAGGAACCGTTCCGGATCCTCGGGTTGTGGAGGCGGGATGTTTATGTCCTTTACGGCCTGGCGCAGTTCCTGTGCCGAAATCACAAAATGAGATACTTGACTATGAGAATGTGGATCAGATAGGCAAAAAGAAATGTCCGCTTACCCAGCTCGGAGGATTGTGCATAGAAAATCCGCCCTGGGGATTGACGCGGAGAAATTCCTCCTCTTCTCCCTTGTACAATGCGGACAAGATCTTCATCATATCGGCGACCGATCCCGGCCCCTTACGGCCTCAGCGGGTGGCATCATCCTCCCCGTTGAAATCCCACATGGGGTGGCCTCTATATTGGAGCGGCACCCCCCGCATAATGCATGTGGCAATGACCCCGATCGTGGTCAGTCCGGAATGAGCCAACAACCTTATTCGGCTCATCACGTAATGGACGTCCCTGACATTTTCCTTCTGAGGGCTCCGTGGACGCCAGCTTAGTAGTTTATTCAAAGGGGCGTTATTGAACTCAGGGAGGCCAATCCGAACAGGGTCCGGCAGGGGGACATCTTCTATATAAAACCATTCCGAAGGCCAGTCTTCGGACGCCTTCTTCGGGGTTCCAAATAGATATCCGGTCCCAGCGATGCGCCATAGTTCGCCTCTGCCCACTTGATATATTGACCCCTCTTGAGAACGGGGCACAAGGCAGAACAACTTCTTCCACAACGCAAAATGAGCCTCGATGCCCAAAAACAGCTCGCAAAGGGCCACGAAGCCCGCAATATACAGAATGGAGGCAGGCGTAAGGTTGTGCAACTGGAGGCCGTAGAACTCTAGGAGCCCCCGGAGAAATGGATGAATTGGAAATCCGAGCCCTCTTATCAAATAAGAGACAAGGCACACCCGCTCTCCTTTGGAGGGGCTGGGGACGCTCTCCGCTTGCTTTCCGCCCACATAGGTGGTGAGTCTGGCTCGAACCGGAACCATGAAGGCTGGAGGAAGAAATCCCTTGGTTTGGAGCGTCACTAACTTGCTGTGCGGGATGGAGCATCTCTCCCAATCTCCAGGCTGGGGGCTGGAAGGGCGAGAGGAGGAGCCGCGTCGACTGTCCATGATGGAATGGATTCCTGTCAGATGCGCTCTGATGAATGCTCGCGAAGGGAGGATGGTGTGATTCGGATCTAGATCCTCGTCTCTTTTATAGGCAGCTCATTTGCGCAACTAGGGGGATAAATGTAATAATACCCTGGCTTTTCGCATTCGTTCAACACGTGGAAGATGGCCATTATTGGGCGTGGAAGCCGAGGAGCGCAATATTTACAAGGAGCCGGACACTATTCAACAGGTACACAGGATTTGGAGAAGAACCCGCCTTGCAATGTCGAAGACAATATGCGCGCCGGACTCGTCGTCATTGAAGCCTGGTTCAGGGGCTACTCGGGGAGTCCTGGATTAGGGGGTGTCCGGATAGCTGAACTATCACCTTTGGCCGGACTCCTGGACTATGAAGATACAAGATTGAAGACTTCGTCCCGTGTCCGTATGGGACTTTCCTTGGCGTGGAAGGCAAGCTTGGCGATATGGATATGTAGATCTCCTACCATTGTAACCGGCTCTGTGTAACCCTAACCCTCTTCGGTGCCTATATAAACCGGAGGGTTTTAGTCCGTAGGGGGACCAACAATCATACCATAGGCTAGCTTCTAGGGTTTAGCCTCTCTGATCTCGTGGTAGATCTACTCTTGTACTACCCATATTATCAATATTAATCAAGCAGGAGTAGGGTTTTACCTCCATCGAGAGGGCCCGAACCTGGGTAAAAACATCGTATCCCTTGTCTCCTGTTACCATCCGCCAAGACGCACAGTTCGGGACCCCTACCCGAGATCCGCCGGTTTTGACACCAACATTGGTGCTTTCATTGAGAGTTCCTCTGTGTCGTCGCCATCAGGAAGGATGCCTCATCCCGTCTTTAAAGACGGCACTGTTGCTAAAGGAGCTTTGGCTATCGGCCAAACTCTCTGGCTAGGCGGTTTCCTTATGACCGCCTGTCCGGCCACCGCGCCTTCGATGACTTCTCGGGTCATCGAAAGCAATATTCACGTTAGCTCGGAACTCGTTGAGTAGTTATATCCAATGGAGCTCTCTTCCTTAAATGAGCTCTTGGATCGCATCGCCGCCCTAGGAGTCGCTACAGACTACGATCAGATTGGGCCTAAACCCGGTCTGAGAGAGATCAATTCTCCCCAGGTTACCCACCATGTTGCCGTGGTTGAGGAGCAATACGGCGACCCTTCCTCTCTTTTAAGGACTAGCTATGTCCGGATTCCCGATCCCTCCATGCCGGATTCCCGCAGAGGGGAGGACGTAACTCAAGCCCTGAACCTAAAGTCAGGCAGCAGGCTAGATGCATTGGACAACATCCAAGAACCCAAGCTTCCAAGTTCGGAAACTTCTTGGCCCCTGAGCCTTAGATTGGACGGGGTTCCGGTTTTAATTCCACCCGCCCACCCAAACATAAGCGATCTATCCCAAATCCGGCAAGAGCCCGCAGAAACAGTACACCATTACTGGGCCAGATTCCTCCTGGTTATGAACAGGATAAAGGACTGCCGTGAGGAGGACGTGATGTCATTCTTCCGCAATAATTGCACGGACAAGGGAATCCTCAACACCGTAAGTCGTCGTGAAATTACACGCTTCGCTGACTTGGCATCCATAGTACGAAAGTACTGTGAGATGGAAAGCGCCTGGAAAACCGAAATCAATTTTTGGGACAATCCAGCCCTGAATACAACCCCAGTCCGAAATAAAAGGGTGCATCATCGCCAGGCACCTGGGTTAAATACCAAAAAGCAAAAACCCTCTATAGGGCATGGAACCGTACTGGAGGGATGGCTCAATGGACCCTAGAAAATTCATAGTACAGAGGGCACCACTCCAACTCATAGCCTTAGAGCATGTTGGATACTACGGCAGGTGGCCAAAAGTGGCGAAAGCTTCTAGCTCCAGTCAAGCCGCACCCCAGCGCCGCTCAAAAAATATCAAGACACGGGGAAGTGCGCCAGACCTGCGAGATATATTGGAGGACAAGGCAAGGCAGACAAGATCGATCTACAGATCGTGTGGGTGCCTCACTACACGTGACGACAACTGTCATGCCGGATACAGCAAATCTGGCCGGGCCGAACACAGCAGACAAAACCCATTTGAGCTATGTCGTGATATAGCCCAATACAGAGGCGCTGCACACCCACTATGCTTCATAGACGAAGTGATGGATCATAAAATCCCTGAGGGTTTCAAACCCGTAAACATTGAATCATACGATGGCACAACAGATCCTGCGGTCTAGATCGAGGACTATCTCCTTCATATCCACATGGCCCGCAGTGATGATCTACACGCCATCAAATACCTCCCACTCAAGCTTAAAGGACCAGCTCGGCATTGGCTTAACAGCTCGCCAGTGGAGTCAATTGGCTATTGGGAAGACCTGGAAGCCGCATTCCTCAACAATTTCTAGGGCACCTATGTGCGAACACCAGACGCCGATGACCTAAGCGACATAATTCAGCAGCTAGTGGAATCGGCCAGACAATTCTGGACACGGTTCCTAACCAAGAAAAATCAAATCGTTGACTGTCCGGATGCAGAGGCCCTTGCAGCCTTCAAACATAACATTCGCGACGAGTGGCTTGCCCGGCACCTAGGACAGGAAAAGCCGAAATCCATGGCAGCCCTCACAACACTCATGACCCGCTTTTGCGCGAGAGAAGACAGCTAGCTAGCTCGTAGTAACAACATGACCAAGAGCCCTGGTAATTTGAATACCAAGGACAGCAGCGGCAGGTCGCGTCGCAACAAGCACAAGCACCGCATCAATGGTGATAATGCTGAAGATACTGCAGTCAGTGCCGGATTCAGAGGCTCTAAACCCGGTCAGCGGAAAAAGCCATTCAAAAGAAATACTCCGGGCCCGTCCAATTTGGACCGAATACTCGATCGCTCGTGCCTGATACACGTCACCCCCGAAAAACCAGCCAACCACACCAACAGGGATTGTTGGGTGTTCAAGCAGGCAGGCAAGTTAAATGCCGACAACAAAGACAAGGGGCTGCATAGCAACGACGAGGAGGAGCCCCGGTCGCCGAACAATAGAGGACAGAAGGTCTTCCCCCTACAAGTGCAGATGGTGAACATGATATACGCCACCCACATACCCAAAAGGGAGCGGAAGCATGCACTAAGAGACGTATATGCGATGGAGCCAGTCGCCCCAAAGTTTAACCCGTGGTCCTCTTGCCCGATTACTTTTGATCGAAGGGACCACCCCACTAGCATCCGTCATGGCGGATTCGCCACATTGGTTCTAGACTCAATCGTTGACGGATTTCACCTCACTAGAGTCCTGATGGACAGCGACATCAGCCTAAACCTGCTTTATCAGGATACAGTGCGCAAAATGGGCATAGACCCATCAAGGATTAAACCTACAAAGGCGACCTTTAAAGGCGTCATACCAGGTGTAGAGGCCAATTGTACAGGCTCAACACTTGAAGTGGTCTTCGGATCCCCGGATAACTTCCAAAGCGAGGAGTTAATCTTCGACATAGTCCCGTTCCGCAGCGGCTATCACGCACTGCTCGGACGAAACGCATTTGCAAAGTTCAATGCGGTGCCGCACTATGCATACCTCAAGCTCAAGATGCCAGACCCTCGAGGAGTCATTACGGTCAACGGAAACACCAAACGCTCTCTCTGAACGGAGGAGCATATGGCAGCCCTCGCGGCAGAAATACAAAGCAGCCTCTCAAGGCAACTCTCGAGTCCGGCTATTAAACGCCCGGACACCATCAAGCGCGCCCGGAGTAACCTACAACAAGACCGCCCGGCACGTCCCGAGCACGCGTAGCAATGCGGCCCCAACCCTAGCCCTCGCGAAATTGCAAAACTAGTACTACGCGTACATAATTACGCTTTGGAAATACCATGGGCATAGGGGGAGGGGCACGACCACGACAGGCCTAGAATGCGGCTCAACCGCACCAGGGGCTCCCGATTGTGTAATTCTTTTTTCTTACTTTCAGGACTCCTTAATCAAGAAGCCCTGTCCGGCAGTAGAATCACCGAACACATGATGCAAAAGCCAGGGAAGCAGAAAGCTACGTTGAGTGTCCAGGTGGTCTCTATAACAAGCAGTATACCTATTTTATATATCATTCCGCAGCTCGCTTCTGGAGGGAGACATGTCAAATAGTCCCGTCCCTTGCTTATCGCACTATTTGTATTGTTCTGCTTTTACCGCATCTTTTTTGAATAAACAATGCATAGCCTTTGCCTATTATTGCATTCCTTTTTTTCTATATATGTTCACTTATGACATGTTGCATCCGTACGCTTTGGTATGGCCAAATACACCAGGGGCTTAAGTACCCCAAAATATGGTGTGATAAGACCGAACACTTTCACAAGTGTGGCACCCCGAACTTATAGCATTATATGCATCGGCTCCGAATCATGTCTTGGGTCAATAGTTGGGTTTGCCCGGCTCCCATGTTTTGGTACATTACGTTCCGTTATATCGGCTAAGGTAGCGCTGGGAGAACCACTGCGATTGTGCCCCGATTGAGCTGGGTTGAGCACCTCAATGGAGAAAGCTAAAACTAACCATCATGAAAGGGCGAGAGCCGGTCGCTGTTCGAGAGGTTTTTGAATCCCTAAAGACTTATGCCGCTTAGAGCGAGGAGCCGGCTTTGTCCGTCCCAGGCGTGGATAGCGCCCCGAATTCGGTCTTCCGAATACTAGCGGCTTTGCCGAAATTTAAAATTATAGAATTCTATGGCTAAGTGAGAGTGTTCAAGCATAATAGTCCGGTTGCCTTGTTCGTTGCGTTAAACGCCTCCCTCGAAGGACCCAAGAATCAGAAAAAGAGCGCTCAAGTTTATCCCGAACACCCCAGCACTCGCGGCATGGGGGCAGAAGCCGACGACTCGCCATCTCTCAAATTTAATAAACGGTCACACAGAAGGTAATATTTTAAATTCACAAGCGTTGCTTAGCGCATATGAACAAGTTTTCAAGCGTACAGGATAACAAATGCGAGTTTACTAAAAAATTACATCTTTGGATCATTCACCCGCTATAAGGCGGGCACCCTTCAGGATGCCCGCATAATACATCTCGGGTGTGCGATACTCCCTGCCCGGTGGTGGAGCATTCGTGACAAGCTTCTCAGCATCCATCTTGCCCCAGTGCACTTTAGCACGGGCAAGGGCGCTACGGGCACCATCGATACAGACGGAGCGCTTGACGACTTCAATCCATGGACAGGCGTCCACCATGTTGGAAATATGCCCTAGAGGCAATAATAAAGGGATTATTATTATATTTCCTTGTTCATGATAATTGTCTTTTATTCATGCTATAGTTGTATTATCCGGAAATCGTAATACACGTGTGAATACATAGACCACAACATGTCCCTAGTGAGGCTCTAGTTGACTAGCTCGTTGATCAACAGATAGTCATGGTTTCCCGACTATGGACATTGGATGTCATTGATAACGAGATCACATCATTAGGAGAATGATGTGATGGACAAGACCCAATCCTAAGCATAGCACAAGATCGTGTAGTTCGTTTGCTAGAGCTTTTCCAATGTCAAGTATCTTTTCCTTAGACCATGAGATCGTGTAACTCCCGGACACCGTAGGAGTGCTTTGGGTGTACCAAACGTCACAACTTAACTGGGTGACTATAAAGGTATACTACGGGTATCTCCGAAAGTGTCTGTTGGGTTGACACGGATCGAGACTGGGATTTGTCACTCCGTATGACGGAGAGGTATCTCTGGGCCCACTCGGTAATGCATCATCATAATGAGCTCAAAGTGACCAAGTGTCTGATCACGGGATCATGCATTACGGTACGAGTAAAGTGACTTGTCAGTAACGAGATTGAACGAGGTATTGGGATACCGACGATTGAATCTCGGGCAAGTAACATACCGATTGACAAAGGGAATTGTATACGGGGTTGCTTGAATCCTCGACATCGTGGTTCATCCGATGAGATCATCGAGGAGCATGTGGGAGCCAACATGGGTATATAGATCCCACTGTTGGTTATTGGCCGGAGAGCCGTCTCGGTCATGTCTACGTGTCTCCCGAACCCGTAGGGTCTACACACTTAAGGTTCGGTGATGCTAGGGTTGTAGAGATATAAGTATGCAGCAAACCAAAAGTTGTTCGGAGTCCCAGATGAGATCCCGGACATCACGAGGAGTTCCGGAATGGTCCGGAGGTAAAGAATTATATATGGGAAGTTGAGTTTCGGCCATCGGGAAAGTTTCGGGGGTCACCGGTATTGTACCGGGACCACCGGAAGGGTCCCGGGGGTCCACCGGGTGGGGGCACCTATCCCGGAGGGCCCCATGGGGTGAAGTGGGAGGGGAACCAGCCCCTGGTGGGCTGGTGTGCCCCCCCTTGCCCCCCCTACGCCTAGGGTTGGGAACCCTAGGGGAGGGGGCGCCTCCACTTGCCTTGGGGGGCAAGGCACCCCCTTGGCCGCCGTCCCCCTAGGAGAGCCCATTTTCTAGGGCCAGCGCCCTCCCTGGGGACCCTATATATAGAGGGGGGGAGGGAGGGCAGCCGCACCCTTGCACTTGGCGCCTCCATTCCGCCTTGCTACACCTCTCCCTCCCGTAGACGCTTGGCGAAGCCCTGCCGGGATCCCTGCTGCATCCACCACCACGCCGTCGCGCTGCTGGATCTTCATCAATCTCTCCTTCCCCCTTGCTGGATCAAGAAGGAGGTGACGTCTCGCTGACCATATGTGTGTTGAATGCGGAGGTGCCATCCGTTCGGCGCTAGGATCTCCGGTGATTTGGATCACGACGAGTACGACTCCCTCAACCCCGTTCTCTTGAATGCTTCCGCTCGATCTACAAGGGTATGTAGATGCACTCCTGTCTCTCGTTGCTAGATGAACTCATAGATTGATCTTGGTGAAACCATAGAATTTATTTTATTTTCTGCAACGTTCCCGAACAGTGGCATCATGAGCTAGGTCTATGCGTAGTTATCTTTGCACGAGTAGAACACAAATCTATTGTGGGCGTAGATGTTGTCAACTTTCTTGCCACTACTAGTCTTATTTTGCTTCAGCGGTATTGTGGGATGAAGCGGCCCAGACCGACCTTACACGTACACTTACGTGAGACAGGTTCCACCGACTGACATGCACTAGTTGCATAAGGTGGCTAGCAGGTGCCTGTCTCTCCCACTTTAGTTGGAGTGGATTCGATGAAAAGGGTCCTTATGAAGGGTAAATAGAAGTTGACAAATCACGTTGTGGCTTTTTCGTAGTTAAGAAAACGTTCTTGCTAGAACCCTATTGCAGCCACGTAAAAGATGCAACAACAATTAGAGGACGTCTAACTTGTTTTTGCAGCAATTGCTTTGTGATGTGATATGGCCAAAAGTTGTGATGAATGATGAATGATATATTGTGATGTATGAGATCATGTTCTTGTAATAGTAATCACGACTTGCATGTCGATGAGTATGACAACCGACAGGAGCCATAGGAGTTGTCTTAATTATTGTATGACCTGCGTGTCAATGATTTAACACCATGTAATTACTTTACTTTATTGCTAAACCGTTAGCTATAGTAGTAGAATTAATAGTTGGCGAGCAACTTCATGGAGACACGATGATGGAGATCATGATGATGAAGATCATGGTGTCATGCCGGTGACGAAGATGATCATGGAGCCCCGAAGATGGAGATCAAAGGAGCTATATGATATTGTCCATATCATGTCACTACTATTTGATTGCATGTGATGTTTATCATGTTTTTGCATCTTGTTTACTTAGAACGACGGTAGTAAATAAGATGATCCCTCATAATAATTTCAAGAAAGTGTTCCCCCAAACTGTGCACCGTTGCAACAGTTTGTTGTTTCGAAGCACCACGTGATGATCGAGTGTGATAGATTCTAACGTTCACATACAACGGGTGTAAGACAGATTTACACATGCAAAACACTTAGGTTAACTTGATGAGCCTACCATGTACAGACATGGCCTCGGAACACAAGAGACCAAAAGGTCGAACATGAGTCGTATGAAAGATACGATCAACATGGAGATGTTCACCGATGATGACTAGTCCGTCTCACGTGATGATCGGACACGGCCTAGTCGACTCGGATCATGTAACACTTAGATGACTAGAGGGATGCCTAATCTGAGTGAGAGTTCATTAAATAATTTGATTAGATGAACTTAATTATCATGAACTTAGTCTAAAATCTTTGAAAAAATATCTTGTAGATCAAATGGCCAATGCTCATGTCAACATGAACTTCAACGCGTTCCTAGAGAAAACCATGCTGAAAGATGATGGCAGCAACTATACAGACTGGGTACGGAACCTGAGGATCATCCTCATAGCTGCCAAGAAAGCATATGTCCTAGAAGTACCGCTAGGTGAAGCACCCATCCCAGAGAACCAAGACATTATGAACGCTTGGCAGTCACTTGCTGATGATTACTCCCTCGTTCAGTGCGGCATGCTTTACAACTTAGAACCGGGGCTCCAAAAGCGTTTTGAGCAACATGGAGCATATGAGATGTTCGAGGAGCTGAAAATGGTTTTCCAAGCTCATGCCCGGGTTGAGAGATATGAAGTCTCCGACAAGTTCTATGGTTGTAAGATGGAGGGAAATAGATCTGTCAGTGAGCAAATACTCAAAATGTCTGGGTTGCACAACCGCCTGTCCCAGCTGGACATTAACCTCCCGGACGAGGCGGTCATTGACAGAATCCTTCAGTCGCTCCCACCGAGCTACAAGAGCTTTGTGATGAACTACAATATGCAAGGGATGGTGAAAACTATTCCTGAAGTATTTTCAATGCTGAAGTCAGCAGAGGTAGAAATCAAAAAGGAACATCAAGTGTTGATGGTCAATAAAACCACTAAGTTCAAGAAAGGCAAGGGTAAGAAGAACTTCAAAAAGGACGACAAGGATGTTGCCGCGCCCGGTAAGCCTGTTGCCCGGAAGAAGTCAAAGAATGGACCCAAGCCTGAGACTGAGTGCTTTTATTGCAAAGGGAAGGGACACTGGAAGCGAAACTGCCCCAAATACTTAGCGGACAAGAAGGCCGGCAACACTAAAGGTATATGTGATATACATGTAATTGATGTGTACCTTACCAGTACTCGTAGTAGCTCCTGGGTATTTGATACCGGTGTGGTTGCTCATATTTGTAACTCAAAGCAGGAACTGCAGAATAAACGGAGACTGGCGAAGGATGAGGTGACGATGCGCGTCGGGAATGGTTCCAAGGTCGATGTGATCGCCGTCGGCACCCTACCTCTACATTTACCTACGGGATTAGTTTTAAACCTCAATAATTGTTATTTAGTGCCAAGTTTGAGCATGAACATTTTATCTGGATCTCGTTTAATACGAAATGGCTACTCATTTAAATCCGAGAATAATGGTTGTTCTGTTTATATGAGAGATATGTTTTATGGTCATGCCCCGATGGTCAATGGTTTATTCTTAATGAATCTCCAACGTAATGTTACACATATTCATAGTGTGAATACCAAAAGATGTAAAGTTGATAACGATAGTCCCACATACTTGTGGCACTGCCGCCTTGGTCACATTGGTGTCAAGCGCATGAAGAATCTCCATGCTGATGGACTTTTAGAGTCTCTCGATTATGAATCATTTGACACATGTGAACCATGCCTCGTGGGCAAAATGACCAAGACTCCGTTCTCCGGAACAATGGAGCGAGCAACCAACTTATTGGAAATCATACATACTGATGTGTGCGGTCGAATGAGCATTGAGGTTCACGGAGGATATCGTTATGTTCTCACTCTCACTCATGACTTAAGTAGATATGGGTATGTATACTTGATGAAACACAAGTCTGAGACCTTTGAAAAGTTCAAGGAATTTCAGAATGAGGTAGAGAATCAACATGACCGAAAGATAAAGTTCTTACGATCAGATCGTGGAGGAGAATATTTAAGTCACGAATTTGGTACGCACTTAAGGAAGTGTGGTATCGTTTCACAACTCACGCCGCTTGGAACACCTCAGTGTAATGGTGTGTCCGAACGTTGTAATTGCACTCTATTGGATATGGTGCGATCTATGATGTCTCTTACCGATTTACCGCTATCATTTTGGGGATACGATCTAGAGACAGCTACATTCACTTTAAATAGGGCTCCGTCTAAATCCGTTGAGACGACACCGTATGAATTATGGTTTGGGAAGAAACCTAAGCTGTCGTTTCTAAAAGTTTGGGGATGCAATTCTTATGTCAAGAAAGTTCAACCTAAAAAGCTCGAACCCAAGTCGGAAAAATGCGTCTTCAAAGGATACCCTAAGGAAACCATTGGGTATACCTTCTACCTTAGATCCGAAGGCAAGATCTTTGTTGCCAAGAACGGATCCTTTCTGGAAAAAGAGTTTCTCTCGAAAGGAGTAAGTGGGAGGAAAGTAGAACTCGATGAAGTACTACCTCTTGAACCGGAAAGTAGTGCAGCTCAGGAAAATGTTCCTATGGCGCCTACACCGATTGGAGACGAAATTAATCATGATGACCAAGGTACTTCGGATCAAGTTGCTACTGAACTTCATAGGTCCACAAGGACACGTTCCACACCGGAGTGGTATGGCAACCCTGTCCTAGAAATCATGTTGTTAGACAACGGTGAACCTTCGAACTATGAAGAAGCGATGGCGGGCCCAGATTCCAACAAATGGCTTGAAGCCATACAATCTGAGATAGAATCCATGTATGAAAACAAAGTATGGACTTTGATAGACTTGCCCGATGATTGGCGAGCGATAGAAAATAAATGGATCTTTAAGAAGAAGATGGACGCGGATGGTAATGTTACCATCTATAAAGCTCGACTTGTCGCTAAGGGTTATCGGCAAGTTCAAGGGGTTGACTACGATGAGACTTTCTCTCCCGTAGCGAAGCTGAAGTCCGTCCAAATCATGTTAGCAATTGCCGCATACTATGATTATGAGATATGGCAGATGAATGTCAAAACGGCATTCCTTAACGGCTATCTTAAGGAAGAACTCTATATGATGCAGCCGGAAGGTTTTGTCGATCCTAAGAATGCTAACAAGGTATGCAAGCTCCAGTGATCCATTTATGGGTTGGTGCAAGCATCTTGGAGTTGGAACATTCGCTTTGATGAGATGATCAAAGCGTTTGGGTTTATGCAGACTTATGGAGAAGCCTGCGTTTACAAGAAAGTGAGCGGGAGCTCTGTAGCATTTCCCATATTATATGTAGATGACATACTTTTGATGGGAAATGATATAGAAATTTTGGACAACATTAAGGCCTACTTGAATAAGTGTTTTTCAATGAAGGATCTTGGAGAAGCTGCTTACATATTAGGCATCAAGATCTATAGGGATAGATCAAGACGCCTCATAGGTCTTTCACAAAGCACATACCTTGATAAGATATTGAAGAAGTTCAATATGGATCAATCCAAGAAAGGGTTCTTGCCTGAATTGCAAGGTGTGAGATTGAGCTCGGCTCAATGCCCGACCACGACAGAAGATATAGAAGAGATGAGTGTCATCCCCTATGCCTCAGCCATAGGATCTATTTTGTATGCCATGTTGTGTACCAGACCTGATGTAAGCCTTGCCGTAAGTTTGGTAGGAAAGTACCAGAGTAATCCCGGCAAGGAACACTGGACAACAGTCAAGAATATCCTGAAGTACCTGAAAAGGACAAAGGACATGTTTCTCGTTTATGGAGGTGACGAAGAGCTCGTCGTAAAGGGTTATGTCGATGCTAGCTTCGACACAGATCTGGATGATTCTAAGTCACAAACCGGATACGTGTATATGTTGAATCGTGGAGCAGTAAGCTAGTGCAGTTGCAAGCAGAGCGTCGTGGCGGGATCTACATGTGAAGCGGAGTACATTGCAGCCTCGGAGGCAGCGCATGAAGCAATATGGATGAAGGACTTCATCACCGACCTAGGAGTCATACCCAATGCATCGGGGCCGATCATTCTCTTCTGTGACAACACTGGAGCTATTGCCCTTGCCAAGGAGCCCAGGTTTCACAAGATGACCAGGCACATCAAGCGTCGTTTCAACTACATCCATGAAAATGTTCAAGAAGGAGACATAGATATTTGCAAAGTACATACGGATCTGAATGTCGTAGATACGTTGACTACACCTCTTCCGCGAGCAAAGCATGATCAACACCAGAACTCTATGGGTGTTCGATTCATCACAATGTAACTAGATTATTGACTAGTGCAAGTGGGAGACTGTTGGAAATATGCCTTAGAGGCAATAATAAAGGGATTATTATTATATTCCCTTGTTCATGATAATTTTCTTTTATTCATGCTATAATTGTATTATCCGGAAATCATAATACACGTGTGAATACATAGACCACAACATGTCCCTAGTGAGCCTCTAGTTGACTAGCTCGTTGATCAACAGATAGTCATGGTTTCCTGACTATGGACATTGGATGTCATTGATAACGAGATCACATCATTAGGAGAATGATGTGATGGACAAGACCCAATCCTAAGCATAGCACAAGATCATGTAGTTCGTTTGCTAGAGCTTTTCCAATGTCAAGTATCTTTTCCTTATACCATGAGATCGTGTAACTCCCAGACACCGTAGGAGTGCTTTGGGTGTACCAAACGTCACAACGTAACTGGGTGACTATAAAGGTATACTACGGGTATCTCCGAAAGTGTCTGTTGGGTTGACACGGATCGAGATTGGGATTTGGTACTCCGTATGACGGAGAGGTATCTCTGGGCCCACTCGGTAATGCATCATCATAATGAGCTCAAAGTGACCAAGTTTCTGGTCACAGGATCATGCATTACGGTACGAGTAATGTGACTTGCTGGTAACGAGATTGAATGAGGTATTGGGATACTAACGATCGACTCTCGGGCAAGTAACATACCGATTGACAAAGGGAATTGTATACGGGGTTGCTTGAATCCTCGACATCGTGGTTCATCTGATGAGATCATCAAGGAGCATGTGGGAGCCAACATGGGTATCCAGATCTCGCTGTTGCTTATTAGCCGGAGAGCCTTCTCGGTCATGTCTACGTGTCTCCCGAACCCGTAGGGTCTACACACTTAAGGTTCAGTGACGCTAGGGTTGTAGAGATATAAGTATGCTGCAAACCGAAAGTTGTTCGGAGTCCCGGATGAGATCCCGTATGTCAGGAGGAGTTCCAAAATGGTCCGAAGGTAAATAATTATATATGGGAAGTCGAGTTTCGGCCATTGGGAAAGTTTCGGGGGTCACAGGTATTGTACCGGGACCACCGGAAGGGTCCCGGGGGTCCACCAGCCGGGTGGGGCCACCTATCCCGAAGGGCCCCATGGGCTGAAGTGGGAGGGGAACTAGCCCCTGGTGGGCTGGTGCGCCCCCCTTGGGCCCCCCCTCCGCCTAGGGTTGGGAACCATAGGGGAGGGGGCGCCTCCACTTGCCTTGGGGGGCAAGGCACCCCCTTGGCCGCCGCCCCCTAGGAGATCCCATCTCCTAGGGCCGGTGCCCCCTAGGGACCCTATATATAGAGGGGGGAGGGAGGGCAGCCGCACCCTTGCACTTGGTGCCTCCCTTCCCCCTTGCTACACCTCTCCCTCCCGTAGACGCTTGGCGAAGCCCTGCCGGGATCCCTGCTGCATCCACCACCACGCTGTCGTGCTGCTGGATCTTCATCAACCTCTCCTTCCCCCTTGCTGGATCAAGAAGGAGGAGACGTCTCGCTGCCCGTACGTGTGTTGAACGCGGAGGTGCTGTCCGTTCGGCACTAGCATATCCGGTGATTTGGATCACGACGAGTACGACTCCCTCAACCCCGTTCTCTTGAACGCTTCCGCTCGATCTACAAGGGTATGTAGATGCACTCCTCTCTCTCGTTGCCAGATGAACTCATAGATTTATCTTGGTGAAACCATAGAATTTTTTTTATTTTCTGCAACGTTCCCCAACACACCAGCCGCCTTACCAGCCCGAAGTAGCTCCCAGGCATGGCTTCCTAAGGCCATAACCGAACTATGAGGCCCTTCATGGCTTGTTCGGCCACCTTATGGAGCTCGACCAGCTGCTTCAGCTGGTCGCTCAAAGGCACCAGGTGTCCGGCCTCAGCATACTGAGACCAGAACACCTTCTTCATCGAGCTCCCCTCCTCGGCCCGGTAGAATGCGGCAGCGTCGGACACACTGCGGGGCAGATCTGCGAATACTCCTGGAGAGCTCCGGATTCGGGTAAGTAATAAGTAATTCACTTTGACGTGCTCACTTTGCATGAATAATGCCTTACCCGCCGCTATCTTCTTCATTGCCTCAATTTCCTGGAGGGATTTTTTGGCTTCGGCTTTAGCGGCTTTGGCGCTCTCAAGAGCCGAGGCAAGCTCGGACTCTCGAGTCTTTGAGTCACGCTCCAAACTCTCGTGTTTTTCCACAAGAGCCTGGAGTTCTTGCCGCACCTCTGCCACCCGGGCCTCCTGCTTCTCTCGCTCGGTGCGTTCCGCGACCGCATTGCTTTCGGCCTTGGACACCGCCTCCTTCAGGGTCGCCACCTCGTTTGTGGCCCTAGCAATTCTCACGTTATTCCTGCTATTTTTTGCAACCACATCTTTTATATACTTCCATAAGGTATTACTTACCTTCCTTGTCCTCGAGCTGCTTTTTGGCAAGGCTGAGCTCGTTCTCGGACCGCTCGAGGCTCTGCTTCAATGCATCGACCTCCGCAGTCAGTGCGGCAGAGGTCAGCAACGCAACCTGCATTCCCCATATTGACGTACTTATGTTAGACTCCTGCGTACATCTTTTGAGATCCTTAGTTTGGCTTTTCTTTCCGAACACCAAACTGAGCATCAGGGGCTGCTGTCTATGCGGTAATATTTTTACATATCTTAAATACATATGTCAAAGCCTGTTAGAAGGCTGTCACAAGGTTCAGTCAGCCCGCTCTTGGCGGACTGAACTTTCTGGATCACCACACTCGTAACAGTGCGGTGCTCCTCGTTGATGGAGGCGCCGTTAAGCGCCTCCAGCAAATTTTCTGGTGCCTCTGGTTGGACGGAGGTCACTGGTGTCGCAATCTCGCCCTTCTTACGAAGGGGCCGCCTGCTGGACTCCGGAACCACTGAAGGTTCCGGTGTGGAGTCCGGCCCAGGGCCGGACTTAGAGCCCTTTGGGGTTTGATCTCCCTTATGCCCGGAGTCCGGGAGGTTGCCTTGCGACGCCTCCGGGACCTCCTCCTGCTGGCTGGGCCCCTTTTGGGACCCCACCTCGGTGTCATCCACAGCGCGAGGAGAGGAGGTGGCTGGAAGCGAGGTGCTATTCACGTCCGACGGAGCCAGGGAGCCGCTCGTTGAAGTGTCGAGCCCGTCCTTGGGTGGGCTGCAGGGTTGTATTCGGCGTGAGGAGATTCTATACGACAAACGAAACACCATGAGTTATTCTGGTATCCGGATACTTACGATGTCACCGGGGGCTTAGCCCTCAGTGGCCACTCCTCTTCGCCGTCGTCGGTGTTGGTGGAGTAGTCTGGAGGAAGGGTCCTTCCCTTCTTGGACCCTATGGCCTCCCCAGTTGGGGCGACCTTCCTTTTCTTCTCTCCCCCCGCTGGGGGAGAGGCCTCTTTTTCCTCCTCCTCGTCTTCGCGAGAGGAGTCCGGCTCAGAGTCATCGGACGATGAGTCCGATAACACCTGGCGCCGGGAACTCTTTCGAGTTCCCGTGGCCTTCTTCTTGGCCTTCTTCTCCGGCACCACGTGAGGCGCCGAAACCAGCAGCCCCGTCAATCGGGCGTCCGCTGGGTCTTCTGGCAGGGGAGCCGGACAGTTAACCTGCCAGGACTTCTTCTGCCAGGCCTGTCAAAGGTAAGGGAGTTTAGATCCCGCATAGAGTCAAACTATGAAAAATAAGTGTCCTGTAAAGGGTAAAATAGCTTACCTCGCTGGCTTGACGCTGCGAGCTGAATCCGTGATCTTCAGTAGCGGATGCGGGAGCCTCGGCGCCCTTGAACAGCACCTTCCAAGCATCTTCTTACATAGTGCCGAAGAGCCTGCTCAGGGTTTGGTGCTGTGCCAGATCAAACTCCCACAAATTGAAGGCCCGTTGTAGGCACGGGAGGATCCGGCGGATGAGCATGACCTGGACTACGTTGACGAGCTTGAGCTTCTTGTTCACAAGGTTTTGGACGCAGGTTTGGAGTCTGGTCAGCTCTTCCGATTTACCCCATGTCAGGCCCTTCTCTTTCCAGGAGGTGAGCCGTGTGGGGATGCCAGATCGGAATTCGGGGGCTGCTGCCCATTAAGGGTCACGCGGATCGGTGATGTAGAACCACCCCGATTGCCACCCTTTGATGGTTTCCACAAAGAATCCCTCGAGCCATATAACGTTGGGCATCTTTCCCACCATGGCGCCTCTGCACTCCGCCTGCTGGCAGCCCACCACCTTTGGCTTGACATTGAAGGTCTTCAGCCATAAGACGAAGTGGGGCTTGATGCGGAGGAAGGCCTCGCACACGACGATAAACGCCGAGATGTTGAGGATGAAGTTCGGGGTCAGATCGTGGAAATCCAGGCTGTAGTAGAACATGAGCCCCCAGACAAATGGGTGGAGTGGGAAGCCCAGTCTGCGGAGGAAATGAGGGAGGAACACCACCCTCTCATGGGGCCTGGGGGTGGGGACGAGCTGCCCCTCGTCTGGAAGCCGGTGCGCAATATCGTTTTGCAGGTATCCGGCTTTCCTCAACTTTTTGATGTGCCCCTCTGTGACGGAGGAGGCCAACCACTTGCCTCTCGCTCCTGACATGGCCGGAGAAGGTTGAAGTGGGATGTGCGGAATTGGGCGCTGGAGCTCGAGTGCGCGGAAATGGATGAGCAAAGGAGGAAGAAGGCGTGTGTGAAAAAGTGGATCTTTATCCGCTTATATGGACGGACGAAGCTATGCGTCCCCACCGGCCTGGTAAAACTCGCTTATCTCCCAAGCGCCGTAATTGATGGCGCGGTTGGGTTACCCACGCCCGTATTGATGAGAATTCCAGAATAAGGGGACACGATCTCTGCTTTGACAAGACGTGCCAAGGAAACCGCCTCGCTAAACACGCTGAGGTGGAACAGTAAAAACGATTCGAATAAAGACTTGGCCGTGGTGTGATGCCACGGAATACGTCAGCAGATTGAATCTGTGTAAATATTATTCTCTCTACGGTGGTATGTGGAACTTATTTTGCAGAGCCGGACACTATCCTTATGTTCAAAATCTTCTATGAAGTATTCGGAGGAGGAACCCACCTTGCAATGCCGAAGACAATATGCGCGCCGGACTCGTCGTCATTGAAGCCTGGTTCAGGGGCTACCGAGGGAGTCCTGGATTAGGGGGTGTCCGGATAGCCGAACTATCACCTTTGGCCGGACTCCTGGACTATGAAGATACAAGATTGAAGACTTCATCCCGTGTCCAAATGGGACTTTCCTTGGCGTGGAAGGAAAGCTTGGCGATACGGATATGTAGATCTCCTACCATTGTAACCGACTCTATGTAACCCTAACCCTCTTCGGTGCCTATATAAACCGTAGGGTTTTAGTCCGTAGGATGAACAACAATCATACCATAGGCTAGCTTCTAGGGTTTAGCCTCTCTGATCTCGTGGTAGATCTACTCTTGTACTACCCATATCATCAATATTAATCAAGCAGGAGTAGGGTTTTACCTCCATCGAGAGGGCCCGAACCTGGGTAAAAACATCGTGTCCCTTGTCTCCTGTTACCATCCACCTAGACGCACAGTTCGGGACCCCCTACATGAGATCCGCTGGTTTTGACACCGACAGCTTCTTTCTGCAAAGTGGAATGACCAACTGGACCCAGTAATGCAGCAGTTTGCCTTGGACACATTGGCTCCTTTTGTGCAGTTCAACTAAAATCGAAGTCGGAATAAAACCGAGCTTTAATTTTGATATCCCTATAAGCAACAATAGGTATAAGGGAAACAATTACTGGGAAATAACGGTTGATGACTTGTACTCCCAGAAGAAAAGCATTTACTGATCTACTTTATCTTAATGGGAAACAAAGCCGGAGAGTAGCAATTCTCCATCAGTGTGATTCATTCATATTGACTGAGACATTATCTTAACAATGCCTTGTTTCAACATGTATAAAGAACGACAAAGCAGAAAAGTACCATTCCTAAAACAATGCAACTGATTCATTTTAACAGAGACATTATCTTAACAATACTTTGGTTAAACATGTAGAAAGAACTACAAAGCAGGATAGTACCATTCCTAACAAGTGTTGCAGTTTTGAACTAAGATTCAGTAGTTAATTAATTCTGAGAGTGGCATTGCTTAATTTTACCAGCGGCATTAGATTAACAAAAAGCATAAACAGTTCCAGGGGAGAGTGCGCGCAACAACAGTATGTGCTTCCATCTACTTATAAAGGGGGTGATGCAAAGTTTGTTATAACAAAGCAACAAGCATCATGTCTGGGTTGGTCCCATTTTTGTTCACTAGTTAATGGGAAAATACAGCAATACAATAGCTTCAATTCAACATTTATTAAAACAGTACCAATACAAGTAGCACAACATCTCAAAGCACACTGCACAATCATGTGGATGAAGGCCTGTACCGACCTTTCATGAGACCACCATGATAAAATACGAATCTGCCAACACGAAGAGGAAATCCAATCTCGTTTTGTGCAGTTGCACTGAAATCAAGCAAAGTGTTTCGTGTAGCGAAGCAAAATGTTGCAATAGCAACAAGTTGAATAGATATCCCTGTTTAAACAAAGGTAAAAAAGGAATTAATTAGGGGCTAATAAAGGAGGATGAAACATGCAGCCACAAAAATGGTAATCCCGCCAATGCCTAACAAGTGTTGCTATTTTGAAATAAGATTCAGTAGTTAATTCTGAGAGTGGCATCAATTACTGGCTTATAAAGGGGGTGATGCTGAATTTGTTGTAACAAAGCAACAAGCATCATGTCTGGGTTGGTCCCATTTTTGTTCACTACTTAATGGCAAAAGACAGCAATACAATAGCTTCAATTCAACATTTATTTAAAACAGTACCAAAACAAGTAGCATAACATCTCAAAGCACACTGCACATCATGTGGATGAGACCAAGATTTGAAACAACTCGCCACGAAGACTGGAAACAAATCTTGATCTCCTTTTGTGCAGTTCCACTAAAATTGAGCAAAGTCGCCGGTGTGACATTCAAGTTGAACTGCACAAAACACTCTTAAAACATAAGTGTTTCGAGTAGCGAAGCAAAGTGTCGCAATAGCAACAATTTAATCGATACCCCTATTTTAACAGAGTCAAAAAAGGAAACAATTACTTGCCGATAAAGGAGGATGAAACAAACGGTGGCAGAAAGAAGCATCTAACTTTATCTTGGATGGAAAACAAAGTAGGATAGTAGCATTTCTAAAACGATTGCATTGATTCATATTAACAGAGACATTCTCTTGAAACAACGTTCGTTAAAAAAATGTAATTTACTTTTAACAGTGGCATTCTTAGATTAACAACAACAAAATAGCTGTATGGGACATGCCAGCACCATGTGCGTCCACACGTATAAATGGGTGATGCAGAGTATGTAGCCAAGCAGCATATATGCGTTGGTCCCATATTTGTTCTCTTTGAACCTTTTTCCTATGTGAGGGCAGCAAATCTAGTCCTGCACAAACTACCCGAACCCCCAGTTTCTTTCCCTTTTCAACAAAGAGATCGGTTCCTTACAAATGTGTGTACTGGGTTACCACCTTTTTCCCTTTTCGACCTACAAAGCGGCTGGATAGCCAGTCTATACTACTTCCGCCCCTCCTTTCCTCATTGAACCACGTCCTAGATTCTTGCTCTAGACCACCGCACCCTTCTTTCCTCTTTGAACCAAGACCTAGATTCGACTACAGATCAAAAAAGATCCACATGCATCTAGAGCAACGACGGTTTTAAAGAAACTTATACCTTAGGGTCGTCGGGATGTGGCAAGGCGTGCGGCGTGAGGCCGAATCTGCCCACACTACGTACGACAGCGAGGAAGAAGGGGTCGGTGGCCCTCCCGCACAGGCGCTGGGTGAAAGAGAACAGCGCAGCCGGCAGTGGATTGCCTCCATCGCCGAAGGCGATAGAGTGAACGCTGCACCTCCTCCCCTTCCCGGTGCGACGGGATACGGACGCCTCCTTCACCAGCTATGAGGGGAGAGAGAGACAAGAGGCCAACACAATCTTGTTTAGATCTGGTGAAGAGAGGGTGAGAGACTGAATATAGCAAACCCTAGCAAATGAACGCTGAGCCTCCAGCGTGTATACATATATGTAGTGCGGCGAGCATGTGGATAGTGCAAACCCTAGTGAACAAGCACTGAGGCTCCAGCTTATATATATACTACTGTAGTACGGACTGAGCTTCGGTGCCTTCACTACACCTGCTTTTGGCTGTATGACAGGTGAGCCAGCCACATTTTGGGCCCACCTATCATAAACCCAATGGCAGGTGCACTAAGTCAATGAAGCTGCGTCCATATAGTACTCTCGTGTATACGACTAATATATAGTGGAGTGGTTTTCTTATTCTCTCCATAACAATCGTTTTAAATTGTGTAAGTATGAAACGAAACTCTTTATTTAATGTACAGTGAAGAAAACTAGTACTACTTCCGATGAACTAACGATCCACGCCCACGCGTCTTGGTCGCACTTCTTGTCCTTCACGTGTGGTACACTACCCCCCCTTAAGTGAACAACCAGACATGCGCCAAATTATCGGAAACATGTGAGAGTGTGTACAAATAAAGAATTTGAATTTCAATTATCGGAAAGGTTTGAGAGTATTACAAAGTTTGACTTCAGTCAAATCTAATATGCAGAGTAAATAAAAATGGAGGGCTACTATGTCCATCCGGGTTTTTAGTCCACACCATTTTTTAAATTAAAGTTAATAGCTGGACAAATAAAATTACAGGGGAGCTGGAGACAAAGTTGTGAGAAGGTTTAGAAATCAATACAAAACTTATGCTCTTAGTACCAACGTCAATCCTTCTTCGAGGAAACATTTGGTTCATAGCCAATTGTGTGATAAAATTGCACCAACGTGAAAGACGACTACGTCTCCAACGCAACCAAGGTGAACTGACGAAGGATATCATGTTTGTGCGTAACAAGCAAAGAGCACTGATGGAAGATAGCTTGTTTTTCATTGAAAATCGATCAGCTTCACCAGCCGACGCAACCATGAGGCACAACCATGAGCATCGATAGGTCATCATGGTGATGCATCATCCATTTGGCATCAAGTTTGGGTGAGGCACCTATGAAGTTCGACAAATCCTCACTGTGGTCTGTTTCTTCTCAGTAATCAAGCTCGAGGAAGGAAGAACCACGTGGCAGAGGACAGTGAAGCGGAACAACAATGGCCATCCAATTTTGTGCAGTTCCACTAAAATTGAGGAATACATGCCCGGGTATGGAGACACGCATCGCTGTTTCCAAAAATATAAAAAAGGGTTAGCAACGACATCTCAATTGTCAATAAGAATTAATGAAAAGTACACCAACAAACAGAAGCATCATAATTATCTTGATGGGAACTAAACCAGGATACCCGAGAAAAAAGCATTTCTTCATTTAACCAGTGTTAGTACTACCACCATATGGACAATGACCGCACATCCACCATGTACTTTTTGTCGAAACAACATGTATACCTCCACCGAGGCATAAATCTGGACAACTTTTCGAGTGGCATTTCCTCTATAATAGTACTAGTAGGTGATGTTGGACCAGCCGACGAACCCTAGCTACTATGCATGGGGAGCTGGGGAGTAGTCGCATAGAAGAAAACCCGCACGCAACGACCTGGGGAGCTGGACCAGTACAAGAAGTTATACCTCAGGTGGGCAAGACGTCATTTAGGCGGGCGGGCGGGATCTGCCCACACGACTGCAGCAAACAAGGGCGCGGAGGATCTTCGTCCGCGCCAGCGCCGACTCCGAGAGGACGGTGCGCATCGGCTTCCTCCGTCGCCGACGGCGACAACGTCAACGCTGCACCTCCTCACCTCCCACAGCGGACGGTATTTGACCGGATCTGTGACCACCGGTGAGGAGAGAGATAGAGTGGACACTATCATCTTGTTTTGATATGGAGAGGGTGAGAGAGCGAGACGCGAGAAACTCTATCAAACAAGAGGCTATAATGGAGTAAAAAAATCTCTCCATAGCAGTGGTTTTAAATAGAATACGCGCGTTCCCGGAAAAAAGAAAGAAAAACTGGCGGAAATTTTTTTAAGGGTCTGCCTAGGACACATCTAGATGTGACATAGTTATATCACATCTAAGTTGATGTCCACTCTGTTTGTGATCTATTTTTTTGTCCAAGTTTTTTTGTTTCTTGTTGCTGCCTTATATACTTGTGGGAGCTTAGATGTGATATCCTTAAATAACATCTAGATGTGAATTAGACAAACTGATTTTCTAACGTACCAAGAAAGAAAACTCGATCAAAAAACACGCCCCCGCTTCCAGGTCGCGAGAGTCATCACGCACACACACATAGACATAGACATGCATATCCGTGTTTACGTAAAATTCCATTTCCATTTCCATCTCCAATCATATTTGTCCAACTGGCACATTCTTTATGTTGTTAATTATATACGTAGCAATATTAACATACAATATCTCTTGTTTGCGCACGTCCGGACCGCTGCCATGGCCGGTCCTGACCAACCCGAACCCTCTTCATCAACCGCGCGTGCTTCCCGCCCGAAATGGTCAGTGCCGCATTCATGCCCGACCAGAGCGAACGCGACCTCTCACTGGCCTCGGCATTGAAGCGGCGCGCTGGCCGAGAGAGTGTCGCCCGTGCCGCTTCCGGGTGCACGCGGCTGCTCCGCGTTCAAAGGTCGCAATAGCCGGCTACAACATGCATGTAAAAAGTTCTTGGGAGTGCCTGCAACAGCTAGCTGTGCTCCCCCAACTCGTCAATCTCTTCCAGTAGTGCTAGTACTCCATGGCGCGATCCATCGACAAGCAGGCAGGAAAGTTATCGTATACTCGGTTTGCGGTGAGTGGCATGCCGAGCGACCGTGTGGGGTCAAGCCATGGAGGAGGGTGAGACACGAACACGACATACGTGATTTAAATGTTGGTTTTGCTCGATGGCGTGATCCAACGAAACGAAACGTTGGTTTCTCTCCGTTTCTATTTTTTCTCCGAAAAAACAGAAACTTTCCACTCCATTTTCATTCATATTCCAAGGTTGCCCCGTTACAACCTTCCATCAAATACAAAGGAAAACTAACATGCATGCTGATGCATCTCAATGATTCATAGATCATAGCCAATATTTACTTCACAACTAAAGAAAAAAGTTGTGAGAGCGTGTACGAAAGAAAAACTACTGATGGGGTCACTACGATTTAAACCCTAAACCCTAAACATGATTTAATTTCCTGGCCAGGTAGAACCTGTCGAAGGAAAGATGGCTGGCACCCTCGGATCATATGATGCTTTTGTGCAGTTCCACTAAAATCGACTTGAGCATTCCTGATGGCAAAGATATTGAAGAAGTGTGATTAGAATAATAGTACTGGCACTAGTTCATGAGACATAAACTCATCACAAGTAGAAGCCGGTAGAAGTAGAGAAAGATCGACATGGAGATGGAGCTACGGCAGTGGAGCAAGCCGGCTCCAAAAGGAAGATGGACTACCTGGGACGTCGGGCTGTAGTTAGAAGGGTGTTGGGGCGCGGCATCGGCCCATACCGCGGTGACCCCCGGTTGGGACGCACCGATTGCGGGTTTTCTCCCTCGCCAATTTCGACCGCGTCTACGCAGAACATTGTTCCCTTCTCCCAACTGCGGGATCAGGCCTGTCGTTCTATGCTTGTGAAGAGAGCAACCTAAGCAAGCAGGCTTGTAGCTTAGGCTCCTGCTAGTGTATATATAGTGGTTTTCTTTTTCTCTCCATATCAACCATTTTATATTGCGTACGTGTCATTCAAGAGTGAAATAATGGTTGCTTCTTCCGACTAACTTACTGTGTGATTTGACTGCTCCTTAGTGGCCCCTACACGTACTCCCCCTACGTGTATGCAACAGTCACACATACACATGGACGCAAAAACGCGCGCGACACCCTAATGCATGCATGTTCGAGCACACGAAAAAACACACATGGTCACGCTCAAGTGCTCAACGTACACGTGCATGCACACACATACTCAGTCAGGGTGAGCTAGTGACCGTATAAACACCAGAATATATATATATATTGAGTGCAATGAGCATATTATGAAGTCCACTAACCGTACTTTTACAAATATACAGTGACAAACAGTGTATTTATCTCGTTTGAAATTAAGCCATATTAACCGGAGAGGAGGCAGTATGGACTAGCATTACTTTGTTGTGTCCCGTCAACTTGCCGAACAAGGAGAAAGTTGCAGGATGGGAGAAGCTTGCGCGCGGTGGCTCGCAGGACAAGGAGAAACTTTTGACTAATGCAAGCTCTCCCTCACTCAGGCGGTGGACGTGCAACAGTTAATTCGGTGTAAGATTGCCAGAAGCATACACTATACTACTACTAGTGCTATTATTGTTCGACTTCCCGAATAGGCGAACAACCAAGCGTAAAAGTTTACTAGTACTACTACTACTATAGTCTATAAAGGTATGTGCTATACTAGTACTAGGAACCGGATGGAGGAGCGTCTGCACTCTTATTATAATTTTAAAATGTGATAAAGCAATCTTCAACACATTTGGTTGTCTTCGAGGGTACTCGCATGTGATAATGGAAGTTGATTGCATGGAACACTCGCCACAATTCCCGCTTAATTCTGGCTCATATCCTGTTACAAATAGTAGCACTCGGTAATATTTCCTCTTTTTTTGTTATTCAGCATGTAAACAGGTTAGCAAACCTTGTGGCGCATCTTCGTATGAATCGTGCTTGCTGCACTTTGAATGTGGCCGAGAGCTGGCTTGATGAAACACCTCGCTTCCTACTTATTTTTTTGCGGGGTACCTTGCTTCCTAGTGACCAGTGTCTTGGTTGATCATCCTAAGAATGCTTATATATGAATAAAGCATATTGGTGTGTCCCGTCAACTCGCAGAATGATGAGAAGCTTGCAGGACAAGGTCAAGCTCGCTTACGCCTTTTGACTAATGCAACCTACCCTCCGTGGACATGCATCAGTCCATTCGGTGTCAGATTGTCAGAGGCATACACTATAGTACCCAACATGTGGAGTACCATCATTGTTTGACTTCATGAAGAGGTGAAGAGCCAAGCGCAGTAGTACGAGTATTACTACTACTAGAACCGCATGGTAGAGCGTCTGTACTCTTATTTTTTTATCTCTGATAAAGTACACGTTTATTCCGGAGAAGGGCGGAAAATGGCAGCCCAACATGTAATGAATGATATCGGTCAACCAACCATGCTCGAATATATCTTGGCCTCCGTGCAAGCCCGTCTGTGTGTGTTCTCACTCCTCGTCTCTCTCAAGGAACGACGGGTTGGCTCTTTGCCGTCAATTGAGATCAGTTTGCTCACACTCCTATCCGACATGTCAGTGATCTGCCAAGAGGAGGTGCGTTGACCGACAGACCATATGCGTACTTGGTTTTGCACCTTCATACTCCTCCTCCTTCTGTCACAGTTTACAGGGCACGCTTCATTATGATGCATTTCTCTCAATGCATTTCCACCACCAGAGAGACTTTAGACGCGTTTGGTTTAATGCTCAATTAATTAGGGCATGGTAACCGCAATCAAGTCCACAATTTTCTCTCCATGTATTGTGCTACTACGGAGTGGAGTAAGTGCATGCATGGGTGTACCTGGGTGGAAGCACTGCATGCATGTGTGTACGCATTATTCCCTCTAGTAATAGACGCCGTGCTATAACTACCAATGCTATTTTTCAGGCTGATCGCTAGTCGCCTTGGTCCCATAGATTTTTTTCTTTTTTCTGAAGCGCGCTGTATAAATAGTGACGGATGGAGTAGTATGAGCAGATTCAAAGAAGAGCGTATTGATGGTTGCTTCTTCAGAGCAACTTACAGTGGGAAAGGTGGGGCTTATGATTTGACTGCTCATTACTCACTATTAATGCGGTGCAATGACCGGGCTGAGTCTCCCATGCGGTTGTGTACTACCCCCTCGGTTCTTAAATATACTCCGGAGTATTTGTCTTTCTAGAGATTTGAACGAGTGACTACTCAAATATTTGTCTTTTTAGAGATTTCAAATGGACTGGCACATATGGATGTATGTAGACATATTTTAGAGTGTAGATTCACTCATTTTGCTCCGTATGTAGTCACTTGTTGAAATCTCTAGAAAGACGAATAGAATATTTAGGAACGGAGGGAGTACACATACGAAGCAAAATGAGTGAATCTACACTCTAAAATATGCCCGTTTGAAATTTGTAAAAAGACAAATATTTAGGAACGAAGGAGTATAATTTTGTGCATGGCACAAGGACCCGGATGATGAAGAGGCTTCTGGCAATGCTATCAAGCTTCCATCATTTGTTTACATAATTGACGTACTATACAAATAATTTTACAGCGACATGAAATTGTACAATGGTGTGAGCTTTCAGCTTTTGTTTCGCGTGTTTTGCCATCGATGCTCTTTCGGAAACAATAAAAAACTAACTTCCTTGCTAATGCATGTCAATTATTAGCAGATCAGAGCTAATAATTACATCACAACTGAAGACAGAGTTGTGAGAAGGTGTTAAATTAAAATTGATCCATGCTTTCATTGGCAGCAACGCCCCCCCCCCCCCACCAGCTCTGTCTAAATCAACAAGGCATGTTGGGAAAAAAAGTAGCTATCTGGAGCATGCAACATTCCGATCATTTTGTGTAGTTCCACTAAAATAGAGCTGAGTGTCCCTGTTCCAAAGATATTAAGTGTGATTACGATAATAGAGGACTGCTGATGAAACAATAAAGACAAAAATAGAAGCTGGTTACCTTTGCAGTCTCTCTTAAGACTAACTAGTTGGAGATGATTAGGCTCGGAGTTGGATAAGGAGGATAGAGCAAAACCAATCTCCCTTTGTGCAGTCGCACTGAAATGTAGAGACATTTCCCGTATGACATTTTAGTACAACTGCACAAAACACTCTTAAGAAAAAAGTGATTTGTGCAGTTCACCAAAAGGTCGCAATAGCAACGAGGTGAAATGGATAGCCCTGTTTCCAAAAAAGAGGTAGAAAGGAAACAATTATTGCCCAATAACAGTTGATGACACATGCACGACAAAAAATAAGCATATTCCTTCTCCTAAGGGAAGATAACAACACGGTTGTTGATACGTCTCCAACGTATCTATAATTTATGAAGCATTCATGCTATTTTATTATCTGTTTTGAATGATTATGGGCTTTATTATACACTTTTATATTACTTTTGGGACTAACCTATTAACCGCAGGCCCAGCCCATATTGTTGTTTTATTGCCTGTTTCAGTATTTCGAAGGAAAGGAATATCAAATGGAGTCCAAATGGAATGAAACCTTCGGCAGCGTGATTTTTTGGACGATTATGATCCGAGAGACTTGGAGTTCACGTCAGAAGATCATCGAGGAGGCCACGAGATAGGGGGGCGCGCCCACCCCCCTGGGCGCGCCCTACCCTCTCGTGGGCCCCTTGATGCTTCCCCGACCGACTTCTTTCGCCTATATAAGCCTACATACCCTAAAAACATCGAATATCAAAATAAATCGGGATTTCCGCCGCCACAAGCCTCTGTAGCCACCAAAAACCTCCCGGGAGTCCGTTCCGGCACCCTGCCGGAGGGGGAACCCATCACCGGTGGCCATCTTCATCATCCCTGCGCTCTCCATGATGAGGAGGGAGTAGTTCACCCTCGGGGCTGAGGGTATGTACCAGTAGCTATGTGTTTGATCTCTCTCTCTCTCGTGTTCTCTCTATGGCACGATCTTGATGTATCGCGAGCTTAGTTATTATAGTTGGATCTTATGATGTTTCTCCCCCTCTACTCTCTTGTGATGAATTGAGTTTCCCTCTTGAAGTTATCTTATCGGATTGAGTCTTTACTTGAGAACACTTGATGTATGTCTTGTCGTGTTTATCTGTGGTGACAATGGGATATCATGTGCCACTTGATGTATGTTTTGGTGACCAACTTGTGGGTTCCGCCCATGAACCTATGCATAGGGGTTGGCACATGTTTTCCTGACTCTTCGGTAGAAACTTTGGGGCACTCTTTGAAGTACTTTATGTTGGTGGGATGAATCTGAGATTGTGTGACGCATATCGTATAATCATGCCCACGGATACTTGAGGTGACAATGGAGTATCTAGGTGACATTAGGGTTTTGGTTGATTTGTGTCTTAAGGTGTTATTCTAGTACGAACTCTTGAATAGATTGATCCGAAAGAATAACTTTGAGGTGGTTTCGTACCCTACCATAATCTCTTCGTTTGTTCTCCACTATTAGTGGCTTTGGAGTGACTCTTTGTTGCATGTTGAGGGATTGTTATATGATCTATCTATGTTATTATTGTTGAGAGAACTTGCACTAGTGAAAGTATTAACCCTATGCCTTCTTTCCTACCATTGCAATACCGTTTACGCTCACTTTTATCATTAGTTACCTTGCTATTTTTATATTTTTAGATTACAAATACCCATATCTACTATCTATATTGCACTTGTATCACCATCTCTTCGCCGAACTAGTGCACCTATACAATTTGCCATTGTATTGGGTGTGTTGGGGACACGAGAGACTCTTCGTTATTTGGTTGCAGGGTTGTCTGAGAGAGACCATCTTCATCCTACGCCTCCCACGGATTGATAAACCTTAGGTCATCCACTTGAGGGAAATTTTCTACTGTCCTACAAACCTGTGCACTTGCAGGCCCAACAACGTATACAAGAAGAAGGTTGTGTAGTAGACATCAAGCTCTTTTCTGGCGCCGTTGCCGGGGAGGTGAGTGCTTGAAGGTATATCTTTAGATCTTGCAATCAAATCTTTTTGTTTCTTGTTTTATCACTAGTTTAGTTTATAAAAGATAACTACAAAAAATGGAGTTAAGCTTGTCTCATACGCTTCGTCTTTTTAATATCTTTCGTGAGTTTGATGGAAAGGAAAATTGTGCTCAAGTGCTAGAAGAAGAGTGCATTAAAATGCTTGGTACTGAATCTTTGAATGTTGGTCACAATTTTGTTAGTATGAACTCCTTGAATATCCATAGTACTAATGATGATTGCTCTAGTCATGATGAAAATATCTCTTATAAGCATGTCAACTTTTGTGGAGTGCATGTTTGCATGAACACACCAAATAGAGAAAATATATATTGCAAGAGGCATAAGCATTCAGAAACTAAATGGTTGCAAGAAAGGCTAAATGTGAGTGCTAAAAATTTAAATTTTCTTTGCCGTACTTGTGAACTATGCAATGAACCTAGTCATCTACATCTCCTATGCAAATTATTTCATGATCGAATCGTGTCCAAAAATTGTGATGATTTGATTTCCCTTGCACATTACAATGAACTTAGTTTACTTTTGGGTTATGAGGAATTGAAACGTTTAATTAAGGACCTTCCAGAAATTTCCCATAAGAAATTCCTTGATATTGATCTAGAGAAGATTTATTTGTATTGTGCGGTGCATTGCATTGAAAATCCTTATATTGCCAATTACATAAAGAAAAGAAAGCAAATAGAAGATGATGAGAATACTAATGAAAGGGAAGATACTTCCCAATATCCTCCTATTATTTCTTATGATGAATCAGGTAACGAGGAGGAGCTTTCTATTCAACCAATCTCGTCAATAAGGAGCTCAAAGGGGAAGGTTGAACTCACACATAATGTGAAAAAGAAAAGGAAAAGAAGGGGCAACAAAGGTAAAAAGGTATCCCTCCCAAATGATGTTGCTCCTACTACTCATTGTGATGATGATAATTGCTATACTATTGGTGATATCCATACTATTAATGATGAGAGTGATTATGCTTATGATATTAAAAGGCCCAAGCTTGGGGAAGCTATGTTTGATGAGGATGAAATATTTGAGAATATATTTTCTGAAATTAATGTTTGTCCCAAGCTTGGGGATGCTATGTTTGATGAAGATGATATCTTTTGTCCCCCAAGTTTTGATGAACAAATTTATTATGATGATAGCATGCCTCTTACCTATGATGATTATATTGATGAAAGTGGGTTTGGAAGAGTGTCAACTTTAGGAAGTAGTGATCCCACTATTTTGGAGGATGTTGAATTTTATTGTGATGAATACGAAAGTGGATTTGGAAGAGTGTCAACTTTATTTAGTGATTCCTCTATCTTGGGAGAGGTTTCAATCGATTATGATGAGAACGAAGTTGCTACTTATGATGATTATTGTGATGAAACTTATGCTATAAAAAGTAGTGATGATTATATTTACAAATCTTGTCATGATTATGATTACCCTTTTTCTGAACATTACTCTTTTAATGTGGAAACAACTTTTAGTGTTCAAGTCTCTTATGATACTCCCAATATTCCGAATGAGAAGAATTTTGTTTATGGGGAGAGTAGTAAATTTTCTATGCTTGTAGATCATGAAAAGAATGATTTAGGTGCTGGTTATATTGTTGAATTCATTCATGATGCTACTGAAAATTATTATGAGGGAGGAACATATGCTTGTAGGAATTGAAATAATATCAAGTTTCCTCACTATGTGTTGAAAATCTTGAAGCTATGCTTGTTTTACTTTCCTATGCTAGTTGATTATTGTTCCCATAAGTTGTTTGCCCACAAAATCCCTATGCATAGGAAGTGGGTTAGACTTAAATGTGCTAGTCATATGCTTCATGATGCTCCCATTATGTTTCAATTCTTATCTTTTATGTGAGCATCATTGTCATCATCATGCCTAGCTAGAAAGGCATTAAAGAAAAGCGCTTGTTGGGAGACAACCCAATATTTATCCTTACTGTTTTTATGTGTCCACATGATTATGCTACTGTAGTAATCATTTTCTATAGCTTTTATTTCAATAAAGTGCCAAGTAAGACCTTTAGGATGGCTTTTGGTGATAGTTGTGTTGATCCTGCTGAAAATCAGAAACTTTTTCACCCATTAAATTAGTTTTGTTAATTCTCCGGATTGTGCTTCTGATATCATTCTTTCTTCTCTGGTTTGGTACACAAATTTCTGAGGACTTCCTAATTTTGTAGCATTTTTGGAGTTCCAGAAGTATACGTTTTGATACAGATTACTACAGACTGTTCTGTTTTTGATAGATTCTGTTTTCTATGTGTTGTTTGCTTATTTTGATGAATCTATGAGTAGTATCCGAGGGTATGGACCGTAGATAAGTTGGAGTAAGGTAGATATTACACCAATATGAATTTAGAATGAGTTCATTACAGTACCTAAGTGGTGGTTTTATTTTCTTATACTAACGGAGCTTACGAGTTTTCTGTTGAGTTTTGTGTTGTGAAGTTTTCAAGTTTTGGGTAAGGATTCGATGGACTGTGGAATATGGAGTGGTAAAAGCCTAAGCTTGGGGATGCCCAAGGCGCCCCAAGGTAATATTCAAGTACAACCAAGAGCATAAGCTTGGGGATGCCCCGGATGGCATCCCCTCTTTCGTCTTTGTTCACCGGTAACTTTACTTGGACCTATATTTTTATTCACCACATGATATGTGTTTTGCTTGGAGCGTCATTTTCTTTTGCTAGTATTTTTTTTCTGTTATTTATAATAATGTTTTGCATCTTTAGTTTCAATAAAAACGTCAAGGATAGCCTTTGCCATGCTTATTTTGCTAGTATACATGTTGCTGTTTGAAAACAGAAAGTTTACCGTTGTTGCAAAAAATTCCCTAGAAAAGTCAGAGAGTGGTATAATGTTGAAACTTTTTGTATATTGAGCTCTGATAAATCTTCTACCGCGTAGTATTTTTCTCATAATTTTTGGAGTTAGGGAAGTATTGATACTCTTGCATTCTTCACAGACCGTACTGTTTTGGCAGATTGCTGTTATGGTTGCATTGTTTGCATATGTTTGCTTGTTTAATGATTCTATATGAGGATAGGAGTGTTGTGACGCCCTCGATTCAATCGTACACTAATCATACACACAAATGTGTACGATCAAGATCAAGGACTCATGGGAAGATATCACAACACAACTCTAGACACAAATTAAAATAATACAAGCTTTATATTACAAGCCAGGGGCCTCGAGGGCTCGAATACATAAGCTCGAAAACACAAGAGTCAGCGGAAGCAACAAAATCTGAGCACAGACCTAAGTTAGACAAGTTTGCCTTAAGAAGGCTAGCACAAAAGCATCTATGATCGAAAAGGCAAGGCCTCCTGCCTGGGAGCCTCCTAACTACTCCTGGTCGTCGGCGTCCGTCACGTGGTAGTAGGCACCCTCGGGGTAGCAGCAGTCGTCAAAGGTGGCATCTGGCTCCTGGACTCCACCATCTGGTTGCAACAACCAGAAAGAAGGAAGAAAGGGGAAAAGGGGGAGCAAAGCAACCGTGAGTACTCATCCAAAGTACTCGCAAGCAAGGATCTACACTACATATGCAACATTATCAAAGAGGGGTTGTATATGTGGACTGGGCTGCAGAAATGCCAGAATAGAGAGAAGGCCTAGTCCTATCGAAGACTAGCATCTTCTGGAAACCACCCTCTTGCAGAAAACAGGAGGGAGTAGAGTAGCATAAAGTAAAGCGGTAGTAGTGTTATCAACCTCGGCCAGAGATCCTTTCTCGACTCCCTGCGAGAAAGCAATCCCAGAGCCATACTATCCAGTTATCATCACAATCAAAACCTCATCACCATCCAGTTCTCATCACAAGTATCCAGTTCTAGTTGTATCAATCGGGATACAACTCCAAGTGTCCGTTACCGTAGGACAGGCTATGCATAGTTTAGTTCTTCCCTGCAGGGGTGCACCAACTTACCCACCACGCTCGATTGACTCCGGCCGGACACACTTTCCTGGGTCATGCCCGGCCTCGGCCAAACAATACGCCGCAACCCGACCTAGGCTTAATAGAGAGGTCAAGCACGCCAGACTAAACCTATGCCCCCAGGGGTCATGGGCCATCTCCCCGGAAACTCCTGCACGTTGCGAACGCGGCCGGTGAGCAGACCTAGCTACCTCCCTAAAAAGGCAGGAGCTTACCAGTCCAACCCGGCGCGCGCCGCTCCGTCGCTGACGTCTATTAAGCTTCGGCTGATGCATACGACGCAGAACGCCCATACTATGCCCACGTGATGGTTAGTGCTATCAGGCCAGAGGCCCCTCGGATCAAATATCCAAATCGTAGTGGATTAGGAACGCGCGGTAACAAGCAGAGACTCACGAAAGATGTGACCCCGTTGCCCCGTCTCGAGGACTTGCGGCAAGGACTAAGAATGCCTGGCCACGCCTCGTAATTATCTCGCGGGCACCCTCCAGGTCAACCCGTCTCCACATCACTTTCCAAGTAACAGTTGTAAAGTCCAAGTATCCGTGTGTCCAAACATCAAGAGGAAAACCCAAGGAATCACCCCCGGTGGGTTCCACTCAATGTAATCATCAAGGTGAACGTAAGAGGAATCACCCCCGAGGTTCACACTTGAGGGGTTGCACAACAGAGTCATATCGGAAGTGGTTAAGGTGGAATCACCCTCGATGACCACGACCGAATAGCTACACTACAGGGTTAACATCAGAAGTGCTGTAGAGGTCTCACCCTCGGCACTCGATAGTAACCCAGCAGTGTCGAGCAACTAAGGGGAAAGTGATGTGCGGTGCCGGGGCCTGGTCTTCAATCCCGTTGATCGGGTCTTCAATGATGAAGCAGGGGCAACAAGGACAAGGTGGGGGTCACTGATGGATCACTAACCAACCTATACTAAGCAATTTAGGATAAGCAGGTAAGGTACAACAATAGATACAAAAGCAGGCTATGCATCAAAATAGGAGCAAACAATAATAGTAGTAAAATCTAATGCAAGCATGAGAGAATGGAATCGGCGATATCGTGATGATCAAAGGGGGGGCTTGCCTGGTTGCTCTGGCAAGGAGGGGTCGTCGTCGACGACGTAGTCGATCACCGGGGCATCAGCGGCCTCGGGGTCTACCGGAGAGAAGAGGGGGAAGAAACTGTAAATACATAGCAAACAGAGGTAACACTAAGCATGACATGACGATACGTAGCGCTAAGCGTGCTCTAACGCGGTCCTAGACATTATAGGTGAAGGGGGAAATCAACCGGGAAGGTGTTCCCGGTTCCGGACCTGTGTCAGAAAGATGACCGGAGGGGGGAAAGTTCCATGTTCAGCATGCTAGGGGCATGTGACAGATGAACGGACCGCATATTCGGATTCGTTGGATTTTTCTGAGCAACTTTCATATAGAAAACATTTTCATCCGAGTTACGGTTTATTTTCTATGAATTTTTAAAGATTAAACCATTTTCTGGATTTATTTAAATTAACAGAAAGGATAAAATGACGTCAGCATGACGTGCTGATGACGTCAGCAGTCAACAGACTCGCTGACCAGGTCAAACTGACCAACGGGTCCCACATGTCATAGACAAAGGGCTAACAGTGGGTTATATTAAAATAACAGGGGGGTTAATTAGCAATTGGGCCCCACATGTAAATGACTAATTAGCTAAACTAATTACTTTTAAAAAATAAAACTGGTTTAGTTAGATTAAATATGCGGCTGGGCCCGCATGTCAGTGGGCCAGAGTGCCCAGTCAGCAGTTGACCGGAGTCAACAGGTCAGCTAGGCCCACGGGTCAGTGACCCAGCGGGTGGCCCCAGCCGGCCAGGTCAGCAGTGGTGCCGGAGCTAGCTCCGGCGACCAAAGCAACGGCGGCACCTCGCCGGAGTTGGCTGAGGCCGCACTACAGGGGGCCTCAGGACCTGCGGCTTGGACCTAAGGGCGCGGCCCGGCGCTGCGCACACAATGGTGACGACGACCGACGCCGGGGACGGCCGGAGCATCGCCGGCGGCGAGCAGAGGCGGCAGCGGCGTTCGGGAGCGTGTCGGGAAAAGCCTACGGGGCGCCAAATCGGTCGCGGCTGGTCGCGCTTGAATGGACCTTCGACGTCGCATCCATCTACGGTGGTGGGGCGGCCCGTAACGGGCTGGAACGACGACGGCGAGCGGCGAGGCGGACGCTGGCGTTCGGCCGCGGTTGGAGACGAGGCTAGAGGGCGCGCGAGAGGGAACAGAGAGGGAGAAGGATGAAGGGCTCACTGAGCGGCACAAGGAGGCCGGTGATAGGCTTAGTAGCAGCAGCAGTTGCCGGAGACGACGGAGTTCGCCGGCGACAGAGGCGAAAGGGGGCGGCTCGATCCGCACCCCGCAGTGGCTCCCGGCTCGCGCTCACGGACGGGGATGGGGTAGACGACGACGGCACAGACGATGGGCACGATGGCGAGGCGAACGGCGCTCGATGGCCGCGAGGACGGGCGAGGCACGGCGGCGACCGCGTCGGCCTCCTCTCCAGAACGAAGGAGTGGGATAGGGAGAGGCGGAGAGGGCGAGGGGGTTCGAGGCGTGGGTGGAGGTAGGTGGGGAGGAGGTCGAGGCGTCGAGGGGAGGGGCCCTTATCCACCCGCGGCGTTGCCGGCGAGGTGGTCGGGCGGCGACGCGCCCCTGTAGCGGTGCGCACCGGGGGAACAGGAGGGAGGGGAGAGCGATGCGGGGAGCTGGGCCGGCTGGTTGAGGTGGGCCGAGGTCCATGGGGGGGCACGGTGGCCAGCTGGCCAGTCGGCCCAGTTGAGGGGGGCTTTTCCCTTTTTTGTTTTTTTGTTTTTCTTTTCCAGCAGCTTTTGCATTTTCTTTTTGCCACAATTGACTTTGCAAAATTACGTCACTGGCCAAAACAATCTCAAAGAATTAAAGTGCACTGCCTCAAAAAGGTTGGGAGGCTTTTGGAATAGTTGCATATTTTATAAATTAAAAAGGGCATTTAATTTATTGCTTAGGTCACTGTTTTAAGTAGTTTAGACCACTTAAACCCTTTGCAAAAAAATGTTGGTTCTCCACCAATATTAGTTGTGGATTATTTGGCATATGATGAACATTTTTGTGTTCATGTCTAAGCATTTTGAGTTTCACACAGATATTGAATTTGAATTCAATTGGAATGTGAAAGAACATGAGACAATAATGATCAGGCACATGTTTAGCAAAAAGATTAACTTAACCCCAGGGGTTACTGTAGCATCATTACACCGGGGTGTTACAACTCTCCTCCTCTAAAAGAAATTCTCGTCCCGAGAATTAAGAGGTAGAAGGGAACAGGTCGGGGTATTCAGCCCGGATGTTATCTTCGCGTTCCCAAGTGGCTTCCTCTTTAGTATGATTCAACCATTGCACCTTGAGGAACTTGGTAACCTTCTGGCGGGTTCGACGTTCAGCTTCTTCAAGAATGCAGATCGGATGCTCTTTGTAAGTGAGATCATCTTGAACTTCAATCAATTCCGGATCCACTTCATGTTCCGGATCCTTGAAGCATCGACGAAGTTGCGACACATGGAAGACGTCATGGACGTGAGAGAACTGAGGTGGCAACTCCAATTGATAAGCCACCAGTCCACGATGGGCGAGAATACGGAAGGGACCAATGTAGCGCGGAGCTAGCTTGCCCTTGACTCCGAACCGATGAGTGCCTCTCAAAGGAGTGACACGCAGATAAGCTTGTTCACCAGGTTGATAAGTTGAACCCCAGTGTTTCCGGTCATAGTTGCTCTTCTGGCGGGATTGGGCCGCCTTGAGATTATCCCGGACAATGCGAACCTGCTCTTCAGCTTGTTGAATAATGTCCGGACCAATGAGTGCTCATTCCCCAGTTTCTGACCAATTCAGAGGGGTTCGGCACTTACGTCCATAAAGCACTTCAAAGGGTGCCATCTTCAAGCTGGCTTGATAGCTGTTGTTATAAGAGAACTCCACATAAGGGAGAGATTCTTCCCACTTCTTGCCGAAAGAAATAACACAAGCTCGAAGCATGTCTTCAAGAATTTGATTTACTCGCTCGACTTGGCCTTGGGATTGGGGATGATAAGCAGTGCTCCAGGTAATATGAGTTCCCATTGCCTCTTGGAAACTATCCCAGAACTTAGAAGTGAAAATACTGCCGCGGTCTGAACTGATCTCCTTCGGAATGCCGTGGAGTGACACAATTCGGGAGATATACAAGGTTGCCAATTGACTAGCAGTGATAGTCTCCTTGACTGGCAGAAAGTGAGCAACCTTCGAGAATTGGTCGATGACGACAAAGATAGCATCGTTACCTTTCTGAGACTTGGGAAGGCCAGTGACGAAGTCCATTTGGATCTTATCCCACTTCCATTCAGGAATCGGAAGCGGTTGTAGAAGTCCAGCCGGTTTTTGATGTTCTACTTTGACGCGATGACAAACGTCACATTCTTCAATATATCGAGCAATGTCTTGCTTCATATTAGACCACCAGTACTTCTGACGGATATCTAGATACATCTTGGTACTTCCCGGATGAATAGAGAGAGGGGTGTCATGTGCTTCTTTCATCACCTTCTCTGTCATAAGCTCGAACCGGGGTACTACAATACGATCTCTGAAGTATAAGGTTCCATCTTCACCAAGTGAGAAATCTCTGGATTTCTCTAATGCAATATCCTTTTTCATCAAATCAACATGAGCATCTTCGGCTTGAGCAGACTTGATTGCTTTCAGAAGAGTTGGTTCCAAAACAAGGTTATTCAGAGAACCCTGTGGAACTAGTTGAAGGTTCAGCTTGCATAGCTCTTCATAAAGGCGGGGTTGAGCTTTGTAGACCTGGTGATTATTGCAATAAGACTTTCGTCTTAGGGCATCGGCCATTACATTAGCCTTGCCAGGTGTATAAGATATACCGCAGTTGTAGTCAGCAATAGCTTCCGTCCATCGCTGCTGACGGAGGTTCAGATCTGGCTGAGTAAACAGGTATTTCAGACTCTAATGATCAGTGAAGATCTCACAACGATTACCGAGAAGGTATTGTCGCCATAGTTTCAGTGCAAAGATAACCGCCGCAAGCTCGAGGTCATGAACTGGCTAGTTTTCTTCGTGAGGACGCACCTGACGGGAGGCATAGGCAATCACTCTGCGCTCTTGCATTAGGATGCAGCCTAATCCTTGACGTGAAGCGTCACAATAGATGACGAAGTCCTTGCGAGAATCAGGAGGAGCAAGCACTGGGGCAGAAGTCAGCTTGTCCTTGAGTGCCTGGAAACTTTCCTGACATTTGTCTGTCCAATCAAACTTAACGCCTTTGTGAAGCAGATTAGTCAGTGGCTTGGCGATCTTGGAGAAGTTCTCGACAAAGCGGCGACAATAGCTGGCCAGTCCGAGAAAGCTTCTGACTTGCTTGACAGTCTTCGGAGGGGTCCAGTCAAGAATAGCCTGAACGCGCTCTGGGTTGACGGCAATACCATCCTTGGAGATAACATGACCAAGGTAGGTGACTTCGGGTAACCAGAATTCACACTTGGAATACTTGGCATAAAGTTGATGCTCTCGAAGCTTCTCCAGAACAAGACGAAGATGTTCATCATGTTCTTCTTTATTCTTCGAATATACCAGGATATCATCCAAATAGACTACGACGAACTTGTCGAGGTAATCCATGAATATATAGTTCATCATACAATAGAATGTAGCTGGAGCATTGGTTAAACCGAATGACATGACGGTGTACTCGTAAGAACCATAACGAGTCACAAATGCGGTCTTTGGAATATCCTCTTCACGAACACGGATCTGGTGGTAACCCAACCTCAAGTCGAGTTTAGAGAATATCGATGAACCAGCCAGTTGATCATACAGATCATTGATCCGAGGAAGGGGATATTTGTTTTGAATTGTAGCTTGGTTGATAGGACGATAGTCTTGGACCAAACGGTTCGTACCGTCCTTCTTCTTGACGAAGAGAGAAGGTGCTCCCCAAGCAGAGGAACTTGGACGAATGAAACCCTTGTGAAGAGATTTGTCGATTTCCTCCTTAAGCTCAAGGAGTTCATGAGGTGGCATCTTGTAGGGTCGTTTTGCAATAGGAACGGTGCCTGGTATCAAGTCGATGACGAACTCGACAGCCCGGGCAGGGGGTATTCCTGGAAGTTCTTCTGGAAATACGTCTTGGAAGTCGCGGACGACTGGAATCTTTTCAATTCCCTCAAGAGGTGCTGCGTTCAACGCATTCAGCACATAAAGTCGTGCTTCAGCGTTTCGAACCAGACAAGCATTGTAGCTTACTATCTCTTCTGAAGGGTGTAGAAGATGGACGGTTTTAGAGGCACAAACGATAGAAGCCGTATGTGCTTTCAACCAATCCATTCCCAGAATTAGGTCAATATTGGAAGACTTCAGAATAATGGGGGATGCAAAGAATTCCAACCCTTCGATTTCAACTGAAACGTTGTGGCTAATCATGGAGGTTTGGCATTGGCTCGCAGGGGTTTTTACCACTAGTGGAGTGTGCATCTCTTCGTATTTAATGCCATGCATGAATGCAAAATCTTCTGATACGAAAGAATGCGATGCTCCTGTATCGAATAAAACAGCAACTGGTACTGAATTAACGAGAAGAGTACCCATCACAGTGGCAGGCTGGTCTTGAGCTTCATTCAGATCAACATGATTAGCATGACCACGACCATAAGGTCTGGCATTGTTGTTATAGGGCTGATTGTTACGGCCATTTGAAGGTAGAGCCAGCTGGCTCTTTTTCTGAGTGCACTCTTTAGCAAGGTGGCCGGGGCAGCCACATCTGAAGCACAGACCATCATTGGGATCGGGAGCAGGAGCTTGGGATGGTATAACTCGAAGAGGCTGCCTCTCTGGTGGAGGAGGCAGACGAGGTGCAGCATAGGACTGTCTTGGCGTAGGTGCAGTTGGACGATACATGCTGTGGGGAATCCATATCCGACGCTTCTGCGCTGACGGGCCCGAAGATGGGCCAGCATCGTGGCTACGCCTGAGGGATCCCTGGTGTTCCTGAAGACCAGTCTCAACCTGAATAGCCTTGTTCACCAAGGTGGCGAAGTCGGCAAAGTCATGAACGAGCAATGCTAGCTTAATATCAGGGTGAAGTCCATCACGAAACTTCTCTTGCTTACGAGCATCAGTTGCAATGTCTTCTTCAGCATAACGTGACAAGTCCAGAAATTCCCGTTGATAAGCATCTACAGTCTTGTTGCCTTGGGTGAGGTTGCGGAACTCTCGCTTCTTCCTGTCCATGGTTCCCTGAGGAATGAAACGGGCACGAAAGGCAGCTTGGAAATCCGGCCAAGTAATGACCGTTCCAGCAGGTAGGGTACGCCTGTGGCTGTCCCACCATTGAGCAGCAGGACCCTTCAGAAAGAAAGATGCGAAGGTGACATAGCTGGCAGGGGCAACACTAGCAGACTCCATTTCATATGTGATGTCGCGGAGCCAGTCATCAGCATCAAGGGGTTGAGTTGAGCTGCGGTAGATAGATGGGTTGAGGCGCATGAAGTCCTGCAGAGTTACTCGGGTTGGATGTTGATTCATGTTTCGACGAGGAAACTGAGCCATCATTCCTTCCATGAACTGGCGAGTTAACTCAAACTGTTGCCTCATTCCAGTAAAGAATTCAGGCGGTGGTGGGTCGTTGGCACCACAGCCACGACCAGCGGGTCTAACCATCCTGCTAACATGTAACAGGGGTAGTTCAGCATTGAGCATTTGCAAAGATAAGGATCATTCATGATGAAAACATGCATAATGAAGGAGGTACGATGGATTCCACTCCGTAGTCAACACGACAGGGTGTGCACTACTCAAAAAGCCATTCTAAGGAATAACTATGGCTTCATCCAACTTCGGGGTGAATGTGGTCACGGGATCCTAATGTTAGTAAATTCATTTAACCCGAGTAGAAGAGAGTTCAGAGTCCCAGAGTATAGACGAGGAGTAAAAGATGCTAATACCACCCAATAGCGACGTGGGCCCGTAAGCCACACAGCCAATGTTAGTAAAAGTTTTCAGTGACTAGACTCAACTTCGGCCAAGGAGTTGGAAAGGGGGCTACCTACAGGCAGTCGGCTCTGATACCAACTTGTGACGCCCTCGATTCAATCGTACACTAATCATACACGCAAATGTGTACGATCAAGATCAAGGACTCACGGGAAGATATCACAACACAACTCTAGACACAAATTAAAATAATACAAGCTTTATATTACAAGCCAGGGGCCTCGAGGGCTCGAATACATAAGCTCGAAACACAAGAGTCAGCGGAAGCAACAATATCTGAGTACAGACATGAGTTAGACAAGTTTGCCTTAAGAAGGCTAGCACAAAAGCATCTACGATCGAAAAGGCAAGGCCTCCTGCCTGGGAGCCTCCTAACTACTCCTGGTCGTCGGCGTCCGTCACGTGGTAGTAGGCACCCTCGGGGTAGCAGCAGTCGTCAAAGGTGGCATCTGGCTCCTGGACTCCACCATCTGGTTGCAACAACCAGAAAGAAGAAGAAGGGGGAAAAGGGGGAGCAAAGCAACCGTGAGTACTCATCCAAAGTACTCGCAAGCAAGGATCTACACTACATATGCAACATTATCAAAGAAGGGTTGTATATGTGGACTGGGCTGCAGAAATGCCAGAATAGAGAGAAGGCCTAGTCCTATCAAAGACTAGCATCTTCTGGAAACCACCCTCTTGCAGCAAACAGGAGGGAGTAGAGTAGCATAAAGTAAAGCGGTAGTAGTGTTATCAACCTCGGCCAGAGATCCTTTCTCGACTCCCTGCGAGAAAGCAATCCCAGAGCCATACTATCCAGTTATCATCACAATCAAAACCTCATCACCATCCAGTTCTCATCACAAGTATCCAGTTCTAGTTGTATCGATCGGGATACAACTCCAAGTGTCCGTTACCGTAGGACAGGCTATGCATAGTTTAGTTCTTCCCTGCAGGGGTGCACCAACTTACCCACCACGCTCGATTGACTCTGGCCGGACACACTTTCCTAGGTCATGCCCGGCCTCGGCCAAACAATACGCCGCAACCCGACCTAGGCTTAATAGAGAGGTCAGCACGCCGGACTAAACCTATGCCCCCAGGGGTCATGGGCCATCTCCCCGGAAACTCCTGCACGTTGCGAACGCGGCCGGTGAGCAGACCTAGCTACCTCCCTAAAAAGGCAGGAGCTTACCAGTCCAACCCGGCGCGCGCCGCTCCGTCGCTGACGTCTATTAAGCTTCGGCTGATGCATACGACGCAGAACGCGCATACTATGCCCACGTGATGGTTAGTGCTATCAGGCCAGAGGCCCCTCGGATCAAATATCCAAATCGTAGTGGATTAGGAACGCGCGGTAACAAGCAGAGACTCACGAAAGATGTGACCCCGTTGCCCCGTCTCGAGGACTTGCGGCAAGGGCTAAGAATGCCCGGCCACGCCTCGTAATTATCTCACGGGCACCTTCCAGGTCAACCCGTCTCCACATCACTTTCCAAGTAACAGTTGTAAAGTCCAAGTATCCGTGTGTCCAAACATCAAGAGGAAAACCCAAGGAATCACCCCCGGTGGGTTCCACTCAATGTAATCATCAAGGTGAACGTAGAGGAATCACCCTCGAGGTTCACACTTGAGGGGTTGCACGACAGAGTCGTATCGGAAGTGGTTAAGAGGAAATCACCCTCGATGACCACGACCGAATAGCTACACTACAGGGTTAACATCAGAAGTGCTGTAGAGGTCTCACCCTCGGCACTCGATAGTAACCCAGTAGTGTCGAGCAACTAAGGGGAAAGTGATGTGCGGTGCCGGGGCCTGGTCTTCAATCCCGTTGATCGGGTCTTCAATGATGAAGCAGGGGCAACAAGGACAAGGTGGGGGTCACTGATGGATCACTAACCAACCTATACTAAGCAATTTAGGATAAGCAGGTAAGGTACAACAGTAGATACAAAAGCAGGCTATGCATCAAAATAGGAGCAAACAATAACAGTAGTAAAATCTAATGCAAGCATGAGAGAATGGAATGGGCGATATCGGGATGATCAAAGGGGGGGCTTGCCTGGTTGCTCTGGCAAGGAGGGGTCGTCGTCGACGACGTAGTCGATCACCGGGGCATCAGCGGCCTCGGGGTCTACCGGAGAGAAGAGGGGGAAGAAACAGTAAATACATAGCAAACAGAGGTAACACTAAGCATGACATGACGATACGTAGCGCTAAGCGTGCTCTAACGCGGTCCTAGACGTTATAGGTGAAGGGGGAAATCAACCGGGAAGGTGTTCCCGGTTCCGGACCTGTGTCAGACAGATGACCGGAGGGGGAAAGTTCCATGTTCAGCATGCTAGGGGCATGTGACAGATGAACGGACCGCATATTCGGATTCGTTGGATTTTTCTGAGCAACTTTCATATAGAAAACATTTTCATCCGAGTTACGGTTTATTTTCTATGAATTTTTAAAGATTAAACCATTTTCTGGATTTATTTAAATTAACAGAAAGGATAAAATGACGTCAGCATGACGTGCTGATGACGTCAGCAGTCAACAGACTCGCTGACCAGGTCAAACTGACCAACGGGTCCCACATGTCATAGACAAAGGGCTAACAGTGGGTTATATTGAAAAAACAGGGGGGGTTAATTAGCAATTGGGCCCCACATGTAAATGACTAATTAGCTAAACTAATTACTTTTAAAAAATAAAAAGGTTTAGTTAGATTAAATATGCGGCGGGGCCCGCATGTCAGTGGGCCAGAGTGCCCAGTCAGCAGTTGACCGGAGTCAACAGGTCAGCCAGGCCCACGGGTCAGTGACCCAGCGGGTGGCCCCAGCCGGCCAGGTCAGCAGTGGTGCCGGAGCTAGCTCCGGCAACCAAAGCAACGGCGGCGCCTCGCCGGAGTTGGCTGAGGCCGCACTACAGGGGGCCTCAGGACCTGCGGCTTGGACCTAAGGGCACGGCCCGGCGCCGCGCACACAATGGTGACGACGACCGACGCCGGGGATGGCCGGAGCATCGCCGGCGGCGAGCAGAGGCGGCAGCGGCGTTCGGGAGCGTGTCGGGAAAAGCCTACGGGGCGCCAAATCGGTCGCGGCTGGTCGCGCTCGAATGGACCTTCGACGCCGCATCCATCTACGGTGGTGGGGCGGCCCGTAACGGGCTGGAACGACGACGGCGAGTGGCGGGGCGGACGCTGGCGTTCGGCCGCGGTTGGAGACGAGGCTAGAGGGCGCGCGAGAGGGAACAGAGAGGGAGAAGGATGAAGGGCTCACTGAGCGGCACAAGGAGGCCGGTGATAGGCTTAGTAGCAGCAGCAGTTGCCGGAGACGACGGAGTTCGCCGGCGACAGAGGCGAAAGGGGGCGGCTCGATCCGCACCCCGCAGTGGCTCCCGGCTCGCGCTCACGGACGGGGACGGGGTAGACGACGACGGCACAGACGATGGGCACGATGGCGAGGCGAACGGCGCTCGATGGCCGCGAGGACGGGCGAGGCACGGCGGCGACCGCGTCGGCCTCCTCTCCAGAACGAAGGAGTGGGATAGGGAGAGGCAGAGAGGGCGAGGGGGTTCGAGGCGTGGGTGGAGGTAGGTGGGGAGGAGGTCGAGGCGTCGAGGGGAGGGGCCCTTATCCACCCGCGGCGTTGCCGGCGAGGTGGTCGGGCGGCGACGCGCCCTTGTAGCGGTGCGCACCGGGGGAACAGGAGGGAGGGGAGAGCGATGCGGGGAGCTGGGCCGGCTGGTTGAGGTGGGCCGAGGTCCATGGGGGGGCACGGTGGCCAGCTGGCCAGTCGGCCCAGTTGAGGGGGGCTTTTCCCTTTTTTTTGTTTTTTTGTTTTTCTTTTCCAGCAGCTTTTGCATTTTCTTTTTGCCACAATTGACTTTGCAAAATTATGCCACTGGCCAAAACAATCTCAAAGAATTAAAGTGCACTGCCTCAAAAAGGTTGGGAGGCTTTTGGAATAGTTGCCAATTTTATAAATTAAAAAGGGCATTTAATTTACTTCTTAGGTCACTGTTTTAAGTAGTTTAGACCACTTAAACCCTTTGCAAAAAAATGTTGGTTCTCCACCAATATTAGTTGTGGATTATTTGGCACATGATGAACATTTTTGTGTTCATGTCTGAGCATTTTGAGTTTCACACAGAATTTGAATTTGAATTCAATTGGAATGTGAAAGAACATGAGACAATAATGATCAGGCACATGTTTAGCAAAAAGATTAACTTAACCCCAGGGGTTACTGTAGCATCATTACACTGGGGTGTTACAAGTGTTAAAAATGCAGAGGCATTTAGTATGAAATGTTGAATAATAATTTTAGTGATTTGTTACAATAGAAAATGATAAGGTTTTGCATTGGTTTATACTAACCTATCTCACGAGTTCTTGTTGAGTTTGGTGTGGATGAAGCTTTTTCATAAAAAGAGAAACCATGATATGAGAGGAATTAAGGAGACACAAAATTTCAAGCTTGGGGATGCTCAAGGCAACCCAAGATAATATTTCAAGAAGTTTCAAGCATCTAAGCTTGGGGATGCCCCGGTAGGCATCCCACCTTTCTTCTTCAACAATTATCGGTTAGTATCGGTTGAGCCTAAGTTTTTGCTTCTTCACATGAGTTGTGCTATCTGATACGTCTCCAACGTATCTATAATATTTGATTGTTCCATGCTAATATATTACCCCTTTTGGATGTTTATGGGCTTTATTTTACACATCTATATCATTTTTGGGACTAACCTACTAACCGGAGGCCCAGCCCGTATTGCTGTTTTTTTACCTATTTCAGTATTTCGAAGAAAAGGAATATCAAATGGAGTCCAAACGGACTGAAACCTTTGGGAGCGTGATTTTTGGAACGAATGTGATCCAGAGGACTTGGAGTGCAAGTCAAGAAGCAGCCGAGGCCTCCACGAGATAGGAGGGCACCCCCCCTATAGGGCGCGCCCCCTGTCTCGTGGGCCCCTCGGGCGTCCACCGACGTACTTCTTCCTCCTATATAAACCTACGTACCCCGAAAACATCCAGGGAGCCAACGAAACACAAGTTCCACCGCTGTAACCTTCTGTATCCGCGAGATCTCATCTTGGAGCCTTTGCCGGTGCTCCCCAGAAGGGGCAATCGACCACGAAGGGCTTCTACATCAAAACCATAGCCCCTCCGATGAGTTGTGAGTAGTTTACCACAGACCTACGGGTCCATAGTTATTAGCTAGATGGCTTCTTCTCTCTTTTTGGATCTCAATACAATGTTCTCCCCCTCTCTTGTGGAGATCAATTCGATGTAAACTCTTTTTGCGGTGTGTTTGTCGAGATCCGATGAATTGTGGGTTTATGATCAAGTTTATCTATGAATAATATTTGAATCTTCTCTGAATTCGTTTATGTATGATTGAGTTATCTTTGCAAGTCTCTTCGAATTATCAGTTTGGTTTGGCCTACTAGATTGATCTTTCTTGCCATGGGAGAAGTGCTTAGCTTTGGATTCAATCTTGCGGTGTCCTTTCCCAGTGACAGCCGGGGCAGCAAGGAACGTATTGTATTGTTGCCATCAAGGATAAAAAGATGGGTTTTATATCATATTGCTTGAGTTTATCCCTCTACATCATGTCATCTTGCTTAAGGCGTTACTCTGTTCTTATGAACTTAATACTCTAGATGCAGGCAGGAGTCAGTCGATGTGTGGAGTAATAGTAGTAGATGCAGACAGGAGTCGGTCTACTTGTTGCGGATGTGATGCCTATATACATGATCATGCCTAGATAATCTCATAATTATTCTCTTTTCTATCAATTGCTCGACAGTAATTTGTTCACCCACCGTAAAACTTATGCTATCTTGAGAGAAGCCTCTAGTGAAACCTATGGCCCCCAGGTCTATCTCTTATCATATTTGCTTCCAATCTACTTTTATTTGCATCTTTACTTTTTGCATCTATATTATAAAATACCAAAAATATATTTATCGTATCATACTATCTCTATCAGATCTCACTTTCAAAAGTGGCCGTGAAGGGATTGACAACCCCTTTATTGTGTTGGTTGCGAGTTCTTTGTTTGCTTGTGTAGGTGCGTGGGACTTTTGAGGAGCCTCCTACTGAATTGATACCTTGGTTCTCAAATCTGTGGGAAATACTTACGCTACTATTGCTGCATCACCTTTTCCTCTTCAAGGAAAACCAACCCAAGCTCAAGACGTAGCACTATCCTTGCAATGTCATTTTATTTTGTTTTGCTTGATGTTTGAATACAATACCAAGATCTGAAATTCTTAAATGAGAGAGAGTCTTCACATAGTTACATAATTATTTAGCTACTCATTGATCTTCACTTATATATTTTTGGAGTAGTCTTTCATTTACTCATGTGCTTCACTTATATCCTATGAGTAAATGGTTGAATGAGTTGATTGTCATAAATCTGAAATTATATATGTTTCATTTACTTATCCCAGGGGGAGTAATGACTTCACATCTAGGAAGTAGAGGTTGTAAATTTATTGAAGGTTAGCAAGCATTGTATTGGTCATTTAAACAATTCATGAAAGAATATTGAAGGAAGAGAGATTTCATATATAAATACACTATCCTAGACATCTTTTATAATTGGGAGCACTCATTAAGTATGACATGCTAAAGAGTTGATGTTGGACAAGGAAGACAACGTAATGGGTTATGTTTTCGCACATCTCAGTTAAAGAATATTGTCATGGATCATTCAAATATGTTGAGCTTGCCTTCCCCCTCATGATAGCCAAATTCCTTGCACCAAGTAGAGATACTACTTGTGCTTCCAAATATCCTTAAACCCAGTTTTTGCCATGAGAGTCCACCATACCTACCTATGGATTGATTAAGATCCTTCAAGTAAGTTGTCATCGGTGCAAGCAATAAAAATTGCTCTCTAAATATGTATGATCTTTTGGTGTGAAGAAAATAGCTTTATACGATCTTGTTATGGAAGCAATAAAAGTGATGGACTGTATAATAAAGGTCCATATACAAGTGGCAATATAAAGTGACGTTCATTCGCATTAAGATTTCGTGCATCCAACCCTAAAAGCGCATGACAACCTCTACTTCCCTCTGCGAAGGGCCTATCTTTTACTTTATGTCTTTTACTTTATGCAAGAGTCAAGGTGATCTCCACCTTTCCCTTTTTCATTTTATCCTTTAGCAAGCACCTCGTGTTGGGAAGATCCTGATATATACATATATATATATATATATATATATATATATATATATATATACCCAATTGTTTGTAAGTTAGCATGAACTATTATTGTTGACATCACCCAAAGGTGAATACGTTGGGAGGCAACACTATAAGCCCCTATCTTTCTCAGTGTCCGATTGAAACTCCATAACCATTAGTATTGCGTGAGTGTTAGCGATTGTAGAAGACTATATGATAGTTGAGTATGTGGAGTTTGGTATTCTTGAAAATAAGATGAATTGCAATTGTTTGATGACTGAGAATGAAGTTTGCTAGTTTTCAAGAAAGTTATGGTCTATGCTTTGACATGTGAATTGCTTGTTACTTTATCGTGAGAAGTTTTATGAGATGAACTACTGTTATGACATATTATCATGCTACAAAAGGTGACTGAAATTATTATTGCTCAAACTTGTGCACCTTCTAGCATTCACACTTCATAAATTCTTTCTTTTATCATTTACCTACTCGAGGACGAGCAGGAATTAAGCTTGGGGATGCTGATACGTCTCCAACGAATATATAATTTATGAGCATTCATGCTATTTTATTATCTGCTTCGAATGATTATGGGCTTTATTATACACTTTTATATTACTTTTGGGACTAACCTATTAACCGGAGGCCCAGCCCATATTGCTGTTTTATTGTCTGTTTCAGTATTTCGAAGGAAAGGAATATCAAACGGAGTCCAAACGGAATGAAACCTTTGGCAGCGTGATTTTTTGGAAGATTATGATCCGGGAGACTTGGAGTTCACGTCAGAAGATCATCGAGGAGGCCACGAGATAGGGGGGGCGCCCACCCCTGGGCGCGCCCTACCCTCTCGTGGGCCCCTTGAGGCTCCCCCGACCGACTTCTTTCGGCTATATAAGCCTATGTACCCTAAAAACATTGAATATCAAGATAGATTGGGAGTTCCGCCGCCGCAAGCCTCTGTAGCCACCAAAAACCTCTCGGGAGTCTGTTCCGGCACCCTGCCGGAGGGGGAACCCATCACCGGTGGCCATCTTCATCATCCCGGCGCTCTCCATTACTTTATGTTGGTTGGATGAATCTGAGATTGTGTGACACATATTGTATAATCATGCCCATGGATACTTGAGGTGACAATGGAGTATCTAGGTGACATTAGGGTTTTGGTTGATTTGTGTCTTAAGGTGTTATTCTAGTACGAACTCTTGAATAGATTGATCCAAAAGAATAACTTTGAGGTGGTTTCGTACCCTACCATAATCTCTTCATTTGTTCTTCGCTATTAGTGGCTTTGGAGTGACTCTTTGTTGCATGTTGAAGGATTGTTATATGATCTATCTATGTTATTATTGTTGAGAGAACTTGCACTACCGAAAGTATGAACCCTATGCCTTGTTTCCTACCATTGCAATACCGTTTACGCTCACTTTTATCATTAGTTACCTTGCTGTTTTTATATTTTCAGATTACAAATACCCATATCTACTATCTATATTGCACTTGTATCACCATCTCTTCGCCGAACTAGTGCACCTATACAATTTTCCATTGTATTGGGTGTGTTGGGGACACAAGAGACTCGTTGTTATTTGGTTGCAGGGTTGTTTGAGAGAGACCATCTTCATCCAATGCCTCCCACGGATTGATAAACCTTAGGTCATCCACTTGAGGGAAATTTGCTACTGTCCTACAAACTTGTGCACTTGCAGGCCCAACAACATCTACAAGAAGAAGGTTGTGTAGTAGACATCAGTTGTGTTTGTCTAAAATGGTGTGAGGACGAGAATGCAATATGGAAAGTACGCCGGACGAGCTACATTTTGGGCAAAGAACTATGGAAGATCCACATGCAGCGACGTGGGAAGACGGGCAGTGGAGCAAGGCCGGAGGGGATACCTGGAGGTCGTCGGGATGTAACTAGGTGAGCATCGGCGGGCGGAATCTGCGAGCAGGTGGCGTAGGCCCTGCCACGTTGGAGCTTTGTTAGAGAGAATGACGTGTACTGCAGATCGGGATGTGCTGCCTCGGCGCCGTCGAATGGAGAAACGATGCACTTCCTCCCTTTCCCCTGGCGGACGGGATGCAGCCAGATCAGTGACCAACGGTGAGAGAGAGAGAGAGGCCACCGCACTCCCTTTCCCCTGGCGGACGGGATGCGGCCGGATCAGTGACCAACGGTGAGAGAGAGAGAGGCCATCACAGCCTTGTGTGAGATACTCTAAAGAGCGACAAACTAGGCAGGCAGGCTCCATTGTAGATAGTGAGCGGACTACCTTTTTCTCCATAAAAATCGTTTTATATTCTGTGTACATGCCATTGAGCGCTATAACTTTATTTAAAAATAACGCGGCAATGCGTCAAGTCGAACTTTGTTTCGTGCACGCGTGGTACACGACCTCCCTAGGTAAACAACCGCTACAGGCGTTCAAATTAGCACGTGGGCTGCCATTTCGTAAAGAAATGAGCTCCACCGTGTACCCGCGCGGGTGAGGCTGGGCACGAAGCGTGAGTACGTGCATGGTGCACCTATTCTCTTCTTGTATACGTACACCACCTACGTGGGGTTGTATGAGAGAGATACAAACCTAGAGAGATATAGTGTGTGGGTTCTTGAGAGTTTTTTTTGGGGGGGGGGGGTCAATCAAAAAATGTAACATATGCAATGTGTGTGAAATAGAGTCATGGATATATCATATATATAGAGGGGGCGATCCACGAGAAGAGAGTGGAGGTATCATCGGCTTGAGGTGTCCATAGAATCGAAGAGAGGGATGATGTGTGTGTGTGTGCGCACGCGCGCGCGATCGATAAAGAGTGCCATCGAATTTGTGTGTGCCCATGTCAAAGATATAGAGTGGCTGGCCTACTGGAACATGATAGGGGACATGTGCAATTTGTCTCTATGGCATGGATACCTACCTGCAGCACTTGACTATCGGTGTGTGGTGGGGGAATAGGGAGGCCCAATTAACTATAGAGGTACAATGGCTGGTATATGTGTGGAGGAGGAGAGAGGCCTACCTCATGTATTAAGGAGATCGATCCGCCTCATGTATTAAGGGAGATCGATCGGCATCCATGCATATGTGCAGGAGAGGAATAAGGTTGCGAGAGAGAAATAAGGTTGCGAGAGAGACAGAGCTAGAGTGTTGGAGGGGGTGGTAGTGGAGTTGCTTCTAACAAATGGTGGGATAGGCTTGCTAGATAAACGGAGGGCACTCCTGCAATATCAATAAGAGAGGAGATGGCTGCTTGTTGTATGTGCATGTGCGTGTGAGAGACGGGCCAGGAGGCATGCACGAATGATGAGGGGGGACGATGTGGCTGTGGTAAGCAGACATAACTGCATGTGTCTGTTAGAATCAAATGAGGCACGAGGAGAAGGATAGAGAGAGAGGGATGCATGTAGGAGGTGGTACAAGAGGCATACTATATCAAGGGAGGAGGAGTGTGCGAGTACGAAACAATGAAAAGAGTGGTGGGAGTGAGGCATGGACGGTGACAAGAGAAGAGGGGAAGCTTGTGTTTGTCCTAGGCACACCTGGCTAGAGAGGCATATCGAACGATGTGTGCCGTAAAGAAGGAGATGGGTGGCCTACACACACCGTGGCTAGAGAATGTTGAGGGAGGGTGAGAGGGATGCGGGCGTGTGCATGCACAAGAGAAAGTTAGCGCTACCTACAAAGATAAGAGGGTTGTTTGGGTGTAAAAGACGAATAGAGATCATATATACTTCATTATAAAAAGCTAATTCGGATGTTTGAAGAATTTATTATAGTGTTTTAAACCGACGCATGTGTGAATATATATAACGGTGATACACATGGTGTGGTTATGAACATGTTATACTACATTTAATATATTTTATCTCTACTGTTATAAAAAATGGAGTTGTTGATGATGGTGTGCTACGTCTTGAGCTTGCGTTGGTTTTCCTTGAAGACGAAAGGGTGATGCAGCAATAGTAGCGTAAGTATTTCCTCGGTTTTTGAGAACCAAGGTATCAATCCAGTAGGAGGCTCCACAAAAGTCCCACGCACCTACACAAACAAACAAGAACTCGCAACCAACGCAATAAAGGGGTTGTCAATCCCTTCATGGCCACTTGCCAAAGTGAGATCTGATAGAGATAGTATGATAAGATAAATATATTTTTGGTATTTTATAATATAGATGCAAAAAGTAAAGATGCAAATAAAAGTAGATTGGAAGAAAAAAGTAAAGATGCAAATAAAAGTAAAGATGCAAATAAAAGTAAAGATGCAAACAAGAGATAGACCCGGGGGCCATAGGTTTCACTAGTGGCTTCTCTCAAGATAGCATAAGTATTACGGTGGGTGAACAAATTATTGTCGAGCAATTGATAGAAAAGCGAATAATTATGAGATTATCTAAGCATGATCATGTATATAGGCATCATGTCTGTGACAAGTAGACCGACTCCTGCCTGCATCTACTACTATTACTCCACACATCGACCGACTCCTGCCTGCATCTAGAGTATTAAGTTCATAAGAACAGAGTAACGCCTTAAGCAAGATGACATGATGTAGAGGGATAAACTCAAGCAATATGATATAAACCCCATCTTTTTATCCTCAATGGCAACAATACAATACGTGCCTTGCAACCCTTTCTGTCACTAGGTAAGGACACCGCAAGATTGAACCCAAAGCTAAGCACTGCTCCCATGGCAAGAAAGATCAATCTAGTAGGCCAAACCAAACTGATAATTCGAAGAGACTTGCAAAGATAACTCAATCATACATAAAAGAATTTAGAGAAGATTCAAATATTATTCATAGATAAACTTGATCATAAACCCACAATTCATCAGATCTCGACAAACACACCGCAAAAAGAGTTTACACTTAATAGATCTCCACAAGAGACGGGGAGAACATTGTATTGAGATCCAAATAGAGATAAGAAGCCATCTAGCTAATAACTATGGACCCGTAGGTCTATGGTAAACTACTCACAACTCATCGGAGGGGCTATGGTGTTGATGTAGAAGCCTTCCATGGTCAATTCCCCCTCCGGCGGAGCGCCGACGAAGGCTCCAAGATGGGACCTCGCGGATACAGAAGGTTATGGTGGTGGAAATTGTGTTTCGTTGGCTCCCTACATGTTTTTGGGGTACGTAGGCTTATATAGGAGGAAGAAGTACGTCGGTGGCCGCCCGAGGGGCCCATGAGACAGGGAGCGCGCCCTATAGGGGGGGGCGCCCTCCTATCTCGTGGAGGCCTCGGCTGCTTCTTGACTTGCACTCCAAGTCCTCTGGATCACGTTCGTTCCAAAAATCACGCTCCCAAAGTTTTCATTCCGTTTGGACTCCGTTTGATATTCCTTTTCTTCGAAATACTGAAATAGGCAAAAAAAAACAGCAATACGGGCTGGGCCTCCGGTTAGTAGGTTAGTCCCAAAAATGATATAAATGTGTCAAATAAAGCCCATAAACATCCAAAAGGGGTAATATAATATCATGGAACAATAAAAAATTATAGATACGTTGGAGACGTATCAAGCATCCCCAAGCTTAATTCCTGCTCGTCCTCGAGTAGGTAAATGATAAAAAGAGAATTTTTGATGTGGAATGCTACCTAGCATAATTCTTAATGTAATTTTCGTTATTGTGGCATGAATGTTCAGATCCAAATGATTCAAAATAAAAGTTCATATTGATAAAAGAAATAGTAACACTTCAAGCATACTAATCAAAGTAATCATGTCTTCTCAAAATAACATGGCAAAAGAAAGTTCATCCCTACAAAATCATATAGTTAGGCTATTCTTAATTTTCATCACACAAAGATGTTACCAACTTCTATACCCCCGATGACAAGCCAAGCAATTGTTTCATACTTAAATAATCTCAAACTTTTTCAACCTTCACACAATACATGAGCGTGAGCCATGCATATAGCACTATGGGTGGAATAGAATATGATGATGGGGATTGTGTGGAGAAGACAAAAAAGGAGAAAGTCCCACATTGACGAGGATAATAAACGGGCTATGGAGATGCCCATCAATTGATGTCAACATAAGGAGTAGGGATTGCCATGCAACAGATGCACTAGAGCTATAAATGAATGCTCAAAAAAAGAAAACTAGTGGGTGTGCATCCAACTTGCTTGCTCACGAAGACCTAGGGCATTTGAGGAAGCCCATCGTAGGAATATACAAGCCAAGTTCTATAATGAAAAATCCCCACTAGTATGAAAAAGACAACTTATGAGACTCACTATATGAAAAACATGGTGCTACTTTGAAGCACAAGTGTGGAAAAAGAGATAGTAATATTGCCCTTTTTTTATTTTTTTATTTTCTTTTTCTTATTTTTTTGGGCCTTTTTGGACTTTCTTTTTTTTCTTTTTGGGTAATGCTCTAATAATGATGATCATCACACTTTCATTGATTACAATATATGAATTACAACTTGAAACTAGAACAAGATATAACTCTATATGAATGCCTCTGGCGGTGTACCGGGATGGTGCAATGAATCAAGAGTGACATGTATGAAAATTAATGCATGGTGCCTTTGCCACAAATACGATGTCAACTACATGATCATGCAAAGGCAATATGACAAAAGTAAAGTATGTCATGAAGATGATAAACAGAATGGTGGAAAGTTGCATGGCAATAATATCTCGAAATGGCTATGAAAATGCCATAATAGGTAGGTATGGTGGCTGTTTTGAGGAAGATATAAGGAGGTTTATGTGTGATAGAGCGTATCGTATCACGGGGTTTGGATGCACCGGCGAAGTTTTCACCAACTCTCAAGGTGAGAAAGCGCATTTCACGGTACCGAAGAGGCTAGCAAAGGTGGAAAGGTAAAAGTGTGTATAATCCATGGACTCAACATTAGTAAAAAGAACTCATATACTTATTGCAAGAATTTAGAAGTCATCAAAAATCAAGTACTACACGCATGCTCCTAGGGGGATAGATTGGTAGGAAAATACCATCGCTCGTCCCCGACCGCCACTCATAAGGATGCACAAGCCAAGTACACTTCATGTTTCAAATTTGTTACACAACTTTAACCATACGTGCATGCTACGGGACTTGCTAACTTCAACACAAGAATTCTTTAAATTCATAATCACCCAACTAGCATGACTTTAATATCACTACCTCCATATCTCAAAAACAATTATCAAGTATCAAATTGATCATAGCATCCTATTCACTTCCTATGATAGTTTTTATTATACCCAACTTGGATGCTTACCATTCTAGGACCAATTTTATAACCATAGAAAATACCATGCTGTTCTAAAAGACTCTCAAAAAGATATAAGTGAAGCATGAGAGACTAGCAATTTCTACAAAAATTAAGTCACCACCGTGCTCTAAAAGATATAAGTGAAGCACTAGAGCAAAAACTATCAAGCTCAAAAGATATAAGTGAAGCACATAGTATTCTAGCAAATTATAATCAAATAGGCTTCTCCCATAAGGTGTGTACAGCAAGGATGATTGTGGTAAACTAAAAATCAAAGACTAATATAATACACGGCGCTCCAAGCAAAACACATATCATGTGGCGAATAAAAATATAGCTTCAAGTAAAGTTACCAATGAACGAAGACGAAAGAGGGGATGCCTTCCCGGGGCATCCCCAAGCTTAGGATTTCGGCTATCCTTGAATATCTTGGGGTGCCATGGGCATCCCCAAGCTTAGGCTCTTTCCACTCCTTATTCCATAGTCCATAAAAGCTTTACCCAAAACTTGAAAACTTCACAACACAAAACTCAACAGGAAATCTTATAAGCTTCGTTAGTGAAAGAAAACAAAACCACCACATAAGGTACTGTAATGAACTCATTATTTATTTATTTTGGTGTTAAACCTACTGTAATCCAACTTCTCTATGGTTTATAAACTAATTTACTAGCCATAGATGCATCAAAATAAGCAAACAACACATGAAAAACAGAATCTTTCAAAAACAGAGCAGTCTGTAGCAATCTGTAACTAACGCAAACTTCTGGAACTCTAAAATTCCTACCAAAATAGGAAGTCCTGGAAAATTTGTCTATTGATCAGCAGCAAAATAATCAACTCAAAAGCACGTTTCTGTGATTTAGCAAAACTAAATTCGTGCGTGCAAAGTTTCTGTTTTTCAGCAGAATCACATCAACTATCATCATAGGTTATCCTAGAGGTTCTACTTGGCACAAACACTAATTAAAAGATAAAAACACATCTAAACAGAGGATATATGCAAGATTTATTAAATAATAGCAAGGATAAATATTGGGTTGTCTCCCAACAAGCGCTTTTCTTTAAAGCATTTTTAGCTAGGCATTGAGATTTCAATGATGCTCACATGAAAGACAAGAATTGAAGCACAAATAGAGCATCATAAAAAATGTGACAAACACACTTAAGTCTAACATACTTCATATGAATAGGCATCTTGTAAGCAAACAAATTATCAAGGCAAGCAAAAACTGGCATATGCAAGGAAGAACAAAGAGATGATAGCAATCTCAACATCAAGAGAGGTAATTTAGTAACATGAAAACTTCTACAACCATAATTTCCTTTCTCATAATAATTACATGTAGGATCATAAGCAAATTCAACAAAATAGCTATCACATAGCATATTCTCAACATGATACATATGCATGTAAAGTTGACACTCTTCCAAAATAGTGGGATTATCATTAACTAAAGTCATGACCTCTCCAAACCCACTTTTATCAAAAATATCATAAGATTGAACATTCTCCAAATGTGTGGGATCTAAAGTTGACACTCTTCCAAACCCACTTTCAATATTATTGCAAACACTATTATCAGTCTCATATTCATCATGGGGCTTAAATAAATTATCAAGATCATAAGAAGAATCACCCCAATCATGATTATTGCAACAAGTAGTAGACATAGCAAAACTAGCATCCCCAAGCTTAGGGTTTTGCATATTATTAGCACAATTGACATCAAGAGAATTTATAGTAAAATCATTGCAATCATGCTTTTTACTCAAAGAGTTATCGTGAATCTCTTCATAAATTTCTTCATCATAATTTTCAGATTCACAAATTTCAAGCAAAGCTGTATAAAGATAATCTAGTGCACAAAACTCACTAGCAATTGGTTAATCATAATTGGATCTCTTAAAAAGATTAGAAAGTGGATGAGATAGATCTTAGCTTCTCTGTTTAGCAATAAATAAGCATCTATTCCAACCAAACGAGCAAATGAAAGGGCAAGCGAAAAGAGAGGAGGAGATTGGGAAAGAGAGGGCAAATAAAACAGCAAGGGTGAAGTGGGGGAGAGGAAAACGAGAGGCAAATGGCAAATAATGTAAATGCGAGGTAGATGGGTTTGTGATGGGTACTTGGTATGTCTTGACTTGAGCGAAGACCTCCCCGGCAACGGCGCCAGAAATCCTTCTTGCAACATCTTGAGCTTGCGTTGGTTTTCCTTGAAGAGGAAAGGATGATGCAGCAATAGTAGTGTAAGTGTTTCCCACAGTTTTTGAGAACCAAGGTATCAATCCAGTAGGAGGCTCCTCAAAAGTCCCACGCACCTACACAAACAAACAAGAACTCGCAACCAACGCAATAAAGGGGTTGTCAATCCCTTCACGGCCACTTGCGAAAGTGAGATCTGATAGAGATAGTATGATAAGATAAATATTTTTTGGTATTTTATAATATAGATGCAAAAAGTAAAGATGCAAATAAAAGTAGATTGGAAGCAAATATGATAAGAGATAGACCCGGGGGCCATAGGTTTCACTAGTGGCTTCTCTCAAGATAGCATAAGTATTACGGTGGGTGAACAAATTACTGTCGAGCAATTGATAGAAAAGCGAATAGCTATGAGACTCTCTAGGCATGATCATGTATATAGGCATCACGTCCGTGACAAGTAGACCGAATCCTGCCTGCATCTACTACTATTACTCCACACATCGACTGACTCCTGCCTGCATCTAGAGTATTAAGTTCATAAGAACAGAGTAACACCTTAAGCAAGATGACATGATGTAGAGGGATAAAGTCAAGCAATATGATATAAACCCCATCTTTCTATCCTCGATGGCAACAATACAATACGTGCCTTGCAACCCTTTCTGTCACTGGGTAAGGACCCCGCAAGATTGAACCCAAAGCTAAGCACTTCTCCCATGGCAAGAAAGATCAATCTAGTAGGGCAAACCAAACTGATAATTCGAAAAGACTTGCAAAGATAACTTAATCATACATAAAAGAATTCAGAGAAGATTCAAATATTATTCATAGATAAACTTCTTCATAAACCCACAATTCATCGGATCTCGACAAACACACCGCAAGAAGAGTTTACATCGAATAGATCTCCACAAGAGAGGGGGAGAACATTTTATTGAGATCCAAAAAGAGGGAAGAAGCCATCTAGCTAATAATTATGGACCCGTAGGTATGTGGTAAACTACTCACAACTCATCAGAGGGGCTACGGTGTTGATGTAGAAGCCCTCCATGGTCGATTCCCCCTCTAGCGGAGCGCCGGCGAAGGCTCCAAGATGGGATCTCGTGGATACAGAAGGTTACGGCGGTGGAAAATGTGTTTCGTTGGCTCCCTGGATGTTTTCGGGGTACGTAGGCTTATATAGGAGGAAGAAGTACGTCGGTGGCCGCCTAAGGGGCCCACGAGACAAGGGGCGTGCCCTATAGGGGGCGTGCCCTCCTATCTCGTGGAGGCCTCGGCTGCTTCTTGACTTGCACTCCAAGTCCTCTGGATCACGTTCGTTCCAAAAATCACGCTCCCGAAGGTTTCATTCCATTTGGACTCCGTTTGATATTCCTTTTCTTCGAAATACTGAAATAGGCAAAAAAAACAGCAATACGGGCTGGGCCTCCGGTTAGTAGGTTAGTCCCAAAAATGATATAAATGTGTAAAATAAGGCCCATAAACATCCAAAAGGGGTAATATAATAGCATGGAACAATCAAAAATTATAGATACATTGGAGACGTATCATGGTGTGCCTGCCATCCTGCATTATAGCCATCCGATTTATATCTGGCGGATAGCAAGGAAACTATGATGGTTGAAGTTGGCAACAATCATGATTTAGATTCTTATTGAAATAGAGAAATGAATTCAAATTTAGTTCGAATTGCAGCGGTAGTATAGACATTTGGAATGCACTAAAATGTTGGTATGAGTAGGTTACATGCATTATACAGTAATCAAAAAATTTAATCGGACATAACATGGATTCATACTCCCTCCTTCCATCTATATAGGGCGTAATGAGTTTTCAAAGACCGCCTTTGACTATTGACAAGATTAATAGTACATGACATGCACAATGTGAAAATTATATCATTGAAACAACCTTTCACAGACGAATTTAACGGTGTGCTTTGTGTAAGTTGCATGTCATATATCATTGCTCTAATATTTGGTCAAAGTTAGCATCAAAAAACGCATTAGGCCCTATATAGATGGAAGGAGGGAGTAGCTTTGAATAGCATTTGTATAGTAAAACGGGGCAAGACTCTCTCTTTGTGTGGTGTGAATAGTTTTATTTTTTTGTTTTCTTTTTGGTTGAGGGAAGTGCGAATTGATTTGGTACGTACAAGTACAATATTACTACACGTTAGGCTTGTCCGTAAAATTCCACCCGCATCTTGTTATATCCTGAAAATTCAGATATCGTGCTCCCAAAACTGGCGCCTTCACAACCCGCGCCTTGCTATCCCGAAATTACAACGCGCGTGAAAACTCCCTCCAGCTGCCAAATCCCGACACATGAAATCCCCCTTCTAACCCTGAGCCGAAAGGGCCGCTAGTTCAAATTGGTGGGGGGTACTTTTGTAACACACCCTACATTTTGGACAAGCGCGTCCCTAAGTCATGCTTCACCCCCTCCCATCGCCCCCTTTTTCGCCATTTGAAATCCCAGGCCGCGAAACCCCACCCTCCTCCGTCCGCCATGTCACCGCTGCCCAGCCGGAGCCTCTTCCCCGATGACGTCGTCCACCGCAACAACTCGACGTCCTCATACACCTCCCCGGATGAGGATCTGTCGTCCATCTCGCCATCCCGCCGGTTCAGCCGCCCCGTCCTCCACCTCCAAGGAGCTGCTCCGACGATCGCCTCATCTATCGCGGCTGCTCCATCCCCACAGCGCCACCTTAACCTGCTCCACCAGAACCGCAGCATCCTCACCGACTCCTCGGACAAAGCCGAGGCCTACTCGGTGCCACCAAAGAGGTTGTACACTCATCGCATCGCACCTTCTCCTTAACTCGACCTCCCGGCGCCGATGGTGCTCCATCCCGCACCCCCATGGAGCGACTACCTTGAAGCCGGCGTCGCGGGCGACATCTCCACGGCGGCTCTCCCCCAGTGCGAGGCCCCTTCGACGGCGGCGTCCATACTAGCCGGATCTGCTGCTGTTGCTCCAGCACTCACTTGCTCGCTCGCGCTGCTGCTACTACTCCGGCTCTCGCTCGATCGCTCGCTCGCCCAGCTGTTTCTGCTGCTCTCCCCCTTGCTCATGCTGCTGCTCTGCTCCGATTAAGCCACACTTCAATCGACTGAATAGACTTTTGGGTCAGTCGATTTTCAGGGGTTGGGGGGGCTCGCCGGAGTTAATGAAGAACCACCCATAGCGAGGACGGGGGCTCGCCGGAGAGGTACCCCACTATCTATCTTAGGGTTCAGGGTGGGGGCGGGGCCTAGAGGGCTGGTCGGGGCGGCGGTGGCGAGTTGTTTCGGGGCGGCGAGGCGGTGCTGGGGCCGGCGGTTTGGCCGGTGGTGGCTGGAGGCTCAAGGGGGTGCAGGTTGAAGATGAACTGCAGGCCCTCCCTAAACTACATGTCAAGTGCCTCTCTGCTACCATTGCGTTCAATTTCGAAAGTAGCATTCAGATTCCACAGTAAATTTCAGTTTCGACAGTTAAGTTCAGAGTCAACACTTTTTACCTCATCTGTTGTAGTCAGGTGGTTTTTGGTGATGTTAATTTTACATCCATTTTACATCATCTATTGGAGATGCTATTAGAATCCCACTTGAGATTGACGATGTCTGTCTTGTGCTGCTTCAGCCTTGACGTCTTACGGCTCACCGGAGCAACTCCAACAACAGAACGATCCATCACAACAGAGCAGTGCCCTGGACGCCGTCTACAGATTCCTCAGATCTTCCTCCACACCTCCGACAACCACCTCTGCCTCAATTGCTTTAGCGACCAACCCAATGATGCTGAGGTCGACACGGCTACGGCAAAGAGGTTGTACACTTGTTGCATCACTTATTACTATACATTCACATCGATCCATTAGGGCTATTTTGGTTCAATGGAAAAACATCGATCCACTGGTTGTTACCATCACTCTAAATTTCTGCATGCTCTCCTTACATAATCTCACCATATTTTTTTCGTATGCATGTCAGATATTGTACACATTCATGCTGAACATGTAGAGAAAAAGAGAAGAGTTTTGTGCGGCAATACAATGTCATGCAGACATCGCTCCATGGTGGGTTCAATGGAAAACCCTCCCCACCCCTCTCCAGATTGTAATCTAGAGGAAGATATATGTTCTGAGGCAGATTCAGACGCCGCTGACCACTCCTATTTACCCCCCAAGGTGTTTGCTCTACCTTGGCATGATGATGTTAGTCATATCATGCATATGTTGCCTTGCAGTGCCTACTTTTGACATCATATATGTCATCTGCTTAGTTTAGACATGTTTTGTAATGCCACATGTTTAGTTTCTATATCATATATGGGAATTATGCAGTCTCATGTCTTTTAGCCAGCCATAATATATGTGAAATGTGCAATGCCATCCTATTTAACCAGGCTTCATATATTTGAATGATATCTTGCCCATCCTTTTCTTCATTACATTTCCATTTGTCGACAATGTTTGTACATTAAACTACTCTTCCTGTGAATCAGCCATTTAGGCGGCAGATGGAAAATCTGGAGTGAAAACAAGGCCTTCAGAGCAGACAGTGCTACCTGTCGAAGCAGATCTCTTGTTGGGTCCCGATAGCTCCTCAGAGATGGATTCAGAGACAGATGACCAGACCTATTCCCCCACTGAGGTGTATGCTCTAACTTGACAAGGTTATACTGCTCATATCATGCATACGGTGTCTTTCATTGCATAGTTGTAGGACCTTGAAGTATGTCTAGATGTGGGGGGGGTGATTAGACTACTTGACCAAATAAAAACTTAACCTTTTCCCAATTTTAGACTTTGGCAGATTTTAGCTATTTTGCACAAGTCAAGCAATCTTCACACAATTCAAGGAAGCATGCAAAGAGTATATGAGCAGCGGAAATTAAAGCATGCAACTTGCAAGAATGTAAAGGGACGGGTTTAGAGGATTCAAACGCAATTGGAGACACGGATGTTTTTGTCGTGGTTCTGATAGGTGGTGCTATCATACATCTACGTTGATGGAGACTTCAACCCATGAAGGGTAACGGTTGCGCGAGTCCACGGAGGGCTCCACCCAAGAAGGGTCCACGAAGAAGCAACCTTGTCTATCCCACCATGGCCGTCGCCCATGAAGGACTTGCCTCACTAGCGGCAGATCTTCACGAAGTAGGCGATCTCCATGCCCTTACAAACTCCTTGGTTCAACTCCACAATCTTGTCGGAGGCTCCCAAGTGACACCTAGCCAATCTAGGAGACACCACTCTCCAAGAAGTAACAAATGGTGCGTTGATGATGAACTCCTTGCTCTTGTGCTTCAAATGATAGTCTCCCCAAAACTCAACTCTCTCTCACAGGATTTGGATCTGGTGGAAAGAAGATTTGAGTGGAAAGCAACTTGGGGAAGGCTAGAGATCAAGTATCATATGGTAGGAATGTAATATCTTGGCCTCAACACATGAGTAGGTAGTTCTCTCTCAGAACTGGTAAGTTGGAAGTGTAGGTTTGTTCTGATGGCTCTCTCCACGAATGAAGAGGAGGTGGAGGGGTATATATAGCCTCCACACAAAAGCTAACCGTTACACACAATTTACCAAACTCGATGGGACCGAATCAACAAACTCGGTCGGACCAATTCAGTAAACCTAGTGACCGTTAGTGATTTTCGGTGGGACCGATATGCAACTCGGTAGAACCGATATGGTTAGGGTTAGGGCATAACGTAATCTCAATGAGACCGATTACATAAACTCGGTGAGACCGATTTTGGTAATTAGCTAACCAGAGAGTTGGTCAGGTAAACTCGGTGGGACCGATTCGCTCTTTTCGGTGAGACCGAAATGTTACGAAAGAGAAACAAAGAGTTTACATTGCAATCTCGGTGGGACCGATTGCTCACTTCGGTTAGACAAAAACATTACGAAGGGAAACAGAGAGATTACAATCCCATCTCGGTGAGGCCGAGATCCCTATCGGTGAGACCGATTTGCCTAGGGTTTGTGGCAGTGGCTATGACAATTGAACTCGGTGGCGCCGGATAGAAAGAATCGGTGGGGCCTAGTTTGACTTTAGGTTTAGGTCATATGTGGATGTGAGATAGTAATTGAGGGTTTTTGGAGCATATCACTGAGCAGTTGAAGCAAGAGGCTCATTAGGCAACACCTCATCCCTCCTTGATAGCATTGGCTTTTCCTATAGACTCAATGTGATCTTGGATCACTAAAATGCAAAAAAGTAGAGTCTTGAGCTTTTGAGCTTGAGCCAATCCTTTGTCCTTAATATTTTGGGTTATCCACTTTCATCATCCATGCCATGCCATTCATTGAGCTTTCCTGAAATATTTGTCTTGGAATAGCATTAGCTTAATGAGCTATATGTTGTTATGAATTACCAAAACCACCTAGGGATAGTTGCACTTTCAATCTCCCCCTTTTTGGTAATTGATGACAACATATAGATCAAAGCTTCGACAAATGATAATAAGATTACAAAACATCATCGCTTTGAGAAGTATGTGATAAGCAAGAGCTCCCCTAAATTTGTGCATAGTTTAAGATTTGCTTTGGACTGCAAATGCACAAGGAATTAGGCTCATGGGTTACTCTTTGTAGGACCTTGAAGTATGTCTAGAGGGGGGGTGATTAGACTACTTGACCAATTAAAAACTTAACCTTTTCCCATTTAGAGTTTGACAGATTTTAGCTATCTTAGGACAAGTCAAGCAATCATCACACAAATCAAGCAAGCATGCAAAGAGTATATAGGCATCGGAATTTAAAGCATGCAACTTGCAAGAAAGTAAAGAGAAGGGTTTGGAGGATTCAAACGCAATTGGAGACATGGATGTTTTTGGCGTGGTTCCGATAGGTGGTGCTATCGTACATCCACGTTGATGGAGACTTCAACCCACGAAGGGTAATGGTTGCGCGAGTCCACGGAGGGCTCCACCCACGAAGGGTCCACGAAGAAGCAACCTTGTCTATCCCACCATGGCCGTCGCCCACGAAGGACTTGCCTCACTAGCGATAGGTCTTCATGAAGTAGGCGATCTCCTTGCCCTTACAAACTCCTTGGTTCAACTCCACAATCTTGTCGGAGGCTCGCAAGTGACACCTAGCCAATCTAGGAGACACCACTCTCCAAGAAGTAACAAATGGTGCATTGATGATGAACTCCTTGCTCTTGTGCTTCAAATGATAGTATCCCCAACACTCAAATCTCTCTCATAGGATTTGGATCTGGTGGAAAGAAGATTTGAGTGGAAAGCAACTTGGGAAGGCTAGAGATCAAGATTCATATGGTAGGCATGGAATATCTTGGCCTCAACACATGAGTAGGTGGTTCTCTCTCAGAAATGGTAAGTTGGAAGTGTAGGTTTAGTCTGATGGCTCTCTCCAAGAATGAAGAGGAGGTGGAGGGGTATATATAGCCTAAACACAAAATCTAACCGTTACACACAATTTACCAAACTCGGTGGGACCGATTCAACAGACTCAGTCGGACCGATTTAGTAAACCTAGTGACGTTAGTGATTTTCAGTGGGACTGACATGCAACTCGGCGAGACTGATTCTGTTAGGGTTAGGGCATAACATAATCTCGGTAAGACCGATTACACAAACTCGGTGAGACCAATTTTGGTAATAAGCTTTCCAGAGAGTTGGTCAGGTAAACTCGGTGGGACCGATTTGCTCTTTTCGGTGAGACCGAAATGTTACAAAAGGGAAACAGAGAGTTTACATTGCAATCTCGGTGGGACCGATCGCTCACTTTGGTTTGACCGAAACGTTACGAAGGGAAACAGAGAGAGTACAATCCCATCTCGGTGAGACCGAGATCCCTATCGGTAGGACCGATTTTCCTAGGGTTTGTGGAAGTGGCTATGACTTTTGAAATCAGTGGCGCCAGGTAGGAAGAATCGGTGTGACCGGTTTTGGCTTTTAGGTTTAGGTCATTTGTGGATTGTGAGAAAGTAGCTGAGGGTTTTGGAGCATATCACTAAGCACATGAAGCAAGAGGCTCATTAAGCAACACCTCATCCCTCCTTGATAGTATTGGCTTTTCCTATAGACTCAATGTGATCTTGGATCACTAAAATATAAAATGAAGAGTCTTGAGCTTTTGAGCTTGAGCCAATCCTTTGTCCTTAGTATTTTGAGGGATCCACTTTCATCATCCATGCCATGCCATTCATTGAGCTTTCCTGAAATAATAGTCTTGGAATAGCATTAGCTCAATGAGCTATATGTTGTTATGAATTACCAAAACCACCTAGGGATAGTTGCACTTTCAATCTCGCCCTTTTTGGTAATTGATGACAACATATAGATCACAGCTTCGACAAATGATAATAAGATTGAAAAACATCGTCGCTTTGAGAAGTATGTGATAAGCAAGAGCTCCCCCTAAATTTGTGCATAGTTTAAAATTTGCTTTGGACTTTAAATGCACAAGGAATTAGGCTCATGGGTTACTCTTCCATGTCACATACATCTTGGTGGAGCGCTCAAAAAGATAAAGATTGAATACATGCACTCATCACCAAGCAAAGTGAATGATCACATAGGATAGATAAGATAATATCATCAAACATGCATAAGTGTAGCTTATGATCAAACACATGATCATCAATGTCTCACAAGAATAGCATAGTATCTCAAGCAATCAAAAGCAAACAAGTTTTAAACCACCAAAGCAAGAGAGAACAAAAGCAACACTCTCTCTCTCGAAGCCTATGAGCTATACATTTTTCTACCCCTTTGGCAACAAGTCACCAAAAAGTTCATATAAAATCATAGTGCTAGATTGTCTCACAGGCTTGATCTTCACTTGGTGGTGTAGAGATGGCTCCTTGGACGAAGGCTTCAGTTGATGTAGAGGGTGCTGGAGGAGTTGGTGCTGGAGCTGGTTGCACTGGAGCTGTAGGAGCTGTAGCTGGTGCAGATGATGTGGCTCTGGTGTCTGGCACGGGCATATCAGCTGACCTTTGAGCTCTAGGCACTTTGGCAAAGACATTAGTGGTAGTCTTGCCCTTCCTCTCCTGCATGTCATCCTGCAGCTGCTCCACAACTGACTGAATCTCAGTTACCTTGACATCTAGTTCATAGAATTTTTGTTCCATGATTCTCTCCAAGCTCTCCTGATTTTGAGTGAGGGTGGCCAATCCCTTCTCAATCCTCAGAGATGCTGCTATCAAGTAACCAAGCTGTTCATGCTTGTTCTTCAAGAAATACTCAGATGCCTCCTCTTGAGTTGGCATCTTGGCAGCCTTCTCCTTCCTTGCCTTCTCCTTCTTCTCTTGAGCTTGAACTGATGATGGATCATCCTCATTCATGACAACCTCATTGTCCTCGAAATCTGGATAGAGAGGAAAATGTTCCCTATCCAATAGATATTTGCCCGTGCCCATCTTTGAGTTAATCAACTCCTGAATCTGAGGGGCATATCCACAACTCCTCTTCTGATCTGCTGCAGTCCTCTTAATGGTTTCAACTATAAGGCTCATGACCTTGAATTTTTGAGGCACATCAAATAATTGCAACATATTGATTGCATGCCCTCTGATCATGGTGTGGCTGTCACTCTGGTCTGACATGCTGCAAACACTGACTGCTGACCCTGTGAAGAGTTATAGATGAGATAGAGTGGATGAGCATCACAAAATGCAGAGATTTTTGCAAAAGAATGATTCAAAAATTCAGTTTTAGTTTTCCAGAGAAAGCATTTCGGATCAACCGATTTTCAAACTCGGTGATACCGAAGCAGTTTTGGAACCTAAACCGATGAACTCGGTTGGACCTAGTCACAGTTCGGTGGCACCGAGACTGCTAGGGTTTCACAAAGTCCTAAAATCGGTCGCACTAATTAGCACTTCTCGATCAGACCGAGATTTACTAGTGCAATGGCATAAGCCAAATCGGTGGGACTAAGTTTTTCAACTCGGTGGGTCCGAGATGGTTTCGGCGGAAACCTAACCCTAAATTTTCAAATCTCATCTAATCTACGGATTGCATTGACTGGATAGGAGGGTTTCAATTGTGGCAAGAATCAATAAGAACACAATGTGCTAGGAATCGGACGAGGATAGCACAGTGATCGAGTCCATACCCTATCTTGGCGATGAACTCGCTACAGCGGCAACGGCGGGGTTGAATTCCGTTGACGGCGGCGGAGACCAGCGACAGGAGGCGGCTGGCGACGAGGAGACGATCCGGAGACCTTGGAGGCAAAGCGAGCTATTGCGTGGGCGAAGGGGTTCAGAGGAATTTCCAAATTTTTGCCCGTGACTATATATAGCCTGACCCTGTTGGTGTGACTGAGTGGAACAACTCGGTGGCACCGAGATGCATAACTGTGAACAGTTACAGCAACTCAGTGTGACCGAAAAGTTCAAATCGGTTGCACCGAGATTGAAAACCTAGATCGACTTAGTGATCTCGGTAGGACCGAAATGGAGGAATCGGTCAGACCGAGAATCACAAAGAAGTTTGGAAGTTTAAGTCTATGACGAATCGGGGACTCCGAGTGCTCCTCACACAAAGTGGTTCGAATCTGACTTGATCAAATTTTGTGATGTAGCATGAATATAGTTTGAGACGAGAAAAGCATAGATAGCTAGAGAAGGTTCTTAGGCATTCTTGTCCATCCACTTGGCCAAAACAAGAAAGAACCAAACAATCAAAACACCAAGTGGATGTCCTGGAATGAGTAAAATATGCACCAACATGCTCACACAATAAGATAGCAAACGAAATATATGGCAAAGCATGCACAACCAATTCTAGCATCTATCAAACAATTGGCAATGACTAGGTCATCTATATATGAGTATATTGACTTAGGAGTCAAATGATAAACATTTGATCATAGGTCATACTCATCGTTTAAGCTCAAGTGGGGTTACCACTTTTACATAATGCATTGATGTGTTCACACCATTAGAATTGCTTTGACTCAATTCTTAGAGTTAAGCTCCCCCTAGATGTGAGATCCCCTTTTAGAGGGATGAACTAACCTTGGGTTTTGTCGATGTTAACTTCATGTAGGTGTTGAAGATGTGGATGCTCAATGTTGATGTAGATCATTTGGAGCAATCCGTTGGAGTGAGTTGCACTTTCAACATACCTACATGGGTTAGTCCCACAAGGAACAAACAAGAATATCCATAGACATAGAGTGATGCACACACAAGATGATGTCCATGAAAACATTAGGTTACCTTGTCCCTTGCCTTACCAACATGAGGGTTTGTGACTCCTTGAACTAGTGCAAGATGTGGAAGTTGATTGCACTTGTCCTTGCCATAATGATATGAGTGAAGAATGTTGGCGGAGTCACCCTCAAGAACTCTCTAGTTCTTCTTCTTCGGGATCCACATCATCTTGATGGGAATCATTGGAGTTGTAGTTGTACTTGATGAAGTAGAACTTGACGTAGTATTGGGAACCCACTTGAACGAGGCCTTAGGTGCCTCTTCAAATGCATCAATCTCTTCTTGAAGCTTGTCCTTGCCTTTGTTCTTGTGGTATTGTGGTGGAAGATCATCTTGTGCTTGTGTTCCCTTGAAGGAAGTAGGATCATACTTCTCTTGTTGAGGAACAAACTTCGTCTTGGGGTATTGATCTTCTTCCCACTCAACTCCATTGGCATTGAACTTTCGTTCAAAACCAACACCTTGATTTTTCCGGTGTCTTCCTTGCTTGCGTACAATTTCCTCGAATTGCTTACTCCGAGCAAGGCTCTTGTAAACACCTTTCTCTATAATTCCCTTCAATAATCTATTTTCTTGCTCAAGTGTAACTTGGCTAAGAGAATCATTAGTGGAATCAAGAGAACTACTAGAAGCAACAATATTGGATTTGACTTTATTATTGTTACTACTAGAGGAAGTATCTTTCTTGTACTTGTTACTAGACTTGACTTGAGGCGTGTAAGTAGATAGGAGTAAACGCTTGGCAATGTAAGAAGAAATTTTCTTACGGAGATCATCATTGATTGCTTTTAAGAACTCATGCTCTTACTCAAGATTGAGATTTTCAAAGCGTAACTTCTCATGAGCCCTTAAAAGTTCTCGATGATCTTCGAAGATAGTTTCATGAGCCAACTTAAGAGTGTTTAGTTCTTTAGTTAGAAGCTCAATTTTCTCCTTATCATTGTCATTCGTTTTCTCTTGGTTAGCTTGATTAATTGACGTTTCATCATAGTATTCATCACTAGAGTTGTCAACAAGTAAATCATCATCCACAAGCAAGCCATCTTCATCACTATTGAAATCAACATACTCAGGATGTGTTACCTTTGGACCTTTGGCCATGAAGCATCTTCCAATTCCTTCATTTGGTGAATCAAATATGTCGTAGGAGTTGGTTGACACAAGTGCTAGACCGGCAACACCTTCATCTTGAGTATATTCGGAGTCGGAGTGATAGCTTCTCTCGGAGTGTTTGTCGGAGTCGGAGCCGGATACCCATTCACCAACATGAGCTTGATGTCTTTGTTTTGTGTAGCTCCTTTATGACTTGTCCTTCCTTTCTGAATCCTTGCTTCTCCATGAGGATCTTCGTTCATAACGATCATCTCTACTCCTCCTCTCTCTTGGTGGTGATTCTTCTCTTTTGCTTCTTGTTTTTGGAGAATCTTCTCTTCTTTTGTAGGGTGTCGTACACTCATTTGAGTAGTGTCCATGTCTCCCACAATTGTAGCAATTACGCTCTTGACTAGAAGATCTTTTGTCATGGTAAGACCTTGACTTGGAGCTTCTTTCTTTGCTTCTACTCTTGTAGAATTTGTTGAAGTTCTTCAGCATTAAGCTCAATTCTTCATTGAAGGTTTGTTTCTCACTTGATGATGTGGGGGCTTCACTTGAGGTTTTGTAAGCACCACTTGACTTGTTGTGAAGTTCCTCCTTATCCTTGAGTGACATCTCATGAGCAACAATTCTTCCAATGACTTCCGTTGGCTTAAGATCTTTGTAGTTTGGCATCATTTGGATCAATGTGCACACGGTATCATACTTTCCATCCAATGCTCTTAGGATCTTCTTGATGATGAATCTGTCGGTCATCTCTTCACTCCCTAAGCTGGCAATCTCATTTGTAATAAGAGCAAGCCTAGAGTACATTTCAGCGACACCTTCACCATCCTTCATTTTGAACTTGTCAAGCTGACTTTGGAGCACATCCAACTTGGATTCCTTGACGGATTCGGTACCTTCGTGCATATCAATCAAAGTATCCCAAATTTCCTTTGCATTGTCAAGACGGCTGATTTTGTTGAATTCTTCGGGGCACAATCCGTTGAAGATGATATCACAAGCTTGAGCGTTGTATTGCAACATCTTCAATTCTTCCGCATTAGCTTCACGGTTCGGCTCTCTCCCATCAAAGAATTCACCTTGCAAGCCAATACAAATAATTGCCCAAACGGCGGGGTTATGTCCGAGAATATGCATTTTCATCTTATGCTTCCAACTAGCAAAATTAGTACCATCAAAGTAAGGACCTCTACGGTGATAATTTCCCTCGCTAGACGCCATACTCTCCTAGGTTGTGAAACCAAGGCTATGACCACCAAAAGCTATGGAAATCAAAGCAAATGGAGACCAAAGCTCTGATACCACTTGTAGGACCTTGAAGTATGTCTAGAGGGGGGTGATTAGACTACTTGACCAATTAAAAACTTAACGTTTTCCCAATTTTAGAGTTTGACAGATTTTAGCTATCTTAGGACAAGTCAAGCAATCATCACACAAATCAAGCAAGCATGCAAAGAGTATATAGACAGCAGAAATTAAAGCATGCAACTTGCAAGAAACTAAAGGGAAGGGTTTGGAGGATTCAAACGCAATTGGAGACACGGATGTTTTTGGCGTGGTTCCGATAGGTGGTGCTATCGTACATCCACGTTGATGGAGACTTCAACCCACGAAGGGTAACGGTTGCGCGAGTCCACGGAGGGCTCCACCCACGAAGGGTCCACGAAGAAGCAACCTTGTCTATCCCACCATGGCCGTCACCCACGAAGGACTTGCCTCACTAGCGGTAGATATTCACGAAGTAGGCGATCTCCTTGCCCTTGAGGCTCCCAAGTTACACCTAGCCAATCTAGGAGACACCACTCTCCAAGAAGTAACAAATGGTGCGTTGAGGATGAACTCCTTGCTCTTGTGCTTCAAATGATAGTCTCCCCAACACTCAACTCTCTCTCATAGGATTTGGATCTGGTGGAAAGAAGATTTGAGTGGAAAGCATCTTGGGAAGGCTAGAGATCAAGATTCATATGGTAGGAATGGAATATCTTGGCCTCAACACTTGAGTAGGTTGTTCTCTCTCGGAAATGGTAAGTTGGAAGTGTAGGTTTAGTCTGATGGCTCTCTCCACGAATGAAGAGGAGGTGGAGGGGTATATATAGCCTCCACACAAAATCTAACCGTTACACACAATTTACCAAACTCGGTGGGACCGATTCAACAGACTCGGTCGGACCGATTTAGTAAACCTACTGACCGTTAGTGATTTTCGGTGGGACTGACATGCAACTCGGTGAGACTGATTCCGTTAGGGTTAGGGCATAACGTAATCTCGGTAAGACCGATTACACAAACTCGGTGAGACCGATTTTGGTAATAAGCTTTCCAGAGAGTTGGTCAGGTAAACTCGGTGGGACCGATTTGCTCTTTTCGGTGAGACCGAAATGTTACAAAAGGGAAACAGAGAGTTTACATTGCAATCTCGGTGGGACCGATCGCTCACTTCGGTTTGACCGAAACGTTACGAAGGGAAATAGAGATATTACAATCCCATCTCGGTGAGACCGAGATCCCTATCGGTAGGACCGATTTGCCTAGGGTTTGTGGCAGTGGCTATGACTTTTAAAATCGGTGGCGCCGGGTAGGAAGAATCGGTGTGACCTATTTTGACTTTTAGGTTTAGGTCATTTGTGGATTGTGAGAAAGTAGCTGAGGGTTTTGGAGCATATCACTAAGCACATGAAGCAAGAGGCTCATTAAGCAACACCTCATCCCTCCTTGATAGTATTGGCTTTTCCTATAGACTCAATGTGATCTTGGATCACTAAAATATAAAATGAAGAGTCTTGAGCTTTTGAGCTTGAGCCAATCCTTTGTCCTTAGTATTTTGAGGGATCCCCTTTCATCATCCATGCCATGCCATTCATTGAGCTTTCCTGAAATAATAGTCTTGGAATAGCATTAGCTCAATGAGCTATATGTTGTTATGAATTACCAAAACCACCTAGGGATAGTTGCACTTTCACTCTTCCATGTCACATACATCTTGGTGGAGCGCTCAAAATTATAAAGATTGAATACATGCACTCATCACCAAGCAAAGTGAATGATCATATAAGTATAAGTTAGATAATATCATTTAACAAGAGTAGCTTATGATCAAACACATGATCATCAATGTCTCACAGATAATAGCATAGTATCTCAAGCAATCAAGAGCAAACAAAGTTCAACCAAGAAGACAAGAGAGAACAAAAGCAAACTCTCTCTCTCGAAGCCTATGATCTATACATTTTTCTCCCCCTTTGGCAACAAGTTACCAAAAAGTTCCTAGAAAAAGCATAGTACTATATCGTCTCTCAAGCTTGATCTTTGGTTGGTGGTGTAGAGATGGCTCCTTGGACGAAGACTTCAGTTGATGTTGATGGATCTGGAGGAGTTAGTGCTGGAGCTGGTTGCACTTGAGCTGTAGGTGGTGCAGATGAAGTGGCTTTAGTGTCTGTCACTGGCACTGCAGCTGATCTCTGAGCTCGAGGCACTCTGGCAAATGCATCAGTAGTTGTCCTGCCCTTCCTCTCCTGCATGTATTCTTGTAGCTGCTCCACAACTGACTGAATCTCAGTTACTTTGACATCTAGATCATAGAATTTTTGTTCCATGATTCTTTCCAGGCTCTCCTGGTTTTGAGTTAGGGTGGCTAACCCCTTCTCAATCCTCAGTGTTGATGCTATCAAGTAACCATGTTGCTCCTGCTTGTTCTTCAAAAAGTACTCAGATGCCTCCTCTTGAGTTGGCATCTTGGCAGCCTTCTCTCTTTTTGCTTTCTCCTTCTTCTCTTGAGCTTGTACTGATGATGGTTCATTCTCATTCATCACAACTTGATTGTCCTCAAAGTCTGGATAGAGCACAAAATGTTCCTTATCCAACAGATATTTTCCTGTGCCCATCTTTGAGTTTATCAACTCCTGAATTTGTGGGGCATATCCACAACTCCTCTTTTGGTTTGTTGCAGTCCTCTTGATAGTCTCAACCATGAGGCTCATGACCTTTAATTTCTATGGCACATCAAATATGTGTAGCAAGTTGATTGCATGCCCTCTAATCATGTTGTGGTCACCTGACTTGGGCAAAAGAGTGTGCCTTAGGATCGAGTTGATCGTTGGCAGCCCTAACAGAAGAAAATGGACTGACCCAAACGAGAAAGTCTCAAGGGCTTTGTCTGGGTTCTCCTTGTACATATGTGACATAGTATTGTGTCCCATCTTCTTCTTGGCATAAACGTCAAAGTCATCTTCACTCTCCTTTGGGGCATTGATCAGATTTGCCCACTCCTCAATGATTGACTGGTATCTCGTACCTTCAGACATCCATACTATCCTGCCATCTGGATAGAAATGTGCTGTGGAGTAGAATTGCATAATGAGCTCATCATTCCAGTTGGTGAGCTTCTGCCCAACAAAGTCCGCAACTCCACATGCACTAAAGCTGTCATACACTCCAGGATAGTGTTCTTCATTCTTCTTAATGTAGGTCCAGTCGACCCACCTCATATCACACTCTATAGGCTTCTTGTCCAAAAAGATTGTCTCATAGAAGTCCTGCTGTTCCTTTGTGTGGAACCTGTAATCAACAGCAATCCTTCTCTGCCTCAACCCTGAGTCTCTCCTGATATTCATGTCCTCAGCCACAGGATGAGCATCATTGTGGTCTGGAATCTTGGGTTTGAGCTTCCTCAGGACTTGTCCTTCATCATCTTCCTCAGCAGCAACTTCAGGCACTGGACCTTGTTCTTCTCAGCAGCTGGTATACTCCTGGTATTCCTCTTGGGTGCATTCTTGGCCTTGGAGGCAGCTTTGGGTGCTTCTTTGGGCTTTGATGTTGCAGCCCCTGACATATAGCATCACCCATCAGCTTTTGTGCCTTGGGTGGTGGTGCAGCAACCTCTTCTTCCTCCTCCTCTTCCATCATGGAAGGTTTTCCAACAACTCTGGCCATGGTCTTTCTGACCCTTTCCTTCCTCTTCTTTCCTTCTGCAGCTGGCTCTATGGGATCAGGTTTTGCAGGTATTTGTGTTGATCCTCTGACCTTCAGCATGGGTGTCCTCTTTGCAGGGACCTTCCTATTAAGTCCAGGATTTGTGGTCTTTGCTGAGCCATACTCCTTTTTGAGCACTACCTTCTTGGAAGTAGCCTCATCTTCAGCTGCCACATAGTCCTCATCCTCAGAGTCTGAGGTTCTCTTCCTTCTGGCTCTTGTGGCTGCTTTGGGCAAATTGCTAGGAGTGCTTCTGCTGCCATCATCTGAAGTGCTAAAGGGACTAGTGCCCTCACTCATGTGAATCTGCTCTACTTCCCTGTTCTGACTGTCAATTTGGTCTGACATGCTGGAAATACTGACTGCTGACCCTGTGAACAGTTATAGAAGATAGAATGGATGAGCATCACAAAATGCAGAGATTTTTTGCAAAAGAATGATTCAAAAACTTAGTTTTAGTTTTCCATAGAAAGCATCTCAGATCAACCGAATTTCAAACTCAGTGATACCGAAGCAGCTTTTGGAACCTACACATGTGATCTCGGTCAGACCGAGTCATAGTTTGGTGGCACCGAGACTGCTAGGGTTTCACAAAGTTCCAAAATCGGTCACACCGATTAGCAATTCTCGGTCGGGCCGAGAGTTACTAGTGCAATGGCGTTAGCCGAATCTGTGGGACCGAGTTTTTCAACTCGGTGGGTCCGAGATGGTTTCGACGGAAACCTAACCCTAAATTTTCAAATCGCATCTATTCTAAGGATTGTTTTGACTGGATAGAGGTGTTTCAATCGTGGCAAGAATCATAATGAACACAATGTGCTGAGAATTTGATGAGGATAGCACAGTGATCGAGTTCATACCCTAGATCGGCGATGAACTCTCTACGGTGGCAACGGCGGAGATGAAATCCGTTGACCGCTGCGGAGACCAGCGACAGGAGGTGGCTGGCGATGAAGTCGACGATCCGAAGACCTAGGAGGCAGAGCGAGCTATGCGCGGGCGAAGAGGTTTGGAGAAGTTTCCAAATTTTTGCCCGTGAGTATATATAGCCCGACACTGTCGGTATGACCGAGTGGAACAACTCAGTGGCACCGAGATGCATAACTGTTGATATTTACATCAACTCGGTGAGACCGAAAAGTCCAAATCGGTTGCACCGAGAATGAAAACCTAGATCGACTTAGTGATCTCGGTATGACCGAAATTGTAGAATCGGTCAGACCGAAAATCACAAAGAAGTTTTGGAAGTTTAAGCCCATGACAAATCGGGGACTCCGAGTGCTCCTCACACAGAGTGGTTCGAATCTGACTTGATCAAATTTTGTGATGTAGCATGAAGAGTTTGAGACGAGAAAAGCATAGATAGCTAGAGATGGTTCTTAGGCATTCTTGTCCATCCACTTGGCCAAAGAAAAAGGAACCAATCACTCAAAACAACAAGTGGATGTCCTTGAATGAGTAGAATATGCAACCAACATGCTCACACAATAGAATGGTAAATGAAATATGTGGTAAAGCATGCACAACCAATTCTAGTATCTATCAAACAATTGGCGATGACTAGGTCATCTATATATGAGTATATTGACTTAGGAGTCAAATGAGAACATTTGATCATAGGTCATACTCATCGTTTAAGCTCAAGTGGGGTTACCACTTTTACATAATGCATTGATGTGTTCACATCATTAGAGTTGCTTTGACTCAATTCTTAGAGTTAAGCTCCCCCTAGATGTGAGATCCCCCTTTTGAGGGATGAACTAACCTTGGGTTTTGTCGATGATGACTTCATGTAGGTGTTGAAGATGTGGATGCAAAATGTTGATGTAGATCATTTGGAGCAATCATTTGGAGTGAGTTGCACTTTCAATACCTACATGGGTTAGTCCCACAAGGAACAAACAAGAATATCCATAGACATAGAGTGATGCACACGCAAAATGATATCCATGAAAACACTAGGTTTCCTTGTCCCTGGCCTTACCAACATGAGGGTTTGTGACTCCTTGAACTAGTGCAAGATATGGAAGTTGATTGCACTTGTCCTTGCCATAATGATATGAGTGAAGAATGTTGGCGGAGTCAACCTCAAGAACACTCTAGTTCTTCTTCTTTGGGATCCACATCATCTTGATGGGAATCCTTCGAGTTGTAGTTGTACTTGATGAAGTAGAACTTGACGTAGTCTTGGGAACCCACTTGACCAAGGCCTTGGGTGCTTCTTCAAATGCATCAATCTCCTCTTGAAGCTTGTCATTGCCTTTGTCCTTGTGGTCTTGTCATGGAAGATCATCTTGTGCTTGTGTTCCCTTGAAGGAAGTAGGGTCATACTTCTCTTGTTGAGGAACAAACTTAGTGTCAAAACCGGCGGATCTCGGGTACGGGGTCCCGAACTGTGCGTCTAGGCGGATTGTAACAGGAGACAAGGGACACGATGTTTTTACCCAGGTTCGGGCCCTCTCGATGGAGGTAAAACCCTACTCCTGGTTGATTAATATTGATGATATGGGTAGTACAAGAGTAGATCTACCACGAGATCAGAGAGACTAAACCCTAGAAACTAGCCTATGGTATGATTGTTGTTCGTCCTACGGACTAAAACCCTCCGGTTTATATAGGCACCGAAGAGGGTTAGGGTTACACAGAGTCGGTTACAATGGTAGGAGATCTACATATCCGTATCACCAAGCTTGCCTTCCACGCCAAGGAAAGTCCCATCCGGACACGGGAAGAAGTCTTCAATCTTGTATCTTCATAGTCCAGGAGTCCGGCCAAAGGTGATAGTTCGGCTATCCGGACACCCCCTAATCCAGGACTCCCTCAGTAGCCCCTGAACCAGGCTTCAATGACGACGAGTCCGGCGCGCATATTGTCTTCGACATTGCAAGGCGGGTTCTTCTCCAAATCCTGTGTACCTGTTGAATAGTGTCCGGCTCCATGTAAATATTGCGCTCCTCGGCTTCCACGCCCAATAATGGCCATCTTCCACGTGTTGAATGAATGCGAAAAGCTAGGGTATTTTTACATTTATCCTCCTAGCTGTGCAAATGAGCTGCCTATAAAAGAGACGATGATCTAGATCCGAATCACACCATCCTCCCATCGCGAGCATTCATCAGAGCGCATCTGACAGGAATCCATTCCATCATGGACAGTCGACGCGGCTCCTCCTCTCGCCCTTCCAGCCCCCAACCTGGATATTGGGAGAGATGCTCCGTCCCGCATAGCAAGTTAGTGACACTCCAAACCAAGGGATTTCTTCCCCCAGCCTTCATGGTTCCGGTTCGAGCCGGACTCACCACCTATGTGGGCGGAAAGCAAGCGGAGAGCGTCCCCAGCCCCTCCAAAGGAGAGCGGGTGTGCCTGGTCTCTTATTTGATAAGAGGGCTCGGATTTCCAATTCATCCGTTTCTCCAGGGGCTCCTGGAGTTATACGGCCTCCAGTTGCACAACCTTACGCCTGCCACCAATTTCGAGGTGGAGAGTGCCAGGAATCACAGACATGTTTCTCCCCAGAGGCATTGGATGCCTTTAATTTGGGAGATGCGCACCTCCGTGCCGCTCAAAATGGTCTAGCCAGAGCCACGGAGCAGTATGTAAAAGACATACGGGTGAGAAAATTTGATAGTTATATATGCCAGTAGCCCCCGAGACTTGAAATAGTTAGAATAACTGATTTTAAGGATCATTTATTGTGCAGGATCTTACAGAAAAGAATACCCAACTGTCCCAGGAGCTGGAGGAGTGCAAAGCCCAGCTTGAGGCCGCACTAGCTGCAGCGGAGGAAGCCAAAGAGACCCCCTCTGGTAATATATGCTTCAAAAGATAAGTAATTTGTGGAGTGCGGCGTGTGTAGAAGTTTGACAATAATATTGCAGATGGCGCCAGGATAGATCCGGACAAGCAACATCTCATGCGCCGGTTAAAGGCCGGCGAGAATGTGCTTACAAGGGTGAGGCAAGAGAAAAATAATCTCCAAGATGCCAACACCCGGCTGGGTGAGGAACTAAAGGATGTTCGTGCCCAGCTGTCTGACTCCGTTAAGGAGAATCGGCGGCTTCGACGTGGCATTTTTAGTAAGTGCTTGAACGAACTTTTGAAAAAAGAGTTCAGCGAGGAAGTCGACTAACAGAGTTATATCTGTAGGTATGCTCACAGGCCGTCCTGCAGAGGAAATGCCCAGTTCTACGGGTGACCTTCTTCCCGAGCTCTTACAACTGCACGAGCGAGTTCGGCAGGTGATGAAAGGCGTCGCCCAGGCCTTGTGGCCATCTCTCTCCCCGCCCGTAGGCCTTGGAGAGCATACAGAGAGGCTTCAGGGAGCGCAGCGGCCCTTCCGATTATGGAAGATATCGGCCTGCCGTCAAGGCACCAGGGAAGCCTGGGCCATGGTGAAGACGCGGTACACGAAGGCTGACCCAAACCACATGGCCGAGGTCGGACCTGCGGGGCCCGATGGGAAGGAGATCCCTGTGAGCTTAGTGTACGGCCAAGTAGAGTTGGCCGCAAAGTATTCCCAGCAGGAGTGTAAACTAGATAGCCTATTAGATGGCATTTAAGAGGAATACAATTAGTCGGATTGACTATGTAATTAAAGATGACATGTAAAATGCCTTCTAGCCGGATTGTAGATCATTTGTCATAGCGGACCTTTTCGCTTCAACCTTGGTACCCAATAGTCCGGAGTGTGTCCGAATACCCTCACGGTTATATAAGAACCGGGGCATGCGTGGAGATCAGGCGTAGGGGTCATTAGTTCTTTATCAGATAAGTGCCCAACTAGTTATGTTATATTACATGGTTAGTAAGAAACATCTTCCAGGGAGAATAGTTCCGTTAGGGGTTCCTTTCCCTGGGAGGCATGCCCTAAAGTGCATGTCCGGACTGTGAAAAGAGCAGAAAAACATCTGGGGGTAGATAAATAAATCGGTAAGAAATTGTCTTTTAGTTCACCGACCGAATATTCTCTTAAGAAAGCTAGCCTTCGGCTTCACCCAGTCTGAGGTACACATCCGGCTGACCCGGCAGTAACAATCGCAGAGGTGCTCCCTTTACCGCCTAGCCGAACAATCGGGAACGTAGGGGTAAGCACAGGAGCTAGGCAACCCAGCTTGGCCAAAACTTAAGTCATATCAATACATATAATGGTGAATAAATGGTACATGCGGAAGTGTGACACATGTGTTGGGCATGAAGCTCGTATAAATAAACTTCTGTTAAAGAAGGCCCCAGGTATAATGAGCGCGGATAGCGCGTCAAGTGTTTGCGAATAATGCGCGAACAACGTTTCAAAGGCTGTAATAAAAAAGGAGGGAGAAGGAGAGAAACAGAAGACAGCTAATATGAAAAAAATATAGACGGAGGAAGGAGACGAACTCAGAATCCGGCGCTAGGCGTAGAATCTTCGAAGACGGGCTGCATTTCGTGGGTTCGGCTCGAGTCGGTTATCGATGCACCTCGCAGATGGTACGCTCCACCGGTCAGGACTTGGTAGATGATAAAGGGACCTTCCCATTTGGGCTTAAGTTTGTCCTTTTTCTTGTCCGGCAAGCGTAGAACTAACTCGCCAACGTTGTAAGTTTTGGCCCGTACTTCTCTGTTTTGATATCTTTGAGCTTGCTGTTGATAGAATGCGGAACGGGCTTTTGCCACGTCACGCTCCTCCTCCAATGCGTCCAAACTGTCCTGACGATCGAGCTCAGCTTCTCTTTCTTCGTACATGTGCACGCGAGGTGAGTCATGAATTATGTCGCAGGGCAGAACTGCCTCTGCGCCGTATACCATAAAGAATGGTGTAAATCTGGTGGTGCGATTCGGAGTGGTCTGCAGCCCCCAGAGTACGGAGTTGAGCTCCTCTACCCAGTGTTTAGATTTCTTGAGGGACCGCACTAATCTGGGTTTGATGCCGCTCATGATTAGACCATTTGCTCGCTCGACTTGACCGTTAGTTTCAGGGTGATAGACTGAAGCATAGTCGAGCTTGATGCCCATGTTTTTGCACCAGAGTTTGACCTCGTCGGCCGTAAAGTTCGTGCAGTTATCAGTGATGATGCTATGTGGGACGCCGTAACGGTGTACGACCCTGATATGAAGTCTATCATAGGTCCGGATTCGGCCATCTTAACAGGTTTGGCCTCTATCCATTTGGTGAATTTATCCACCATGACCAGTAGGTATTTTTGCTTGTGGGTTCCTCATTTAAGGGGTCCAACCATGTCAAGCCCCTAGACCGTGAAGGGCCAGGTTATGGGTATAGTTTTGAGGGCGGTGGGTGGCATGTGGCTTTGATTAGCAAAGAGATGACAACCGACGCATCGTTGGACTAAGTCCTGAGCATCTGCCCGGGCTGTTGGCCAATAAAATCCTGTACGGAAGGCCTTGCCTACAAGGGCCCGGGCTGCGGCGTGGTGCCCGTCGAGTCCGACATGAATTTCAGCCAGAAGAATCCGCCCCTCCTCTTCGGAGATACACCTTTGAAGGACTCTGATTGTGCTTTTCTTGTAAAGCTCTCCCTCATGGACCTTGTAGGCTTTACATCACCGCACTATGCAGCGGGCCTCGTTTTGGTCCTCGGGAAGTTCCTGCCTGGTTAGGTAGGCTAGGAATGGTTCTGTCCATGGGGCAATGACTGCCATTATTACGTGGGTTGAAGATGTTACTTCGTTGGCAGAACCACCAATTGTGTCAGAATGTTCGGTGTCGGGCAGTGCGGTTGGGTCCGGATTGTTGTTTCCGGATTCCCCCTCCCATAGTACGGATGGCTTGAACAGCCTCTCTAGGAAGATGTTGGGAGGGACGGCATCGCGCTTTGCGCCAATGCGCGCCAATACGTCTGCTGCCTGGTTGTTATCCCGGGCTATGTGGTGAAATTCGAGCCCTTCAAACCGAGCTGACATTTTTAGGATGGCGTTGCGATAAGCTGCCATTTTCGGATCCTTGGCATCGAAGTCTCCATTTATTTGGGATATCACGAGGTTCAAATCCCCGCGCACCTCTAGGCGTTGAATGCCCATGGAGACTGCCATCCGAAGGCCGTGTAGAAGGGCCTCGTATTCGGCTGCGTTATTGGAGTCCGTATACATTATCTGGAGTACGTATTGAACCGTATCTCCGGTTGGGGACGTCAAAACGACGCCAGCCCCCAGACCGGGCAACATTTTGGAGCCGCCGAAGTGCATTATTCAGTTGGAATATGCGCCATACTCTTTAGGGAGTTTGGCTTCAGTCCATTCGGCGACGAAGTCGGCCAAAACTTGCGACTTAATAGCTCGCCGTGGCTTATAGGTTATGTCAAACGGTAGGAGCTCAATGGCCCATTTGGCAATCCGGCCCGTCGCGTCGCGGTTGTTTATAATGTCGTTAAGAGGTACTTCGGAGGCTACTGTTATCGAACACTCTTGAAAGTAGTGTCGCAGCTTCCGGGATGCCATGAACACCGTGTACGCTATCTTTTGATAATGCGGGTACCGTGACTTGCATGGGGTTAGGACAGTGGACACGTAGTAAACTGGTTTTTGAAGGGGGAACTTGTGTCCGTCCGTTTCTCGTTCGACAACGAGCACTGCGCTCACAACTTGATGAGTTGCCGCAATATATAATAGCATTGGTTCGCCCATGTTGGGCGCGGCCAGGACCGGGTTTGTTGCCAATATGGCCTTTATTTCTTTGAGTCTGGCCGTGGGGGCATCCGTCCACTCGAAGTGTTCAGTGCGTCGGAGGAGGCGATAAAGAGGTAACGCCTTTTCTCCTAAATGGGAGATAAAGCGGCTTAGAGCCGCCACGCATCCCGTCAATTCATTTATTTGTTTGAGGTCCTTTGGGATATCCAATTGTGACAGAGCTCGGATCTTGGCTGGGTTTGCTTCAATTCCTCTACCGGATACAATGAAGCCGAAGAGCTTTCCGGCTGGTACGCCGAAAACACATTTTTCTGGGTTAAGCTTAATGTCATATGTTCAGAGATTATCGAACGTGAGCCTCAAATCGTCTACTAGAGTTTCGACGTGCTTGGTTTTGATGACCACATCGTCTCCTATGCCTCCACTGTTTTGCCGATCTGGTCTGCCAGACATGTCTGAATCATGCGCTGATATGTTGCGCCGGCGTTTTTGAGCCCAAAGGGCATTGTGTTGAAGCACGATGGGCCGTATGGGGTGATGAACGCCGTTGCAGCCTGGTCGGGCCCCGCCATCTTAATTTGGTGGTAGCCGGAGTATGTGTCGAGGAAACACAATGAATCGTGTCCTGCGGTAGCGTCGGTAATTTGATCGATGCGTGGGAGTGGGAAGGGATCCTTTGGGCAAGCCTTGTTGAGATCCTTAAAATCGACGCATAGGCACCAGGATTTGTCCTTCTTTGGTACCATCACCAGGTTTGCTAGCCAGTCCGGATGTTTTATATCTCTGATGAATCCGGCCTCCAATAATTTGGCTAGCTCCTCTCCCATGGCCAGTCTCTTGGGTTTGCAGAAACGCCGGAGAGCCTGTTTGACTGGCTTGAACCCTTTTAGGATGTTTAGGCTATGCTCGGCCAGCCGTCGTGGGATTCCTGGCATGTCTGAAGGGTGCCAGGCAAAAATGTCCCAATTTTCGCGTAGGAATTCTCGTAGTGCGGCGTCTACATCAGGGTTTAATTGTGCCCTGATGGAGGCCGTTTTTGTAGGGTCTGTTGGATGGACTTGGAATTTGACTATTTCATGTGCTGGTTTAAAGGAGGTGGACTTGGATCTCTTATCGAGTATCACATCGTCCCTATTCACCATGGAGCGCAGCGCAGTGAGTTCTTCGACCGCTAGGGCTTTGGATAGTGCCTCAAGGGCCAGTGCGGCTGTCTTATTTTCGGCACAGAGTGCTATGTCCGGGTCACTAGCAAGAGTGATGATTCCGTTGGGCCCGGGCATTTTGAGCTTCATGTACCCATAATGGGGTATAGCTTGAAAAATTATGAATGCCTCTCGCCCTAATAGAGCGTGATATCCGCTGCTGAACGGGGCCACTTGAAACATGACCTCCTCGGACCTGTAATTATCCGACGTGCCGAATACCACATCCAGTGTGATTTTTCCTATACAACATGCTTCCCGACTGGGGATTATTCCTCTAAAGGTTGTGCTGCTTCACTCAATGCGGATCCAATCTATTTCCATTTTTGGAGGGTTTCCTCCTAAATGAGGTTCAATCTGCTGCCACTGTCCATGAGTACCTTGGTGAGGCGAAAGCCGTCCACTATTGGACTGAGGACCAATGCGGCTGGTGCTCGGGCTATTTGGAATTTAGGTTCGTCACTGGCATTAAAGGTAATAGTTGTGTCACTCCATGGGTTTATTGTTGCTACTTGGTAGACTTCGGCAAGGCTGCGGAGTGTTCGTTTCCGCATATTATTTGATGCGAAAGTCTCGAAGATTGTTAATACCGTACTGGTATCCTTGGGCTGATGCTCTGGAGCTAGAAGCTTTTCGCCACTTTTGGCCACCTGTCGTAGTATCCAACATGCTCTAGGGCTATGAGTTGGAGTGGCGCCCTATGTACTATGAATTTTGCAGGGTCCATTGAGCCATCCCTCCAGTACGGTTCCATGCCCTATAGAGGGTTTTTGCTTTTTGGTATTTAACCCAGGTGCCTGGCAATGATGCACCCTTTTATTTCGGACTGAGGTTGTATTCAGGGCCGGATTGTCCCAAAAATTGATTTCGGTTTTCCACGCGCTTTCCATCTCATAGTACTTTCGAACTATGGGCGCCAAGTCAGCAAAGCGTGTAATTTCACGACGACTTATGGCGTTGAGGATTCCCTTGTCCGTGCAATTATTGCGGAAGAATGAAATCGCGTCCTCCTCACGACAGTCCTTTATCCTGTTCATAACCAGGAGGAATCTAGCCCAGTAATGGTGTACTGTTTCTGCAGGCTCTTGCTGGATTTGTGATAGATCGCTTATGTTTGGGTGGGTGAGGGAGTCCTGGATTAGGGGGTGTCCGGATGGCCGGACTATGACCTTTGGCCGGACTCCTGGACTATGAAGATACAAGATTCAAGACCTCGTCCCGTGTCCGGATGGGACTTTCCTTGGCGTGGAAGGCAAGCTTGGCGATACGAAATGAAGATCTCCTCCCATTGTAACCGACTCTGTGTAACCCTAGCCCTCTCCGGTGTCTATATAAACCGGAGAGTTTTAGTCCGTAGGACAAACAACAATGATACCATAGGCTAGCTTCTAGGGTTTAGCCTCTCTGATCTCGTGGTAGATCAACTCTTGTAATACCCATACCATCAATATTAATCAAGCAGGAGTAGGGTTTTACCTCCACCAAGAGGGCCCGAACCTGGGTAAAAACATCGTGTCCCTTGTCTCCTGTTACCATCCGCCTAGACGCACAGTTCGGGACCCCCTACCCGAGATCCGCTGGTTTTGACACCGATATTGGTGCTTTCATTGAGAGTTCCTCTGTGTCGTCGCCTTTAGGCCCGATGGCTTCTTCGATCATCAACCACGATGCGGTCCAGGGTAAGACTTTTCTTCCCGGACAGATCTTCGTATTCGGCGGCTTTGCACTATGGGCCAACTCGTTTGGCCATCTGGAGCAGATCGAAAGCTACACCCCTGGCCATCAGGTCAGGTTTGGTAGCTTAAACTACACGGCCGACATTCACGGGGACTTCATCTTCGATGGATTCGAGCCATGGCCGAGCACGCCGCACTGTCTCGATGGGCACGATTTAGCTCTGCCGCCGGAAAGCACCTAGAGTGCCGCTCAGGAGTCCGCTCCGACCATTAGCTCGGAGCCGACTGTGCTAACCAGGGACGGACGGTTGGACGCCGCCCCAGGAGCCGCAATCTCTACGGCGATAGAGCCGAATACCAGCCTAGTCCTTTGCAAGGCCCGTGACTCCAAGGTGCCGGACTCCGTTCCGGACTCGAAATCTTCTGCACCCCTTCCGACCGAACCCGATTGGGCTCCGATCATGGAGTTCACCACCGCGGATGTCTTTCAGCACTCGTCCTTTGGCGATATCCTGAACTCCCTAAAGTCTCTCTCTTTGTCAGGAGAGCCCTGGCCGAACTATGGTCAGCAGGGTTGGGATGCGGACGACGAAGAAATTCAAAACCCACCCACCACCCACATTGTAGCCACTGTCGACGATCTAACCGACATGCTCGACTTCGACTCCGAAGACATCGACGGTATGGACACCGATGAAGGAGATGACCAAGAACCAGCACCAATAGGGCACTGGAAGGCCACCTCATCATACGACATATACATGGTGGACACCCCCAAAGCAGGGGATGGCGAAGAAAAAGCAGAGGACGACCCCTCCAAGAAGCAACCCAAGAGCCGACGTCAGCGGCGCCGCTCTAAATCCCGCCAAAGCAAGAACGGCGAATCCGGCACGGGAGACGTCAACACCCCGGGCAGCGCCGAAGACATCCCCCTCTAGGAGGACTCAATGCAGGAGCACGAAGGAGCCAGCCCTCATGAGAGAGCGGCCGACAGAGAGGTCGAGGACGATAATTATATGCCTCCCTCCGAAGACGAGGCAAGCCTCGACGACGACGAATTCGTCGTGCCAAAGGATCCCGTCGAACAAAAGCGTTTCAAATGCAGGCTTATGGCCACGGCACGCAGCCTCAAGAAAAAACAACAACAACTTAGAGCTAACCAAGACCTGCTAGCCGATAGATGGACGGAAGTCCTGGCGGTCGAAGAGTATAAACTCGAACGCCCCTCCAAGAGTTACCCAAAGCGCAGGCTGCTACCCCAATTAGAGGAGGAAGCAACTAAACCTACATCACCAGCGTACGATGCCCGATCGGCCACCCCGTGGTCGCGACAGAGAGGCCTCCCGGCCCTCAATCCAAGTCGCACCCCGGCGCAGCTCTAAGAGTACCAGAGCATGGAGAAACGCAACAGACCTGCGAAACATACTGGAGGACAAGGCAAGGCAAACAAGATCAATCTACGGATCGCGTGGGCGCCCCACAATACATGATGATAACCGTCACACCGGATACGATAAATACGGCCCGGCCGAATACAACAGACCAAGCTCATCCGAGATGCGTCGCGATATAGCCCGGTACAGGGGCGCCGCACACCCACTATGCTTCACAGATGAAGTAATGGATCATCAAATCCCCGAGGACTTTAAGCCCGTAAACATCGAATCATACGACGACACAACTGATCCCGCGGTATGGACGACACAACTGATCCCACGGTATGGATCGAGGATTATCTCCTTCATATCCACATGGCCCGCGGTGATGATCTACACGCCATCAAATACCTCCCGCTCAAGCTTAAAGGACCAGCTCGACATTGGCTTAACAACCTGCCAGCAGAGTCAATAAGTTGCTGGGAGGACCTGGAATCCGCATTCCTGGAAAACTTCCAGGGAACTTATGTGCGGCCACCAGACGTCGATGACCTAAGCAACATAATCCAGCAGCCAGAGGAATCGGCCAGGCAATTCTGGACACGGTTCCTAACCAAGAAAAACCAAATAGTCGACTGTCCGGACACCGAGGCCCTTGCAGCCTTCAGGCACAACATCTGAGACGAATGGCTTGCCCGGCACCTAGGACAGGAAAAGCCAAAATCTATGGCAGCCCTAACGACACTCATGACCCGCTTTTGCACGGGCGAAGATAGCTGGCTAGCTTGTAGCAATAAGATAACCAAGAGCCCTGGCAATTCGGATACCAAGGACAACAACGGCGGGTCATGTCGCAACAAGCACAAGCGCCGCATTAACGGCAACAATGCTGAGGATACGGTAGTCAATGCCGGATTCAGAGGCTCTAAACCCGGTCAGCAGCAGAAGCCATTTAAAAGAAACCCTCCGGGCCCATCCAACTTAGAACGGATACTCGATCACTCGTGCCAGATACACGGCACCCCCGAACAACCAGCCAACCACACCAACAGGGATTGTTGGGTGTTCAAGCAGGCAGGCAAGTTAAGTGCCGATACCAGAGACAAGAGGTTGTGTAGCGATGACGAGGGGGAGCCCTGACCGCCGAACAACAGAGGACAGAAGGGATTCCCCCCGCAAGTGCGGACGGTGAACATGATATACGCAACCCACATCCCCAAAAGGGAGCGGAAGGGTGCTCTCAAGGATGTCTATGCGTTGCAGCCAGTTGCCCCAGATTTCAACCAATGGTCCTCCTGCCCGATCACTTTTGATCGAAGGGACCACCCCACTAGCATCTGTCATGGCGGATTCGCCGCACTGGTCCTAGACCCAATCATTGACGGATTTCACCTCACTAGAGTCCTCATGGACGGCGGCAGCAGCCTGAACCTGCTTTATCAGGATACAGTGCGGAAAATGGGCATAGATCCCTCAAGGATTAAACCCACAAAGACAACCTTTAAAGGCATCATACCAGGTGTAGAAGCCAGCTATACAAGCTCGGTTACATTCGAAGTGGTCCTCGGATCCCCCGATAATTTCCGAAGCGAGGAGTTAATCTTCGACATAGTCCCATTCCGCAGTGGCTATCACGCCCTACTCGAGCGAACCGCATTTGCAAAGTTCAATGCGGTGCCGCACTACGCATATCTCAAGCTCAAGATGTCAGGCCCTCGCGGAGTCATCACGGTAAATGGAAATACCGAACGCTCTCTCTGAATGGAGGAGCACACAGCGGCCCTGGCAGCGGAAGTATAGAGCAGCCTCTCAAGGCAGCTCTCCAATCCGGGTACTAAACGTCCGGACAACGTCAAGCGCGCCCGAAGCAACCTACAACAGAGCCGGCTGGCACGATCCGAGCAAGCATAGCAGTGCGGCCCCAACCCCAGCCCTCGTCAGATGGTGCTATCGGTACCACGCGTACATAATTACGCTTTGAAAATACCATGGCCATAAGGGGAGGGGCACAACTACGGCACGCCCAGAATGTGGCTCAACCGCACTTAGGGGCTACTTATTCGGCCGTTTTCCTTTTTTTATATACTTTCAGGACCCAACTACTCAGAAGGCCTGTCCGGCAATACACTTGCCGAACACACGATGGAACAGCTAGGGTGAAGACAAGCCGCGTCAAATGTCCAGGTGGCCTCTATAACGAGTTAAATACCTATTTTTACTTACAAAACCCGCAGCTTGCCCCTGGAGGGGGACATGTCAAATAATCCCATCTCTTGCTTATCGCACTATTTGTATCGTTTTGCTTTCATAGCAGCCCCTTAATAATAAACAATACATAGCTTCTATCTATTATTGTATTCCTTTATATATATATATATATATATATATATATATATGTTCAGTCATGACATTATGCAACCATACACTTTGGTACGGCCAATACACCAGGGGCTTAAGCACACCATAACATGGTGTGAGAAGACCGAACACTCTCAAGAGTGCGGCACCCCGAACTTATAACACTATATGCATAGGCTCCAAATCATCTCTTGGGTTAATAGTTAGGTTTTCCCGGCTCCCATGTTTTGGTACCTTACGTTCCATAATGTTGGCTAAGGTAGCACTGGGAGAACTACTACGATTGTGCCCTAGTTGAGCTGGGTTAACACCTCAGAAGAGAAAGCTAAAACTGACCGTCGTGATAGTGCGAGAGACCGGTCGCTGTTCGCGAGGTTTTTCGAGTCCTTAAAGACTTATGCCTCTTAGAGCGAGGAACCGGACCTATCCGGCCTAGGCGTGGATAGCGCCCCGAACTCGGTCTTCCGAATACTAGGGGCTTCGCCAAAATTTAAAATTATAGAATTCTATGGGAAGTGAGAGTGATAAAGCATTATAAGTCCGAAGGCCTGGTTCGTTGTGCTGAGCGCCTCCCTAGATGGACCCAAGAATGGGAACAAGAGCGCTCAGGTTTATCCCGAACACCCCAGCACTCGTGGCATGGGGGTCGAAGCCGACGACTTGCATCTCTCAGATTTGATAGACGGCCGCACAGAAGGTAATATTTTAAATTAACAAGCGTTGCTTAACGCATATGAAACACAGTTTTCAGCATACAGGATAATAAATGCGAGTCTACTCAAAAATTGCATCTTTGGGGCATTCATCCGCTATAAGGTGGGCACCCTTCAGGACGCCCTTATAATACATCTCGGGCGTGCGATACTCCTTGCCTGGCGGTGGCGCGTCCATCAAAAGCTTCTCAGCGTCTAGCTTGCCCCAGTGCACTTTAGCACGGGCAAGGGCCCGACAGGCACCTTCAATATAGACGGAGCGCTTGACGACCTCAATCCACGGACACGCGTCCACCAGCCGCCGCACCAAGCCGAAGTAGCTCCCAGGCATGGCTTCTCTAGGCCACAACCGAACTATGAGGCCCTTCATGGCCTGTTCGGCCACCTTGTGAAGCTCGACCAGCTGCTTCAGCTGGTCGCTCAGGGGCACCGGATGTTCGGCCTCAGCATACCGAGACCAGAACACCTTTTCTATCGAGCTCCCCTCTTCGGCTTGGTAGAATGCAGCGGCATCAGACACACTACAGGGCAGCTCGGATTCGGGTAAGTACCTGATAATTTACTTTTATATTCTTGCTTTGCATAAAGAATGCCTTACTCGCTGCTATCTTCTTCATCGCCTTGATCTCCTGGAGGTCCTTCTGGGCTTCGGCCTTAGCGGTCTTGGCACTCTCAAGAGCCAAGGCGAGCTCGGACTCTTGAGTCTTCGAGTCACGCTCCAAACTCTCGTGTTTTTCCACGAGAGCCTGGAGCTCTTGCCGCACCTCCGCCACCCGCGCCTCCTGCTTCTCTCGCTCAGTGCGCTCCAAGGCTGCACTGTTCTCGACCTTGGAGACCACCTCTTTTAGGGTCGCCACCGCGGTTGTGGCCCCTGCAACATTTACGTTGGTCCTGTCATTATTTGCAACCAACTATTTCTATATACATTTACATACGGTACTACATACCCTCCTTGTCCTCGAGCTGCTTCTTGGCACGGCCGAGCTGATTCTCGGACCATTCGAGGATTTCCTTCAATACATTGACCTCCGCAGTCAGTGCGGCAGAGGTCAGCAGCGCAGCCTGCATTCCCATATTGACATATTTTAGTTAGACTCCTGCATATATCTATTTAGATCCTCAGCTCGGCTTTTCTTTTCGAATGCCGAACTAAGCATCAGGGGCTACTGTCTATGCGGTAACATTTTTTATATGTTTTTTAACACATACCTCAAAGCCTATTAACAGGCTTGTACAGGCTTCTGTCAGCCTGCTCTTGGCGGACTGAACCTTCTGAATCACCGCACTCATAACAATGTGGTGTTCCTCATTGATGGAGGAGCTGTTAAGCACCTCCAGCAAATTGTCCGGCGCCTCCGGATGGACGGGGGTCGCCAGCGTCGTAGGCTTGCCCTTCTTATGCAGGCGCCGCCTGTCGGACTCTGGAACCGTTGATGGTTCCAGAGCAGTGTCTGGCCCGGGGCCGAACTTAGATCCCTCCGGGGCTTTACCCCCTTCGGGCCTGGAGTCCGGGAGATCGCCTTGCGGCGCCTCCATGACCACCTCCTCCAGGTTTAGTCCCTTTCGGGACTCCACCTCGGCGTCGTCCACAAGGAGCGGGGAGGAGGCCGTCGGAAGTAAAGCGCTATTCACATCCGACGAATTCAGGGAGCCGCTCGACGAATCACCGAGCTGAGCTCTGGGCGGACTGCATAATTAAATTCGGTGTTAGAAAATGCCAAATAATGGAGAAGCGCCATGAGTTATTCGAATATCCGGATGCTTACGATTTTGCCAGGGGCTTGACCCTGGATGGCCATTCCTCCCCGCCGTCTTCGGCATCGGAGGCGTAGTCCGGCGGAAGGGTCTTCCCCTTCTTGGACCCTCCGGGCCCCCCAGTTGGGGCGGCCTTCCTTTTCTTTCCTCCCCCCGTTGGAGGGAGAGAGGCTTCTTCTTCTTCCCCCTCCTTGTCTTCCGAGGCGGAGGGTGCATCGGGGTTGTCAGGCGATGAATCCGATACCACCAAGAGTCGGGAACTCTTTCGAGTCCCCATGGCCTTCTTCTTGGCCTTCTTCTTCGGCACCATGTGAGGTGCCGGAACCAGCAGCCCCGTCAATCGAGCGTCCGCTGGATCTTCTGGTAAGGGAGACGGGAAACTAACCTGCCCGGACTTCTTCAGCCAGTCCTGTTAAAGGTAAGGGAGTTTAGATCCCGCATAGAGTCAGACTATGAAAGACAAGAGTCCCGTAAAGGGTAGAATAACTTACCTCGTTGGCCCGACGCCGCGAGCTGAATCCGCGATCTTCGGTAGCGGATGCGGGGGCCTCGGCGCCCTTAAACAGCACCTTCCAGGCATCTTCGTACGTAGTATCGAAGAGCCCGCTCAAGGCTTGGTGCTGTGCCGGATCGAACTCCCACAATTTTAAGGCCCGTTGTTGGCATGGAGGACTCGGCGGATAAGCATGACCTGGACTACATTGACAAGCTTGAGATTTCTGTTCACCAGCTTTTGGACGCAGGTTTGGAGTCCGGTCAGCTCTTCCGGATCTCCCCACGTTAGGCCCGTCTCCTTCCAGGAGGTGAGCCGTGTGGGAAAGCCGGATCGGAATTCGGGGGCCGCCGCCCATTTGGGGTCGCGTGGCTTGGTGATGTAGAACCACCCCGATTGCCACCCTTTAATTGTCTCCACGAAGGAGCCCTCGAGCCATAGGACGTTGGCCATCCGACCCACCATGGCACCTCCGCACTCCGCTTGGCGGCCACCCATTACTTTCGGCTTGACATTAAAAGTCTTCAGCCATAGGCCGAAGTGGGGCTGGATGCAGAGGAAGGCCTCACATACGACGATAAACGCCGAGATGTTGAGGACAAAGTTTGGGGCCAGATCGTGGAAGTCCAGGCCATAGTAGAACATGAGCCCCCGGACGAAAGTGTGAAGAGGAAAGCCCAGTCCGCGGACGAAATGTGGGAGAAAAACAACCCTCTCATGGGGCCTGGGGTTGGGGATGAGTTGCCCCACATCGGGGAGCCGATGCGTGATGTCGTCAGACAAGTATCCGGCCTCCCTCAGTTTCTTGATTTGCCCCTCCGTGACGGAGGAGGCCATCCATCTACCTCCCGCTCCGGACATGATTGGAGAAGGTTGAGGTGGGAAGTGCGGGCTTGGGCGCTGGAGCTCGAGCGCGCAGGGATGAATAAGCAAAGGAGGAAGAAGGCGCAAATGGAAAGGGTAGATTCTTATCCCCTTATATGGGCGGCCGAAACTACGAGCCCTCACGGTCCTAATAAAACTCGCTTATCTCCCAAGCGTCGCGGTTAATGGCGCGGTTGGGTTACCCACGCCCGTATTGATGAGAATCCCGGAATAAGGGGACACGATCTCTGCTTTGTCAAGACGTGCCAAGGAAACCGCCTCGCTAAACGCACTGCCGTGGAATAGTAAAATGAATAAAGGCTTTGCCATGGCATGATGTCACGCTGCGGAATACGTCAGCAGATTAGATTTGTGTAAATATTATTCTCTCCACGGTGGCATGTGGAACTTATTTTTGCAGAGCCGGGCACTATCCTTGTGTTCAAACATCTTCTATGAAGTATTCGGAGGAGGAACCCGCCTTGCAATGCCGAAGACAATTTGCGCGCCGGACTCGTCGTCATTGAAGCCTGGTTCAGGGGCTACTGAGGGAGTCCTGGATTAGGGGGTGTCCGGATGGCCGGACTATGACCTTTGGCCGGACTCCCGGACTATGAAGATACAAGATTGAAGACCTCGTCCCGTGTCCGGATGGGACTTTCCTTGGCGTGGAAGGCAAGCTTGGTGATACGATATGAAGATCTCCTCCCATTGTAACCGACTATGTGTAACCCTAGCCCTCTCCGTGTCTATATAAACCGGAGAGTTTTAGTCTGTAGGACAAACAAAAATCATACCATAGGCTAGCTTCTAGGGTTTAGCCTCTCTGATCTCGTGGTAGATCAACTCTTGTAATACCCATACCATCAATATTAATCAAGCAGGAGTACGGTTTTACCTCCACCGAGAGGGCCCGGACAGTGGGCGGGTAGAATTAAATCCGGAACCCCGTCTAATCTAAGACTCAGGGGCCAAGAAGTTTCCGAACTTGGAATCTTGGGTTCTTGGATGTTGTCCAATGCATCTAGCCCATTGGCTGACTTCAGGTTCAGGGCTTGAGTTACCTCCTCCCCTCCGCGGGAATCCGGCATGGAGGGATCAAGAATCCGGACATAGCTAGTCCGTAAAATAGAGGAAGGGTCGCCGTATTGCTCCTCAACCACAACAACATGGTGGGTGACCTGGGGAGAATTGATCTCTCTTAGATCGGGTTTAGGCCCAATTTGATCGTAGTCTGTAGCGACTCCCAGGGTGGCGATGCGATCCAAGAGCTCATTTAAGGAAGAGAGCTCCATCGGATCTAGCTGCTCGACGAGTTCCGAGCTAACGTGAAGATTGCTTTCGATAACCCGAGAAGTCATCATCGGCGCGGTGGCCGGACAGGCGGTCATAAGGAAACAACCTAGCCGGAGAGTTTGGCCGATAGCCAAAGCTCCTTTAGCAACAGTTCTGTCTTTAAAGACGGGATGAGGCATCCTTCCTGATGGCGACGGCACAGAGGAACTCTCAATGAAAGCACCAATGTCGGTGTCAAAACCGGCGGATCTCAGGTAGGGGGTCCCGAACTGTGCATCTAGGCGGATGGTAACAGGAGACAAGGGACACGATGTTTTTACCCAGGTTCGGGCCCTCTCGATGGAGGTAAAACCCTACTCCTGCTTGATTAATATTGATGATATGGGTAGTACAAGAGTAGATCTACCACGAGATCAGAGAGGCTAAAACCTAGAAGCTAGCCTATGGTATGATTGTTGTTTGTCCTACGGACTAAAACCCTCCGGTTTATATAGGCACCAAAGAGGGTTAGGGTTACAAAGAGTCAGTTACAATGGTAGGAGATCTACATATCCGTATCGCCAAGCTTGCCTTCCACTCCGAGGAAAGTCCCATCCGGACACGGGACGAAGTCTTCAATCTTGTATCTTCATAGTCCAGGAGTCCGGCCAAAGGTGATAGTTCGGCTATCCGGACACCCCCTAATCCAGGACTCCCTCACTTAGTCTTGGGGTATTGATCTTCTTCCCACTCAACTCCATTGGCATTGAAATTTCGTTCAAAACCAACACCTTGATCTTCCGGTGCCTTCCTTGCTTGCGTACAATTTCCTCGAATTGCTTACTCCCGGCAAGGGTCTTGTATACACCTTCCTCTATAATTCCCTTCAATAAGCTATTTTCTTGCTCAAGTGTAACTTGGCTAAGAGAATCATTAGTGGAATCAAGAGAACTACTATAAGCAACAATATTGGATTTAGCATTATTATTGTTACTACTAGAGGAAAAATCTTTCTTGTTCTTGTTATTAGACTTGACTTGAGGCATGTAAGTAGATAAGAGTAAACGCTTGGCAATGTAAGAAGAACTTTTCTTACGAAGATCATCATTGATTCCCTTTAAGAACTCATGCTCTTGCTCAAGATTGAGCTTTTCAAAGCGTAACTTCTCATGAGCCCTTAAAATTTCTCAATGATCTTCGAAGATAGTTTCATGAGCTAACTTAAGAGTGTTTAGTTCTTTAGTGAGACGCTCAATTTTCTCCTTATCATTGTCATTCGTGTTGTCTTGATTAGCATTATTAATTGACGTTTCATCATAGTATTCATTACTAGAGTTGTCAATAAGTAAATCATCATCACCTAACAAGTCATGTTCATCACTATTAAAATCAACATACTCAGGGTGTGTTACCTTAGGACCTTTGGCCATGAAGCATATTCCAATTCCTTCATTTGGTGAATCAAATATGTCGTAGGAGTTGGTTGACACAAGTGCTAGACCGGCAACACCCTCATCTTGAGTATGTTCGGAGTCGGAGTGATAGCTTCTCTCGGAGTGATGTTCAGAGTCGGAACCGGATACCCATTCACCAACATGAGCTTGATGTCTTTGTTTTGTGTAGCTACTTGATGACTTTTCCTTCCTTTTTGAATCCTTGCTTCTCCGCGAGGGTCTTCGTTCATAACGATCATCTCTACTCCTTCTTTCTCTTGGTGGTGATTCTTCTCTTCTACTTCTTCTTCTTGGATAATCTTCTCTTCTTTTGTAGGGTGTTGTACACTCATTGGAATAGTGTCCGGGTCTCCCACAATTGTAGCAATTGCGCTCTTGACTAGAAGATCTTTTGTCACAGTAAAACCTTGACTTAGAGCTTCTTTCTTTGCTTCTACTCTAGTAGAATTTGTTGAGGTTCTTCACCATTAAGCTCAATTCTTCATTGAAGTTTTGTTTGTCACTTGATGAAGTGGGGGATTCACATGAGGCTTTGTAAGCTCCACTTGACTTGTTGTGAAGTTCCTCCTTATCCTTGAGTGACATCTCATGAGCAACAATTCTTCCAATGACTTCCGTTGGCTTGAGATCTTTGTAGTTTGGCATCATTTGGATCAATGTGCACACAGTATCATATTTTCCATCCAATGCTCTTAGGATCTTCTTGATGATGAATTTGTCGGTCATCTCTTCACTTCCTAAGCCGGCAATCTCATTTGTGATAAGAGCAATCCTAGAGTACATTTCAGCGACACCTTCACCATCCTTCATTTTGAACTTGTCAAGCTGACTTTGGAGCACATCCAACTTGGATTCTTTGACGGAGTCGGTACCTTCATGCATATCAGTCAAAGTATCCCAAATTTCCTTTGCATTCTCAAGACGGCTGATTTTGTTGAATTCTTCCGGGCACAAGCCATTGAAGAGGATATCACAAGCTTGAGCGTTGTATTGCAGCATCTTCAATTCATCCGCATTTGCTTCATGGTTCGGCTCTCTCCCATCAAAGAATTCACCTTGCAAGCCAATACACATGATAGCCCAAACGGCGGGGTTATGTCCGAGAATATGCATTTTCATCTTATGATTCCAACTAGCAAAATTAGTGCCATCAAAGTAAGGACCTCTACGGTGATAATTTCCCTCACTAGACGTCATACTCTCCTAGGTTGTGAAACCAAGGCTATGACCACCAAAAGCTATGGAAATCAAAGCAAATGGAGACCAAAGGTCTGATACCACTTGTAGGACCTTGAAGTATGTCTAGAGGGGGGGTGATTAGACTACTTGACCAAATAAAAACTTAACCTTTTCCCAATTTTAGACTTTGGCAGATTTTAGCTATTTTGCACAGGTCAAGCAATCTTCACACAATTCAAGCAAGCATGCGAAGAGTATATGAGCAGCGGAAATTAAAGCATGCAACTTGCAAGAATGTAAAGGGAAGGGTTTAGAGGATTCAAACGCAATTGGAGACACGGATGTTTTTGTCGTGGTTCCGATAGGTGGTGCTATTGTACATCCACGTTGATGGAGACTTCAACCCACGAAGGGTAACAGTTGCGTGATTCCACGGAGGGCTCTACCCAAGAAGGGTCCACGAAGAAGCAACCTTGTCTATCCCACCATGGCCGTCGCCCATGAAGGACTTGCCTCACTAGCGGTAGATCTTCACGAAGTAGGCGATCTCCTTGCCCTTACAAACTCCTTGATTCAACTCCACAATCTTGTTGGAGGCTCCCAAGTGACACCTAGCCAATCTAAGAGACACCACTCTCCAAGAAGTAACAAATGTTGCGTTGATGATGAACTCCTTGCTCTTGTGCTTCAAATGATAGTCTCCCCAACACTCAACTCTCTCTCTCAGGATTTGGATCTGGTGGAAAGAGGATTTGAGTGGAAAGCAACTTGGGGAAGGCTAGAGATCAAGATTCATATGGTAGGAATGGAATATCTTGGCCTCAACACATGATTAGGTAGTTTTGATGGCTCTCTCCATGAATGAACTAGTAAGTTGGAAGTGTAGGTTTGTTCTGATGGCTCTCTCCACGAATGAAGAGGAGGTGGAGGGGTATATATAGCCTCCACACAAAATCTAACTGTTACACACAATTTACCAAAGTCGGTGGGACCGAATCAACAAACTCGGTCGGACCGATTCAGTAAACCTAGTGACCGTTAGTGATTTTCGGTGGGACCGATATGCAACTCAGTAGAACCGATATGGTTAGGGTTAGGGCATAACATAATCTCGGTGAGACCGATTATACAAACTCGGTGAGACCAATTTTGGTAATTAGCTAACCAGAGAGTTGGTTAGGTAAACTCGGTGGGACCGATTCGCTCTTTTCGGTGAGACCGAAATGTTACGAAAGGGAAACAGAGAGTTTACATTGCAATCTCGGTGGGACCGATCGCTCACTTTGGTTAGACCAAAACATTATGAAGGGAAACAGAGAGATTACAATCCCATCTTGGTGAGACCGAGATCCCTATCGGTGAGGCCAATTTGCCTAGGGTTTGTGGCAGTGGCTATGACAATTGAACTCGGTGGCGCCGGATAGAAAGAATCGGTGGGGCCGAGTTTGACTTTAGGTTTAGGTCATATGTGGATGTGAGAAAGTAATTGAGGGTTTTTGGAGCATATCACTGAGCACTTGAAGCAAGAGGCTCATTAGGCAACACCTCATCCCTCCTTGATAGTATTGGCTTTTCCTATAGACTCAATGTGATCTTGGATCGCTAAAATGTAAAAAGTAGAGTCTTGAGCTTTTGAGCTTGAGCCAATCCTTTGTCCGTAATATTTTGAGGGATCCACTTTCATCATCCATGCCATGCCATTCATTGAGCTTTCCTGAAATATTTGTCTTGGAATAGCATTAGCTCAATGAGCTATATGTTGTTATGAATTACCAAAACCACCTAGAAATAGTTGCACTTTCAATAGTTTAGACATCATATACACAATATGCAACACCATGTTCTTAGTTCAGACATCATATCGAATGCCCTCTGTTTAGCATATAAATCACATATGTGAATTAAATTATGCAATCCTGATTACTTAGATAACATGTAGGTGAATTATGTCATGCAATCCTGTTTAATTATTCATCATATCTTTGAATTATGTTATGCTATGCTATCCAGTTTAGATTGACATCATATATGTGAAATTATGTCATGCTATGCGTTTTAGTTAAACAATATACATGTCAACTATTTCATGCCCTCTTTTTTCCACACTATCTATTGCATCTATCTCTCATACAATGTTTGTACATTCAACTATGTTTCCTATTTATCAGCCATTTGAATTGGAGCGGGTGATGCCAGTATTTAGCGGACTAAAATACGGTCTTCAAATAAAACAGTGCTACCTCTTGGTGGAGATAGCACCTCGGTTGTACATGCACAAGAACCAGCCCTACCACACATAACCAAAACTCTCGCAGATTGTACCCCTACTGCGATGGACAGAGAACCAGCTTCACCCAATCTAACCCCAACCCCAGCCGATAGTAACCCAGTTCCTATTGACACAGCACCATCTCGACCACAAAGCTCCCAAACAAGAGCCGTTAGTAAGGCAACTCCAGTGCCCAGAGGGCCAGTACTATCACGGCGAACCCAAACTCCACCAGTTAGTACGCCTATTCCTATGGAGGAAGCACAACCAGCTAGTCGTAGTTTGGCATCTATCACATTTGATGTTGTTAAATCGTATGTGCGTATCTTCCCATCTTGGAAATATTATACTGAAGATGAAGGAAAATTCCAATTGAGGTGTTTGTCCAGGAGTTATGTGTAAGTAATGTTATTCATGGCAATTACTTTGCTTCGTCCCATACATCCTACCTCCATGATGGTTATAATACAGCAAATTTTCCCATTTTTCTCTATAGAGAAGGATCGATTTGGAAACTCGGGATGAGGTAACCTGTGCTAATACCTCTGCTATCTTCAAGAATGCTTGGTGACAGTATCGGAATTACCTGAAGAAAACGTACTTCACCGGCAAAGAAACTCATCAAATTCCCTTACGTTCTCCTGAGGCACATTTACTGGACAATGACTGGGAACGCCTTGTTCTGTACTAGTCCCGAACCAAGAATGTGGTAAGGTCTATGAGCTCATTTTCTATTTTTAAGTATTATATTCTTGCGTCTTACTGTACTCTGTTCATGTAGAACAAGTGCCTAAACCTGAAGAACAACTGTTCTAATTTAAGATTCCATTGCTATCATAGTTCAAAAAACCGCTAGGCGTTAATTATGCGTTTTGCCACCGCCTTGCGCTTTACTGACCAAAGTGCATGCTTATGCGCAGTTATGCACAGATTAAGCGTAGTTATGCGTAATGGATTTTGCCAACGCCTAGAGCCTAGGCGCGCTTAAGCGCTCGCTTAGGCGTGCCTTTTTTCACTATGATTGATTTGCTCTTGTATCACTGTATATACTCATACAAACTTATTTTTAAATTGAAGGATCCAATCGAAACTCCAATGGCACAGCAGGTATGTTCACGCATGTTTCTTTAACATGTTTTCCCTTATCAATAGCTCTGTTTATTTCAATTTTAAATGTGTATACAGTTGACTTTCATATCATGCACATTACTAGCATCACAACAGAGCCAATAGTGTTGTTGTACATATAAACCCGTGGTACCCATCTGAAATCTTGTTGTGCCGTGTAGTTTCCCACGCTTTGTATTCTTTCACTTCTACTTTGTCTTGAACTGATATGATTTGAACCGTGTCTATATTTTGATTTGGCAAGACAATGGAGTGACCATAGGACATAGATATATGTTTGTTTAATGCTTTTATTATGTACTAGTACTTGGCAATAGAAGACTTGGTAGTTTAATCCCGTCCACCTTACTAATGATCTGGTTCACCGAAATGAGTTTCATATACTAGTACATGCTAAACTTGTTATGTGTCTGCTTGTTTCTTCTTTTAGAATGCTGACAGAATATTGGGGAAGAGTGCCTTATTAAGCAATGGTAAAGGAAGTAATGCAGATAAGGTTCAGGATAGTGACACATCCTTGTTGGTCTCCAACAAAGCTGATAAAACAGCTAAGGAAGACTATCTTGAAGACAGCGAGACAACCCCAAAGTCCTGTCTTGGTTTAGTGTTCGATTTACTGGCCACTACTGTTTGCACAAGCTATTCAAACTCGCTGTCTGAATCAGTTCGGTTTCTTGAGTCTCAACTACAAGCTGAAAGACATCGATCAGTTGTGCTGCGACAAGAAGCAGAAGGACTGCAGAAGTCCCTGGAGCATTCAGATGCATACTTTCTGGTGCAACAGCAAGCGTTGGAGGATTTTAGCGCCAAACAGGACAAAGCTAATCAACTTGCTAAGCTTATTGCCAGCATGGTGGATACCCAGGATAACGTTTCTTGAGCTCTTCTGAAGTTGTTTCAGTTATGCTCTTGTTTTGCTGTCGCGTTTATTTGCACTGGTGGCCAATTTTGACGGCCACTCTATGTAATGCGCTGCTTTGTTCCCTATATTTGCACTGGTGGCAAACTTTGATGCCTAGTGGATGTAATATGTGTAATAGCGGTAATAGCCTAGCGTTAATTGCTTGCTTATTTATTTCCTTATTGTCTTGTTTAGTTGTTTTCTTGTAGTCACTGCAGTTCTTTTTCTATGTTTTTCTAGTGGCCACAATAGCCTATTTTTGGTAACTAGGCCAAAATAATCAAGGCAACACACGGGCTGTTGTAACCATGGGCCTCCTGTAGGCCGTATGATCCATGGGCCTTCTTCCGGCCATAGGATCCAGTGGCCTTGTATATGGGCCGTAGGATCCATCGGCCTTCTATATGGGCCATAGGGTCCATGGGCCTTCTACGGGCCGTAGGGTCCATGGGCCTTCTACGGGCCGTACGATCCATGGGCCTTCTATGGTCCATACTATCCATGGGCCTCATACGGGCCATAGGATCCATGGGCCTTCTACGGGGCGTATCATCATTTCGCCAATCATGGGCCATACTATTCGTGGACCATAACGGGCCGTTAATAGGCCGTATTTGATAACTCTATGAAAACAGCCCAACGGGTTCGTTTTGACATGAAAACAGCCCAACGTATTAATGGTCCACAAACGGGCCGACTGTAATGATGGGCTGAATTTGGCCCACAAGCAGCAAATGACAGTAACAGGCCGTATGTAACCGAATGCTGCAAATGAACCCAAGAATCAATGGGACCTCAGAAGGCCGAAAGATAACTTGGGCTGGAAATGGCCCAATGGAATAACGGTCGTTAATGGGTATAAAGTGATACACTGTTCATTACGGGCCAGTTTCACCATGGGCCGTTAATGGGCCAAGAGTTACAAAGGGCCTCATATGGGCCGAAAGAAGTCATGGGCCACACATGGGCCGGAAGTTAAAACGGGCTGGAATCATATTGGACGACCCAAATGACGCTACTGGGCCTAATTCGGATAGGGCGTAACGGGCCCTGGGTTAGCGGGCTGTAAATGGGCTATATACGAACATGCCGTTAACAGGCTTTCCGTGGTTCGGTTCGCCACCTTTTGACTAAGTCAAACGGGCCGGCCTTTTCATAGGAATGGGCCTCTGTTGGGCTGTGCCACGTGTCGCCGTAACATAGGCGCCTTCGGTCCAATGAGCGGATGACATCTGTCACAACGGTGAGCCGACACGTGTTTCCTCCAGCCAATGATGATTTTACACGTGGAAAATCCCCATTGGTCGGGGCTATTAACGGGTTATCGGATCCAAAACCCGACCCGATAGCTTAACGGCGTTCCATTATGGTGGATGACACATGTCGGTCACCCTTGACGAAAGCACTTTTGTGACGCGCGATTTATCGTCATGGAAGTGAACACTTCCGTGATGATAATTTTGGTAATGTCATGGAACACTTCTACGACAGCACAGGTATGACTATCTTGATTCTGTCATAAAATCGTCATGGATGTACATGCATGACAAAAAATGCGACCTACTGTGACAAACACGTATCATCACGGAAGTGTATTTTTTTGTAGTGATGACAATGATGGAACGTGTCATAATAAACGGAACGGTGGAAAGTTGCATGGCAATATATCTTGGAATGGCTATGGAAATGCCATAATAGGTAGGTATGGTGGCTGTTTTGAGGAAGATATAAGGAGGTTTATGTGTGATAGAGCATATCGTATCACGGGGTTTGGATGCACCAGCGAAGCTTGCACCAACTCTCAAGGTGAGAAAGGGCAATGCACAGTACCGTAGAGGCTAGCAAATTGCGGAAGGGTAAGAGTGCGTATAATCCATGGACTCATGTTAGTCATAAAGAACTCATATACTTATTGCAAAAGTTTATTAGCCCTCGACGCAAAGTACTACTACGCATGCTCCTAGGGGAAGGGTTGGTAGGAGTTAACCATCACGCGATCCTGACCTCTACTCATAAGGAAGGCAATCAAAGAACACCCCATGCTTCAAATTTGTCACACAACTTTCACCATACGTGCATGCTACGGGACTTGCCAACTTTAACACAAGTATTTCTCAATTTCATAATAACCTAACTAGCATGACTCTAACATTACCACCTTTATATCTCAAAACAATTATCAAGTATCAAATTTATCATGGTATTCAATGCACTTCATATGGAAGTTTTTATTATATCCCTCTTGGATGCCTATCACATTAGGACTGAATTCATAACCAAAGCAAATTACCATGCTGTTCTAAAGACTCTCAAAATAATATAAGTGAAGCATGAGAGATCAATAATTTCTATAAAATAAAACCACCACCGTGCTCTAAAAGGGTATAAGTGAAGCACTAGAGCAAAATTATCTAGCTCAAAAGATATAAGTGAAGCACATAGAGCATTCTAATAAAATCCGATTCATGTGTGTCTCTCCCAAAAGGTGTGTACATAAAGTATGATTGTGATAAACTAAAAAGCAAAGACTCAAATCATACAATATGCTCCAAGCAAAACACATATCATGTGGTGAATAAAAATATAGCTCCAAGTAAAGTTACCGATGAACGAAGACGAAAGAGGGGATGCCATCCGGGGCATCCCCAAGCTTAGGCTCTTGGTTGTCGTTGAATATTACCTTGGGGTGCCTTGGGAATCCCCAAGCTTAGGCTCTTGCCACTCCTTATTCCATAGTCCATCGAATCTTTACCCAAAACTTGAAAACTTCACAACACAAAACTCAATAGAAAACTCGTAAGCTCCGTTGGTATAAGAAATTAAATCACCACTTAGGTACTGTTGTGAACTCATTATAAATTCACATTGGTGTAATATCTACTTTAGTCCAACTTCTCTATGGTTCATACCCTCCGATACTACTCATAGATTCATCAAAATAAGCAAACAACACATAGAAAACAGAATCTGTCAAAAACAGAACAGTCTGTAGTAATCTGTACCATTCTAATACTTATGTAACTCCAAAAATTCTGAAATAAATTGGTGGACCTTAGGAATTTGTCTATTAATCATCTAAAAAAATAATCAACCTAAAAGAAATCTCCAGTAAAAACTGGCAGCTAATCTCGTGAGCGCAAAAATTTCTATTTTTTACAGCAAGATCGCATAGACTTCACCCAAGTCTTCCCAAAGGTTCTACTTGGCAAAAACACTAATTAAAACATAAAATCACATATAAACAGAGGCTATATGAATTATTAATTACTAAACAGTAGCAAAAAGCAAAGAACAAAAGTAAAATTGGGTTGCCTCCCAACAAGCGCTAACGTTTAACGCCCCTAGCTAGGTATGATGATTTCAATGATGCTCACATAAAAGATAAGAATTGAAACATAAAGAGAGCGTCATGAAGAATATGATTGCACATTTAAGTCTAACCCACTTCCTACGCATAGGGATTTTGCGAGAAAACAATTTGTGGGAACAATAATCAACTAGCATAGGAAGGCTAAACAAGCATAACTTCAAGATTTTCTACACATAGAGAGGAAACATGATATTATTGCAACTCCTACAAGCATATATTCCTCCCTCATAATAATTTTCAGTAGCATCATGAATGAATTCAACAATATAACCATCACATAAAGCATTCTTTTCATGATCTACAAGCATAGAAAATTTACTACTCTTCACATAAGCAAATTTCTTCTCATGAATAGTAGTGGGAGCAAACTTGGCAAAATAATTATCATGTGAGGCGTAATCCAATTCAAAAATAAAATCATGATGACAAGTTTCATGGTTATCATTATTCTTAATAGCATACAAGTCATCAAAATAATCATCATAGATAGCAACTTTGTTCTCATAATCAATTGGAACCTCTTCCGAAATAGTGGATTCATCACTAAATAAAGTCATGACCTCTCCAAATCCACTTTTATAATTATCACAATAAGATTCAACACCCTCCAAAATAGTAGGATCATTAATTCTAAAGTTGACACTCTTCCAAACCCACTTTCACCAATATAATCATCATAAATAGGAGGCATGCTTTCATGATAATAAATATTCTCATCAAAACTTGGGGGACTAAACATATCATCTTCATCAAACATAGCATCCCCTAGCTTGTGGCTTTGCATATCATTAGCATCATGGGTACTCAAATAAGTCATACTAACAACATTGCAATCATGCTCATCATTCACAGATTTAGTGCCAAACATTTTAATGCATTCTTCTTCTAGCAATTGAGCACAATTATCGGAATCCTTATTTTCACGGAAGGCATTAAAAAGATGAAGCATATGAGGCACCCTCAATTCCATTTTTTGTAGTCTTCTTTTATAGATTAAACTAGTGATAAAACAAGAAACTAAAAGATTCGGTTGCAAGATCTAAAGATATACCTTCAAGCACTCACCTCCCCGGCAACAATGCCAGAAAAGAGCTTGATGTCTACTACATAACCCTCTTCTTGTAGACGTTGTTGGGCCTCCAAGTGCAGAGGTTTGTAGGATAGTATCAAATTTCCCTCAAGTGGATGACCTAAGGTTTATCAATCCGTGGGAGGCGTAGGATGAAGATGGTCTCTCTCAAACAACCCTGCAACAAAATAACAAAGAGATTCTTGTGTCCCCAACACACCCAATACAATGGTAAATTGTATAGGTGCACTAGATCGGCAAAGAGATGGTGATACAAGTGCAATATGGATGATAGATATAGGTTTTTGTAATCTGAAAATATAAAAACAGCAAGGTAACAAGTGGTAAAAGTGAGTGTAAACAGTATTGAAATGCTAGGAAACAAGGCCTAAGGTTCATACTTTCACTAGTGCAAGTTCTCTCAACAATAATAACATAACTAGATCATATATCTATCCCTCAACATGCAACAAAGAGTCACTCCAAAGTCACTAATAGCGGAGAACAAACGAAGATATTATTGTAGGGTATGAAACCACCTCAAAGTTATCCTTTCTGATCGATCTATTCAAGAGTCCCTAGTAAAATAACATGAAGCTATTCTTTCCGTTCGATCTATCATAGAGTTCATACTAGAATAACACCTTAAAACACAACTCAACCAAAACCCTAATGTCACCTAGATACTCCAATGTCACCTCAAGTATCCGTGGGTATGATTATACGAGATGCATCACACAATCTCAGATTCATCTATTCAACCAACTCAAAGTACTTGAAAGAGTGCGCCAAAGTTTCTACCGGAGAGTCAAGACAAAAACGTGTGCCAACCCCTATGCATAAGTTCACAAGGTCACTGAACCCGCAAGTTGATCACCAAAACATACATCAAGTAGATCACGTGAATATCCCATTGTCACCACAGATAAGCACATGCAAGACATACATCAAGTGTTCTCAAATCCATAAAGACTCAATCCGATAAGATAGCTTCAAAGGGAAAACTCAATCCATTACAAGAGGGTAGAGGGGGAGAAACACCATAAGATCCAACTATAATAACAAAGCTCGCGATACATCAAGATCTTGCCGAATCAAGAACACGAGAGAGAGAGAGAGAGAGAGAGAGATCAAACACATAGCTACCGTTATATACCCTCAGCCCCGAGGGTGAACTACTCCCTCCTCATCATGGAGAGCGCTGGGATGATGAAGATGGCCACCGGTGAGGGATCCCCCTCCGGCAGGGTGCCGGAAGAGGGTCCCAATTGGTTATTGGTGGCTACAGAGGCTTTCGGCGGCGGGACTCCCGATCTATGGTGCTCCTGGATGTTGTTGGGGTATATGGATATATATATATGCGAAAGAAGTCGGTCAGGGGGAGCCACGAGGGGCCCACGAGGGTGGGGGCGCACCCTGGACCCTCGTGGCCACCTCGTTGCTTCCCTGATGTTTACTCCAAGTCTCCTGGATTGCGTTTGTTCCAAAAATGATTCTCCTGAAGGTTTCATTCTGTTTGGACTGCGTTTGATATTCCTTTTCTGCGAAACACTGAAATAGGAAAAAAAAACAACAATATGGACTGGGCCTCTGGTTAATAGGTTAGTCCAAAAAATAATATAAAAGTGTATAGTAAAGGCCATTAAACATCCAAAACATATAATTTAATAGCATGGAACAATCAAAAATTATAGATACATTGGAGACATATCAACCACCGTGGTGGCTTCATTGGTGCCCTGATAGCAATCTTGGAACATGTTGCTGATGTGGTGTCTGTTTAAGCTACTTCTTTTAGAGAGGGTTTGAAACTAGCTCAAAGAATTGGTTGCAATAAGCCTCTGGTTCAAATGGATAATTTAGAATTTCCAAGGCTTAATGAAGGGCATTCTATGGTGGCAGCAACAATACTAGATGATTTTCCTAAGGAATTGGCGGATTTCGGGAAGGCTACTATATTCATTTTTGTAATAGAGAGTCTAACATGGCAGCGAATGAGCTAGCTCATTGGGGATGTTCTAACCCCTGGCTTTATTGCTAAAATTAGTAGATGATGTAAGTGTCATTTGATTGTAATAAAGCTAGCTAATATGTCTCCAAGGTATCAACTTTTCCAAACACTTCTGCTCTTGTTATGGACTCTGATTTGCATGATTTGAATGAAACTCACTCGAACTAATGTTGTTTTCAGCAGAACTACATTGGTGTTGTTTTTGTGCAGGAATAAAAAGTTATCAGAACTGGGTGAAATTTTATGAAGAATTATTTTGGAATATATAAAATATATTGGCGCAAGAAGTTACCAAAGGGTGGTGTCGGTGTCAAAACCGGCGGATCTCGGGTAGGGGGTCCCGAACTGTGCGTCTAGGCGGATGGTAACAGGAGACAAGGGACACGATGTTTTTACCCAGGTTCGGGCCCTCTCGATGGAGGTAAAACCCTACTCCTGCTTGATTAATATTGATGGTATGGGTAGTACAAGAGTAGATCTACGACGAGATCAGAGAGGCTAAACCCTAGAAGCTAGCCTATGGTATGATTGTTGTTCGAATTACGGACTAAAACCCTACGGTTTATATAGGCACCGAAGAGGGTTAGGGTTACACAGAGTCGGTTATAATGGTAGGAGATCTACATATCCGTATCGCCAAGCTTGCCATCCACGCCAAGGAAAGTCCCATCCGGACACGGGACGAAGTCTTGAATCTTGTATCTTCATAGTCTTGGAGTCCGGCCGATGATGATAGTTCGGCTATCCGGACACCCCCTAGTCCAGGACTCCCTCAGTAGCCCCTGAACCAGGCTTCAATGACGACGAGTCCGGCGCGCATATTGTCTTCGGCATTGCAAGGCGGGTTCCTCCTCCGAATAATTTATAGAAGATTGTGAACACCAGGATAGTGTCCGGCTCTGCAAAATAATTTCCACATACCACCATAGAGAGAATAATATTTACACAAGTTCAATCTGCTGACGTATTTCGTGGCGTGACGTCACACCACTACCAAGCCTTTACTCGAATTGTTTTTATTATACCACCTCAGCGCGTTTAGCGAAGCGGTTTCCTTGGCACGTCTTGTCGAAGCAGAGATCGTGTTCCCCTTATTCCGGGATTCCCATTAATACGGACGTGGGTAACCCAACCGCGCCCGTTGCCACGCCCCCTCCATCGAAGGCGGGTTCCAAACGGTCACGGGGACGGCTCTTGGTATTCTTCCTCTTTATAATGAGACCAAGGCCAATTATTTTTCTTCAATCTTCAATCGAATCCGCCCCTCGCCCCCGAGTTCCAACACCCAGGGCTCCAGATTCGGGTACCTTCGACCTTCGACAATGTCCGGCTCTGACCTACGAGGCCGGTGGATGTCCTCTTCCGTCATTGAAGAAGACGTGCTAAAGCTGAGAGACGCCAGGTACTTGACTGACAAGATTTCGCATAGGTTGCCTGCCCGAGGGCAAGTTATTCCTACTCCCGAGCCCGGCGATAGAGTTGTGTTCGTGCCTCACCTCCGTCGGGGTTTAGGCTTCCCGATGGATCCCTTCGTGAGGGGGCTCATGTTTTACTATGGGCTGGAATTCCATGACTTGGCTCTGGAGTCCATCCTCCACATCTCATCATTCATTGTCGTTTGTGAAGCCTTCCTCCGCACTACCCCTCACTTCGGCTTGTGGCTCAAAACCTTCAACGTGGAGCCGAAGATGATTGAGGGGCGTTAGGCAGAGTGCGGTGGGGCGGTTATAAGCAAGAGGGCCGATGCTCCATGGCCTGAGGGCTCTTTTCAGGAGGAGCTCGGCTCATGGCAACAGGAGTGGTTCTATATCACCACTCCAAGGGGCAGCAGGCAGAAGACGCCGCCCGTCTTCCGCTCGGGCCCTCCACAACGGCTGACGTCATGGGTCAACAAGGGCCTTAACTGGGGGCCATCCAAAGACGTACCCTTGTTGCAGGGCCGGATTCGAGACCTCCAAGAAAGGGAGATCAATCTGGTGGTGGTGGCACAGGTTATGCTGATCCGGCGCCTTCTACCCTGCAAACGTCGCCCCCTCCGCCTGTGGGAATTTAATCCGGAGGGGCCACGAGCTCTCCAACACTTCATGGGTTTGACACCCGCGGAGATGTACAAACTGTTCTTCGGATCGCAAGAGACGCATCCGGACTTGACCGAGGACACCGGCCTAAGCTGCAATCGCCCGGATACTCAAGTAAGTAGCCCTGTGTCCGTACATATTGTCCATTTATTTATCATGGGTTTGCCTTTTAACCAGCTATCCCTTTGATAGGAGTGGATAGCGCAAGAAAACTGATAAGGTGTCCGGCCCCCCTCCCTGAGACCATGCCGGATCCCGTGTTAGTCAAAATGTTGGAGTTTGCGCCTTCGGAGGAGGGCGAAGGGGGGCACAGGGAAACTACCACCTCCGCCAAGGAGGCTGTCAGTAAGGGAGGAATCGAGAGTTCCTCCTTCCAGGGGGAGAAGAGGACCGCTTCCAAAGACCCGAAGGCCAAGGCCTCAAAGCGGGGAAAGAAATCTGTACCGGAAGGTCCTGTGCCGGAAAGAGCTCCGGCCATACTGTCTCCTTGGAGGAATCAGCCCTCCAGCGAGCCATAAGTAAAAGAGGGGGAATTTTGTAATAGTGGCCACCCCTGCTTAATTTCTAAGGGTAACCGAAGTTTTCACCTTGTAGTTCGGATCTCAGCCCATCTCAGCACAGCTCATCTTCGGGAGACCTTCGTCTGGAGATGATGGAGAGCGAAACGCCTCCATCTGCCGCCCCGTCGTGCGGGGCAGGAGACCCTGAGGTGTCGTCACGGAGGGTCTCCCCGAGTCCGGCGGGGCCGGAGAGTTCGGCACCCATTGGAGTACGACCGGTGGAGCTGCAAGATTTTCTAAAGAGGGCGTCTATCTCAGAAGATCACCGCACATTAATGAGTATGGTAATTGAGAGGATCTCGTTCGCCGAAAGCGGGTTGTGTGAGGCCATCGGAAGTTTGCTGACGGGATTTGAGGTACACAAAAAAATGACATACCTTTTGACAGTTTTGCACATGAAGTGCGCCCTGTATAGATAGTAGCCCCTGAGACTTGGTATGCTGTTGAAAGCGATAGCGTGCCAAGGATCATAATCTCAGTTATAGAATGTCGCCTTTCCTGTGCAGGTGGCGAAACGTTTGGTGGCCAGCCGGACTGATGGAGTTGCCGAACTGAAGAGGCAACTCGATGTTGCGGATGCGGACATCGCACTGGTCAATAAACGACTTAACGAGTCGCAAGGTAGGTGGTTGCTACACGGTTTCCTAGTAAGGGAGCTGGTGCCCGTTCCTTATAATTTGTATGCTTGATACAGATGGCGCAGCTGCTGTGGAAGATCTTCGAGCAGAGCTTGATCGAGCCAAGGAGCAAGCCAGGATAAGTGATGCGGCTGCCTTGAAGGCAGCAAAAGAGCTAAAAGCCGAAAAGGCTGCTCACTGCCGAAGCAGGGAAGAGTTGGCCGGAATGGCCTTGAAATTAAAACATGCTACCGACCGTTGTGAGGTTCTTGAAGGAGAACGCCGAGTGGAGCAAGAGGGACTGAAGAAGGCCGGCGCCGAAGTCAAGGATGCCCGAAGTGAGATGCGGGCTATGAAGGAGGAACTGCGTTAGGCCGGAGACATTGCGGCTGGAAAGCCCTTTCTTCTGCATAGGAAGTTCACGGATCTGAAGTATGCTCAGTTGGGCCAGTTGTGTGGTGCGGAGGATCCTTATCTGGATTTGGCGGTGAGTGCGGCGGACGCAGTCATGCACTTCCGAAGCCAGAAGGATCACGAATTGGAAGAGCTTTACTGGTCTCAATTCCATAGTCCGGAGCGTCCACTTTCGTTGACTGATCGGCTGGCCGTGTGGGCTGAGCTGAATAGATTGTCCGGACTTGCCATGACGGGTGTGGTCACTCATCTGTGGCCGGAAAGGCCAACCCGAAGAGTTATTTTGGCTTGTTGCAGCAATTCCTTGGGGCGGTGCCGCATATCAAGGCGATGAAGCAGTCGGCATGCATAGAAGGTGCACGGATGGCTCTCGCCCGTGTGAAGACATACTGGGCGGACATGGATGCCACCGCTGTTGCATCCCGGGGTTCGGACAAGAGCCGATTACCCGCCGAGCACTATTTTGAGGAAGTCCTGCAGGGCGCTCATTTAATTGAGTCGCAGTGCTCGAAAGATGTCATGTTCAAATGACGTGTATAATTTGTGAGATCATGTTTATAATGCAATAGCTTTTTATACTTGTGCGTTCAAGTATTGAACTATCTCCTATGCAGCTGTATGTGTATGTATAATCTGAAAGATGGCAGTCTTTGGCTTCAGCCCCCACGCACATGGTGCGGGGGTGTTTGCAAAAAGAAAAGCGCTTTTTCACACTTAATCCAACGTCTTGGTCCTTTTAAGGAGGTGATAGCGTAGCAAACTAGGCAACCAGACTATAATGCTTTATCACTTTCACTTAGCCATAGGAGCTCGAATGTGGGGCTACTATATAGCCCCTAGCGGCACCGCTCTTCTCCGAACTCGGCGCGCGTATGTGCCTGACCGGGAAGCGGTCCTTCGTCAAAGCGGAGGAATTCTAAACATTCCAATGGTCGATCGAGTGGTTGACCAGTCTCTCACTATATCATGACAGTCAGTTTTCGGCTTTCTCTACTGAGGTGCTCGCCCGGCCGAACCGGGGCACAATCACAGTAGTTCTCCTGGTGCCGCGTTAGCCGATGATACGGAACGTAAGGCAGCAAAACACAGAAGCCAGGCAAACCCAACATTTGACCAAAGACATGATTCGGAGCTGATGCATATAAGGCCTAACTCGAGACGCCGAACACTCCCTGAGGTGTTTGGTCTTTATGATACCGGGCAAAACAATGCCCTAAGCCCCTAGTGTCCAGGTACAGGCAGGAACTTCTGACGCGGCCGATGCCAAAACGCCAGCCTCCTCCTCGGCTATGGTAGGAAACCGGGGGATGTGTATCAACAAGAGACAGTAAGAAAGGTTTACGCAGGGTCTTAATCTGAAAAGAATCCTTGCAACAGGTCCCTACTGCACGTCTGCGCCTGTGTCTCCGTTGTGCTGTATCCTGGACGGGTGTAGCACGTGCTTCATCTGTAAAAGAGAAGGACTTAGTTTCTAAGAAATATCGTGCAAAAGTTGTATTAAAATAAAGTATAATTTGGAAGATGAAGAAAGTTGAGCTTTATTGGCTCTCATCATTTATACGCGCGGCCCCTTATAAAGAGGGTATGCGGCTGGGAAGCCCCTTGTTTATTTACGTCGGACTCGCCTAACCGTGTCCAGGGTCTGAATGACCTATTTTTAGGGGCCTTGACCTGCAAGGTCGGAGTGGCTGTCAGGGCAACCCCACGCTCTCCGTAGTCGAGGAACACTCGGAGTTACTCTTTAGTGAGATTATGCCGCGTGGACCGGGCATTGTAAGTATAAGAGACGTGTAATGTGGTAGTGCATTAAAGCGGGCGAAAGCTTTGCGTCCCAGTAGTGCTCGATGGCCACTGTAAAATGGGGCGATATGGAGAGTGAGCTTTTCGCGATGGAGGTTGTCAGATGAACCGAACACAACCTCTAGTGGTACAGAGCCCGTATAATTGGCTTAAAGGCCTGGCGTCACTCCTTTGAAGGAAGTGCTGTTATGGCGAATTTTGGTAGGGTCTACCCCCATTCTACGGATCGTGTCCTGATACGGCAGGTGCCGCGTTGTGTTTTCGTGTTATCACATGAAGTGAGTTCACTGTTTTGACTTCTAGTGGGAAAGTCTTCTGTTTTCCGGAGTGCTGCTTTTGGGGTTCGTCACTTTCGCTTGGTGTGTCGAGCCCCTTGCGTTCGCCGTTAAGTCGGCCGGACTGCTTGAAGACCCAACAATCTCTGTGGGTATGGTTTGCAGGCTTCCCGGAGGTACCATGTATTTGACATAGCCTGTCCAGAATTTTGTTTAGGTTGGATAGCTCGTCACTGTTGTCCTTGAGGGGCAGTGTTTTGTTATTCGGCCGAGAGCTTTTGAATCCGGCGTTGACCTCCGTGCTATTTGGGCCATTTTCCTTATTCCGGCGCTGATTTTTTCTGCGCCGTGATTTCCCATTTCCATCCCTGACTTCAGATGTACTCGGGTCGCTGGTGCTGCATCTAGCCAGCCAGCTGTCCTCCCCTACGCAAAAGCGAGTCATGAGGCTTGTTAGTGCGGCCATTGTTCTTGGTTTTTCCTGGCCGAGGTGTCTGGCGAGCCATTCGTCTCGGACGTTGTGTTTAAAGGCTGCTAAGGCTTCAGCGTCCGGACAGTCCACTATTTGGTTCTTTGTAGTGAGGAACCTGTTCCAGAATTTGTGTGCTGACTCTCCGGGCTGTTGAGTTATGTGACTTAAATCGTCTGCATCCGGAGGGCGGACATAAGTCCCCTGAAAATTTGCTCGAAACGCATCCTCAAGCTCTTCCCAGCTTCCAATGGTATTTTCTGGGAGGCTTTTGAGCCAATGCCGAGCTGGCCCTTTGAGCTTGAGGGGTAGGTATTTTATGGCATGGAGATCGTCTCCTCTGGCCATATGTATGTGTAGGATATAATCCTCAATCCATACTCCGGGGTCTGTTGTTCCGTCATATGCCTCCATGTTTACGGGTTTGAATCCCGCTGGGAATCCATGATCCAGTACCTCGTCGGTGAAACATAGTGGGTGTGCGGCGCCCCTGTATTTGGGTCTGCCTTTGTCTTCAAATGCTCGGTGGGTTATGTTGTTTCCTAGAGTATTCTTTTTTGGCCCATAGATGGACCTGGCCGGGTCACCCTTTCTCCGAGGATCGTGTGCCGGCTTGTGTCCAGCGCCCCTTGCTGCTCTTGGCCTGTCATCTGGTCGTCTATCCGGCCAGGCGGATTCTTTCTTTTTTGACTGCGGAGGCTCTAAGGCCTCCTCGTCAAATTCGGCAAACAGCTTGCGCTTCGGGTAGCTCTTTGTCTGGTGACTAGCGCCATATTTATTTGTGGTGTTGAGTACTTTGCTCCATCTCATTCTGAGTGCGTCCTCCGCTGTTTTGAGCTTCCGCTTTTGCTTCTTCAAACTTCTTGCAGTGGCGACGAGCCTTTTATGAAGGTTCGTATGCTCTGGTGATGTGAGATCGTCTTTGCTGGGGGTGGGTTTCTTGTCCAGTGCTTCGCCCTGCTCTAGGGCCGGGTCTGTATGGGTTCCGTTTTTACCTAGGCCGGTCTTTGGGTGGCGCTTGCGTCACCGTTTTGGTTGTTTGTTGGGGGAGTTGTCCTTCGCCACGTTCTGTTTTTCCTCGTTGTCGCTTCCTTTTGGTGTATCCACCATGTATACATCGTGCGTTGGGATGGCTTTCCGGTGCCCGATGGGTGCTGGTTCTTGGTCGTCTCCGGCATCATCGTCCATACCGTCGATGTCTTTGGAGTCGTAGTCTAGCATGTTGGTTAGATCGTCGACAGTGGCTACCAAGTGGGTGGTGGGTGGGCTTTGAATTTCTTCGTCGTCCGCATCCCAACCGTCCTGGCCGCAGTCCGGCCAGGGCTCTCCTGATAACAAGAGATACTTTAGCAAACTCAAGATGTCGCCGAAAGGTGAGTGTTGAAAGATGTCCGCTGCAGTGAACTCCATGATCGGCGCCCGATCAGATTCGATCGGAGGGGGCGCGGGAGGTTCGGAGTCTGGCAAGGAGTCCGGCACCTCGGAGTCACGAGCTTCATGAGGGACAAGGTCAGTGTTCGGCTCTATCGCCGTAGAGGTTGCAGCCCCCGAGGCGGTGTTTAGCCATCCATCCTCGACCTGCGTAGCCGACTCCGAATTGAAGATTGGAGCGGGTTTGAGTGCAGCCTCCAGGGTACTGTCCGGCTGCAGAGCTAAATCATGCTCGTCATGACAGTGCGGCACGCTCGGCTGTGGCTCGAATCCATCGAGGATCAAGTCCCCGCGGATGTCAGCCGTGAAGTTTAAACTTCCAAATCTGACCTGACGGCCAGGGGCATAGCTTTCGATCTGCTCCAGTTGGCTAAGGGAATTGGCCCGCAGTGCGAAGCTGCCGAATACGAAGATTTGTCCGGGGAGGAAGGTCTCACCCTGGACTGCGTCGTTGATGATGATCGAAGAAGCCATCGAGCCTATCGGTGACGACACAGAGGAACTCTCAATGAAAGCACCAATGTCGGTGTCAAAACCGGCGGATCTCGGGTAGGGGGTCCCGAACTGTGCGTCTAGGCGGATGGTAACAGGAGACAAGGGATACGATGTTTTACCCAGATTCGGGCCCTCTTGATGGAGGTAAAACCCTACGTCCTGCTTGATTAATATTGATGATGTGTGTTACAAGAGTGGATCTACCACGAGATCAAGGAGGCTAAACCCTAGAAGCTAGCCTATGGTATGATTGTTGTTCGTCCTACGGACTAAAACCCTCCGGTTTATATAGACATCGGAGAGGGCTAGGGTTACACAGAGTCGGTTACAATGGTAGGAGATCTACATATCCGTATCACCAAGCTTGCCTTCCACGCCAAGGAAAGTCCAATCCGGACACGGGACGAAGTCTTCAATCTTGTATCTTCATAGTCTTGGAGTCCGGCCGATGATGATAGTTCGGCTATCCGGACACCCCCTAGTCCAGGACTCCCTCAGGGGGCCACCACAAATGCACAAGCTCATGTGGCTGATGACCCACTAGTATAGGGGGTCAATCAGAGTCAAGAAGGCAAGAAATCTATGAAAGAGAAATATATGAAATTTGAAGATGTTAAAAATCTACCACCTATTGAAGAAATTTGTGGACTCGATATCCTGACACAGGTATAGTAGAGGTAAGTTCTCTTTATAGTTTTGATGAGGGTGAAATTACTTATAATAAATCTCCGAGTCAATGCTTAGATGAATTTGATAATTTTATTGTTAAGCAAGAAAACTTTAATAGACAAATAAGTGATCAATTGGATCGTGATGCTATTATGATTGGACGCTTGAGTGATTTGATGCTTAGAATTGCTACTGATGTTAAAGGATTATGTAAAAATTCTTCTATGGTTCACACCCAGCTTGCACAAGTTTCTAAATTGCAAAATGATTTGCTTAAAGATATGAAAAATAAACTTAATGATCATGTTGTTAGAGTAATGACCAGAGGTGCTAGAATGACTCACGAACCTTTATATCCTGGATATCATCCTATAAGAATTGAACAAGATTATCAAAGAATTAATGATATTACACCTAGTTCACCTAAGAATAAGAAGAAGAAGAAGAAGAAGGATAAAACTTTGCATGCTTCTAGTGAACCTGTTGTAGAAAAACATGTTGAGAATCCTAATAAAGTTTCTATTTTGGATGCTGAGACACAATGCGGTAAAGGGCATTCACTACAGAAAAAGACACATCCGTGACATTATGGGCAGAATGAAAAAAATTATGTCATGCATATGACACTTCTACGATGATAATTGTGACAAGAACACGTATCATCATAGATGTGGTAGTGTTGGTGCAATATCTGCCTTCCTGTGATTTGGAGATTGTTGACAGAAATAGGTATGGTCTGATTTGTTTGTTAGTGCATACAAAGAGAAAAGGTCCATACAGAACCGAGGCGAATGTTGCCTCCAGTGCCAAGTTCGAGTAACTTCACCGAAGTATATCTGCATTGCAGAGAAGACCCAGCCCTACCACACATAACCCAGACTCTCACAGATTGTACCCCTACTCCGATGGACAAAGAACCAGCTTCACACAATCTAACCCCAACCCCAGCAGATAGTAACCCAGTTCCAGTTGGCACAACACCATCTCCACCATAGAGCTCCCAAACAAGAGCATTTAGTAAGGCAGCTCCAGTGCCCAAAGCGCCAGGACTACCACGGTGAACCCCAACTCCACCAGTTACTACACCTATTCCTGTGGACGAAGCACAACCATCCATTCGTAGTTTAACATCTATCGCATTTGATGTTGTTAAATCCTATGTGTGTATCTTCCCATCATGGAAATATTATACTAAAGATGAAGGGAAAAGCCTGTTGCAGGTGTTCGACTAAGAGTTATTTGTAAGTAATGTTATTCATGGCAATTACTTTGCTTTGTCCCATACTTTCTACCTCCATGTTGGTTATAATATAGCAAATGTTCCCATTTTCTCTATAGAGAAGGACCGATTTGGAAACTCAGGATGAGTTAACCTATGCTAATACCTTTGCTATCTTCAAGAATGCTTTGTGGCAGTATCAAAATTACATGAAGAAAACGTATTTCACTGGCAAGGAAACTCATCAAATTCCCTTACTTTCTCCTGAGACACATTTACGGGACGATGATTGGGAACGCCTTGTTATGTATTGGTCCAGAACCAAGAATGTCGTAAGGTCTATGAGATCAATTTTTATTTTGAAGTACTATATGTCTGCATCTTACTGTACTCTGTTCATGTAGAACACGTGCTTAAACCTGATGAACAACAGTTCTCATTTATGATTCCATTGCTATGGTGCATACTGTTTTGCTCTTGTATCACTGTATTTACTCATACAAACTTATTTTTAAATTGAAGGATCCAATTGAAACTCCAATGGCACAATAGGTATGTTTAAACATGTTTCTTTAACAGGTTTTGCTCTTCTAAATTGCTCTGTTGATTGCAATTTCAATTGTGTATACAGTTGTCTTCTCATATCATGCACATTACTAGCTCACAACAGAGCCAATAGTGTTGTTGTACATGTATACCCATGGTACCCATCTGAAATCTTGTTGTGTCGTGTTGTTTCCCACACTTGTATTCTTTCAATGTTGCTTTGTCTTGAACTGCGTTTCTATTTTGATTTGGCAAGACAATGTAGTGATCATATCACATAGATATATGTTTGTTTGATGCTTTTATTATGTACTACTTCGCAATAGAAGACTTGGTACTTTAATCCTATCCACCTTACTACTGAACTGGTTCACCAAAATGAGTTTCATATAATACATGCTAAACCTGTTATGTGTCTTCTTATTTCTTCTTTTAGAATGCTGACAGAATATTGGGGAAGAGTAGCTTATTAAGCAATGGTAAAGGAAGTAATGCAGATAAGGTTCAGGATAGTGAGATATCCTTGTTGGTTTTCAATAAAGCTGATAAAACAACTAAGGAAAATTACCTTGAAGACAGTGAGACAACCTCAAAGTCCTGTCTTAATGTAGTGTTTGAGTTACTAGCCACTACCGCTGGCACAAGATATTCGAACACATTGTCTGAATCAATTTGATTTCTTGAGTCTAAACTACAAGCTGAAAGACATCGATCAGCTATGCTATGACAAGAAGCTGAAGGACTGAGGAAGTCCCTGGAGAATTCAGACGCATACTTTCTGGTGCAACAACTAGCATTAGAGGATTTTAGCGCAAAACAGGAGAAAGCTAATAAGCTTGCTAAGCTTATTGCCAGCATGGTGGATACCCATGATAACGTTTCTTGAGCTCTTCTGAAGTTGTTTTATCTATGGACTTGTTTTGCTGCCACATTTATTTGCACTAGTGGCAAATTTAGACGGCCAGTGTATGTAATATGATGCTTTGTTCCGTATATTCACACTAGTGGCGAACTTTGATGACTAGTGGATGTAATCTGTGTAATAGCCATAATAGCCTAGCTTAAGTTGCTTGCTTATTTATTTCCTTATTGTCTTGTTCATTTGTTTGCTTGTAGTCACTGAAGTTCTCTTTTTGCGGTTTGCTAGTGGCCAAAATAACCTATTTTCTAGAACTAGGCCACAATAACCATGGGAAACATATGGACCATTGTCACCATGGTCCTGCTACCCGTTGTAGTGACCATGGGCCTCCTACGGGCCATAGGATCCATGGGCCTCCAACGGGCTGTAGGATCCATGGGCCTTCTATGGGTCATAGAATTAGTGGGCCTTCTACGGGTCGTATGATCGATTGGCCAAACATGGGCCGTACTATTCGTTGACCAATAACGGACCGCAATATGGCCGTATATGGTCTGGAGTGGGAATCGTCTGTTTATGGGCTGACTATACCTGTCCGTTAATAGGCCGATTTGTATGAGGGGCTGATAACCCACAAGTATAGGGGATCGCAATAGTTTTCGAGGGTAGAGTATTCAACCCAAATTTATTGATTTGACACAAGGGGAGCCAAAGAATATTCTCAAGTATTAGCAGTTGAGTTGTCAATTCAACCACACATGGATAACTTAGTATCTGCAGCAAAGTATTTAGTACCAAAGTAGTATGGAAGTAATGGTAACAGTAGCAAAAGTAACAGTAGCAGTTTTGTAGTAATTGTAGCAGTGGCAATGGTAAAGTAACTAAGCAAAGAGCAATATGTGAAAAGCTTGTAGGCATTGGATCAGTGATGGATAATTATGTCGGTTGCGATTCCTCATGTAATAGTTATAACATAGGGTGACATAGAACTAGCTCCAGTTCATCAATGTAATGTAGGCATGTATTCCGAATGTAGTCATACGTGCTTATGGAAAAGAACTTGCATGACATCTTTTGTACTACCCTCCTGTGGCAGTGGGGTCCTATTGGAAACTAAGGGATATTAAGGCCTCCTTTTAATAGAGTACCGGACCAAAGCATTAGCACTTAGTGAATACATGAACTCCTCAAACTACAGTCATCATCGGTAAGTATCCTGATTATTGTCACTTCGGGGTTAACAGATAATAACACATAATAGGTGACTATAGACTTGCAAGATAGGATCAAGAACTCACATATATTCATGAAAACATAATAGGTTCAGATCTGAAATCATGGCACTCGGGCCCTAGTGACAAGCATTAAGCATAGCAAAGTCATAGCAACATCAATCTCAGAACATAGTGGATAATAGGGATCAAACCCTAACAAAACTAACTCAATTACATGGTAAATCTCATCCAAACCATCACCGTCCAGCAAGCCTACGATGAAATTACTCACGCACGACGGTGAGCATCATGAAATTGGTGATGGAGTAAGGTTGATGATGACGACGGCGACGGATTCCCCTCTCCAGAGCCCCGAACGGACTCTAGATCAGCCCTCCCGAGAGAGTTTAGGGCTTGGCGGCGGCTCCGTATCGTAAAACGCGATGAATCCTTCTCTCTGATTTTTTTCTCCCCGAACGTGAATATATGGAGTTGGAGTTGAGGTCGGTGGAGCATCAGGGGGCCCACGGGGCAGGGGGCGCGCCCTAGTGGGGGGCGCCCCCCACCCTCGTGGACAGAGTGTGGGCCCCCTGATGTTGATTCTTTCACCAATATTTTTTATTAATTCCAAAAAGTTGCTCTGTGGATTTTCAGGTCATTCCGAGAACTTTTATTTCTGCACACAAATAACACCATGGTAGTTCTGCTAAAAACAGCGCCAGTCCAAGTTAGTTCCATTCAAATCTTGCAAGTTAGTGTCCAAAACAAGGGCAAAAGTGTTTGGAAAAGTAGATACGATGGAGTCGTATCAACTCCCCATGCTTAAACCTTTGCTTGTCCTCAAGCAATTCAGTTGATAAACTGAAAGTGATAAAGAAAAACTTTTACAAACTCTGTTTGCTCTTGTTGTTGTAAATATGTAAAGCCAGCATTCAAGTTTTCAGCAAAGATTATGAACTAACCATATTCACAATAACACTTAGGTCTCATGTTTACTCATATCGATGGCATAATCAACTAGAGAGCAATAATTATAAATCTCGGATCACAACACTTTCTCAAAACAATCATAATATGATATAACAAGATGGTATCTCGCTAGCCCTTTCTGAGACCGCAAAACATAAATGCAGAGCACCTCTAAAGATCAAGGACTTACTAAACATTGTAATTCATGGTAAAAGAGATCCAGTCATAGTCATACTCAATATAAATTAATAGTAATGCATGCAAATGACAGTGCTGCTCTCCAGTGGGTACTTTTTAATAAGAGGGTGATGACTCAACATAAAAGTAAATAGATAGGCTCTTCACAGAGGGAAGCAGGGATTTTTAGAGGTGCTAGAGCTCGATTTTGAAATAGAGATAAATAATATTTTGAGCGATATACTTTCAATGTCAACATAACAACTGAGAGATCTCGATATCTTCCATGTTACACACATTACAGGAAGTTCCCAAACAGAATGGTAAAGTTTATGCTCCCCTTCCACCAACAATCATCAATCCATGGCTTGCCCGAAACAACGGGTGCCTCCAACTAACAACAATCCTGGGGGAGTTTTGTTTGCAATTATTTTGATTTGATTTGAGCATGGGACTGGGCATCCTGGTGACCAGCCATTTTCTCGTGAATGAGGAGCGGAGTCCACTCCTCTTGAGAATAACCTGCCTAACATGGAAGATACAGACAACCCTAGTTGATACATGAGTTGTTCGAGCATACAAAACAGAATTTCATTTGAAGGTTTAGAGTTTGGCACATACAAATTTACTTGGAACGGCAGGTAGATACCGCATATAGGAAGGTATGGTGGACTCATATGGAATAACTTTGGGGTTTAGGGATTTGGATGCACAAGTAGTATTCCCGCTTAGTACAAGTGAAGGCTAGCAAGAGACTGGGAAGCGACCAACTAGAGAGCGATAACAGTCATGAACATGCGATAAAATTAAGCAACACTGAGTGCAAGCATGAGTAGGATATAATCCACCATGAACATAAATATCATGAAGGCTATGTTGATTTTGTTTCAAGTACATGCGTGAACATGTGCCAAGTCAAGTCACTCGAATCATTCAAAGGAGGATACCACCCTATCATACCACATCACAACCATTTTGATAGCATGTTGGCACGCAAGGTAAACCATTATAAACTCCTAGCTAATGACGCATGGCATGAGCAACTATAATCTCTAATTGTCATTGCAAACATGTTTATTCATAATAGGCTGAATTAGGAACGATGAACTAATCATATTTACAAAAACAAGAGAGGTCGAGTTCATACCAGCTCCTCTCATCTCAATCAGTCCATCATATATCGCCATTATTAGCTTTCACTTGCATGAACGAACGGTGTGGATAATAATAATAGTGCACGTGCATTGGACTAAGCTGGAATCTGCAAGAATTCAACTCAAGGGAGAAGACAAGGTAATATGGGCTCTTGGTTAAATCAACAATAATGCATATGAGAGCCACTCACCATTTTCATCATGGTCTTCTCCTCTCGACCCCCAAAGAAAAGAAGAGGAATAAAACTATTTACACGGGAAAGCTCCCAACAAGCAAAAGAAGAACGAGAAATATTTTTGGGTTTTCTTTTAATTACTACTACAGGCATGGAAAGTAAACTAGCTAAAAGCTACAACTAATTTTTTTTCTTTTCTCAAGGTTATCAAACACACAAGAAGAAAGCTAGAAAAAGAAAATAAACTAGCATGGATAGTACAATGAAAATGTATGAGCACCGACAACTAGCATGAGTGTGTGAACATGAATATAATGTCGGTGAGAAAAACGTACTCCCCCAAGCTTAGGATTTGGCCGAAGTTGGTCTATGCCCATGGATGGCCTGGCGGATATCCAAAGTTGTAACTGGGGTCGTATTGAGATGCAGCAGCCATCGCCTCACGAGCTGCAGCTTGGAGGAGGGCTGCCTCTGTCCTCCTCGTGTACTCGTTCGCTTCCTCCCTGGTTATAATATATCTCCTTTTTGCCTGAAAGTCAAATAAACCAGGAGCAGGGAGAGCAACATGGACAGTGCGACGTCTGTCAAGGATTAGTCGGTATTGGAGAAATTGTTCATTCCTCTCAAGAAACTGGTGGCTAACCATGGCGTCATAATCTAAATTAGCAGGGGGCAACTCCATATCCCCTTCATGTATGGGTATCTCAAGAAAATTAGCTACACAAGTTGCATAAATCCCACCAAACAAATCTCCAATTAAACCATTATTATGCAACCTACGTGCAACAATGGCCCCCAAGTTATATTGTTTATCACCTAATACAACACTCTTAAGGACACTAAGATCCAGAACACACATGTGACATGCCTCATCTTTACCGTTAATGCATCTACAAATGAAGAGAGCAAAATAATGTATACCAGGAAAATGAATGCTCCCTATGGTAGCTTGTGCTATTTCTCTAGATTCCCCCATGGTGATACTAGAAAGAAAATCTTTATATTCAGATTTGCGAGGTTCACTAGCACTACCCCATTGCGAGAGTTTACAAGTAGTAGTAAAATCTTCTAAATCCATGGTATAAGATTTATCATAAAGATCAAACAAGACATTGTGAGAATTACACGAAGATGTAAATTTGAACCTTCTCAAAAAGGAATCAGTTAAATGGTAGTATTGAGGGCACTTATCTTGCATGAAGTCCTCAAGATCAACATTAAGCACATATGCATCAAATTCATCCTTGATGCCTGTTTTGAACATAAACTCCTCTGACGGCCATTCACAAGGCCGCATGTAAGCTTCCTCTGGTGGTTCCTCGTCCTGCTCACGTATTGCGAGCCCAGGTCCTTGCTTCCTTGAAGAACCACCTTGGTACATTTTCCTAGACATATTTCTTCCTTTGAAAAATTTCTGAAAATTTTAGTAACTCCAAATAAAAGTGAACCAAACTCAACAAAATTGATAGCAACTACTCTCACAAGTGCCTAGAGACTATATCATGCATTAATTTGCAATGAATAAAGCACTAGAACAAAAACTAATGGGATAATTGATTTTATACCCCTAGTCGAGTCACACTCGGCAAGTTTACCCCTAGTTTTCGAAAACCCTCGGTTTTGCCCAAGCCCGTTTGCTTCTCTTATGGTTTTGCCCTTCCGTCACGTTTCCATCCAGTTAGTGCTGTTTGACCGTCTGTTGACCGTCTATGGACTTTTCATTGGACTTATTTGCCCCTGCTTCCTCGCTCCCTCACTAGACACTTCCAAGTGGGACCCATCACTCAGAAAACATCCCTCTCTCTTCTTACTAACATGTGGGACCCACAATGGACCAAATATCTCAAACAGACACTGCCTTGTTGTAAACAAAATATCAACTTTGCATTTTTTTTGCAATAATTAACACCACAACTAATTAAAACATCAGTAATTAACACAAATCAATACTTGAGGTCGGTCTCATCTCGAATATAATGAATCATCAATCCATAGTTGCCAGCTATACTATACCTAATTACATTGCATCAAGTGTTAAAAACATTGAGTCAACGATTGAAAGGACGCCCTCTATAGGACGAGGATGAGCTCACCAGAAGGAATCGACGCCGGAGCCAACGAAATCGGCACAGGAGCTCACCGGAGCCAACGGAATCAGCGCCGGAGCTCGCCGGAGCCAACGGAATCGGCACGGGAGCTCGCCGGAGCCAACAGAATCGGCGCTGGAGCTCACCAAATCCTCCTCGCCCGTGCTTCCCCATGACGGGTGCTTGACCACCGCCGCTACAGCATGGAAGGAGGCATGGGGGAGTCGCGCACCACCTCCTGCACCATCTCTGCCCACCATGCGTCCCCGGTCGCCGCCTACATTGGCCACCGACGAGATCTGTGGCTCCACTACTGGCTGGAACCCCATTGGCCTTCCGCGGGGCGCTTTGGATCTGGGCCAGCAGCGGGCATCGATGTTGGCTGGCCCACGTTGGCATGGACGAGGGTCAACGAGGACGCAGCCGCTGTAGTTCGTGCCTTGCACATTGCAACACTGGACTGAACAGGGCTCACGGAGGTGCAGCTCATCACCAGATCCACGGGGACATCAGCAGTGAATGGATCGAGAGATGGACTTCCAAGGGCGGCGGCATGGTGGCTTTGGTGCTGCTCCCTACTCCTGTCGGGGAAGAGAAAAGAGGGCGGTGAGAGAGACAGAGAGAATCAAGAGACAAAGGGAGAGGGAAGGAGGAGAGGATGGAGCACGGGCAGTGCGGCGCTCGTGCCCAGCCCAGACGACCGGCCATGGAGACGAGGCGGGTCGAGGCGGTTTTCCTCCTGCGGGTGCTCGAGCCCAATCCCGATGGGATCCATGGCTCCACCACCGACGAGACCTCCGCTGACCTTCCCTTCACTGGCCATGGACGGGATCTGTGTCTCCAGCACCGATAGGATCTCAGAGAAAGGGGGAGGGGATCGGGGACTAGGGTTTGACCGATGGGAGAGAAATAAAAGGGAACATGAGATGGTTTTCTGAGAGATGGGTCCCATTTGGCAGTGTCTCGCTAGAGAGTGAAGAAGCAGGGGCAAAATGGTCTAATAAAAAGTGCACAGATGGTCAACACATGGTCAAACAACACTAACCGGACGGAGCCGTGACGGAAGGGCAAAACGACAAGAAGAGCAAAGTGGCTTGGGCAAGACCGAGTGTTTTTGGAAACTAGGGGCAAAAGTGCCGAGTGGGACTCAACTAAGGGCACATAAATAATTATCCCAAAACTAATTGGACCATTGGAGGAGTCACATACCAAAGATCAATCCTCCAAAGCAGTTTTGTGAATGGAGCTTTGAGCAAGGAGATCGAAAATAGCAGCAAAATGAGCTAGAACTCGTGCTTGAGCTGGATAGTGATTTTTTTGGGAGGAACAAGAACAGCATGGGTGCAGGAATAAGTGGAGGGGGCACCATGGGCCCACGAGGCAGGGGGCGCACCCCATGAGGGTGGGCGCGCCTGGACCCTCGTGGCCAGGTGCTTGCTTCCCCTGTTGTGTTCTTAGTGCCAGATATTCTCAAATATTCCATAAAAAATCGTACTAAATTTTCAGGGCATTTGGAGAACTTTTCTTTTCGGGGTATTTTTTATTGCATGGATAATTCAGAAAATAGACAAAAATACTATTTTTGCTTTATTTAATATAAATAACAGAAAGTAAAAGGAGGGTACAGAAGGTTGTGCCTTCTAACTTCATCCATCTCATGCTCATCAAAAGGAATCCACTAACAAGCTTGATCAAGTTTTGTTAACAAACTCATTTCGAATAACATGGAATCGGAGAAATTTCGAATAACACTAGTTACCTCAACGGGGATATGCACATCCCCAATAATAAGAATATCATATTCTTCTTGACAGTAGGAAGAGGAAGATGGTGCTCCACCCTCCCCACCTCACCTCCCACCCCTCCCATGGCGACCATGGCACCACCCAAGATCTCCACTGATCCCACCATCAAAATCCCTTTCCTGGCCGATGGATCCCTTCAGTGATCCACACTCCATCGCCCACCAACTGGATTTTTCTTTTGGTCACCATTTCAGAGGTGAGATCCGTAAGTTATTCCAAACCTCGGTAAACCCCATCTCCTCTTCGTATGGTTTCTCCCTTGTGGTTTCATTTGCAAGATTTGGTTTTCAACTGAATACCCACAATGTGAGTTTGGCACTATCATCTTGCACTGGTGGATCCTATGACTCATTTGAGGTATCTCATATCAAGGGTAATGTTTTTATGTTCAAAGTTTGCTCCAAGGCCGTGGGTTTCTTCTTGGTACATAAATCATATTTCAATTGTGATGCATTCAAATGCTATTTCCACTTATGGAGCGGTGGTGGCCCTAATTGGATTTTTGAAGAGAAGAAGTGGTATAGAGAACAAGATTCTGAATGGACTATTGTCACACGACGTCATAAAGGTAAGCGCACAAATCTTGTTCCCACCAATCATGTTTACCGTAGAATCATGGGTCATCTTTCTACCTCGCACATGAGAGTTGATACGCATGATAACAATCCTCTATCGGGGGCGAATGTAATTCCACTCGGATCTACTCCACATGGCTTGACGATTCCTAATGATCGTGATCTTCGCTCGCCGCCGGTTGCTCCAACGACCCACATGCATAGCGGATCGGCCGTTGCATGCACCAGTGCTAGTTTGAATCGATCGGCCCAAAACTTGTCCGCGGAGCCCGTCAGGCCGACAGGTACGGAGCAGCCCAACTCCTCAGAAGATGTATCTTCTGGGAGGATTTATACTGACATATCCAATTATACTATATGCCAAAAATGCCTTGGTGCTGGGCACGCGCGTAATCAATGCAACAATAGAATCAGGTGCCGTGTTTGTTACCGATACAATCATATCGCCAGATTTTGTTTCAACAAGAATACCAGACTTAATGCTTATCGGGTCAAACAGAAAAAGGATCCTCCCCCTGATATAACTGAAGCTCAACTAGTCCCATCGGCTTCTCCCCTTGGTTCTTCTCCCTCTGCGCCACCGGCTACAGCTGCAAACACCGAGATGGCATGCTACCCTTGCAACCCGCTCCCCCACCTTCCACCTGGTACGATGATCATCCCCCCCGGTCCTCTCCGTGCTCGCCGTGGATATGTGGTTCTTGGAGGTGACCTACCGATGGTCTGCGATGAGTGGGCAATCGCCACGCTCGTAGCCGAGGTATCAGCTGAGGAGTTTCATGGTGCCATTGCTCTGATCACGAATTACCTGGAGGGACGTGGATGGAGCATCAACTACACTTCCCGCTGTGGTATGGGTACTACTTTGGTTCAGTTTACTACTGCCTGTTCGCGTGATACTGCTGTCAGTCTGAGCCCGTTCCAGATTGGGGACTCTGTTGTTAGGATTAGCAAGCAGGATAGAGGTCTTAATCACCGCAGCATTACTTTCACACATGATGTATGGATCCTACTTATGAATTATCCATTAGAATGCTGGGATGTTGGGGTGATTAGTCGCACTGTGTCACCATATGGTCGCTTTCTAATCTGGAACAAGGATCCAAGGGACAAAGCAAGGGTTATTGTTAAACTCAGGGTCATGAATGTTGACAATATTCCTATCAGTCTAGTTGTTCTGAGGAACCTTGATGATGTTGGATATGGTGACTCATGGACTTGCCGAACATATATACTGTCGAGGGATCTGATTGGTCAGCAAGGGGGTGATGAGGACCCATTGCCACCTGATGGTGGAAACCCTCATCCCCTCCCTCATGTACATGGAGGTTTCTGGCATGATGAGGTATTAGGGAATATACCTATGGATCAAGTTGTTATTAATCCTCATAATGAGAACCTTGGTGCACCATATGAGGATGTTCATGTGGTCCATAATGACAATGTGAACCATGATGATGCCCACATGGTTGCTGCTTCTGAACATATTAATGCTGATCATGTTGAGGCACCTATTTTGGAGGAAGTAAGATCTCCTATTCAGATACACTCCAATACAATCTATGTTGAACCTCATGAGACTCTTGGGCCTGATTACATCCCAATTAATCATGTTGCCTCACAACCCAGTTCTCAGAAAGCTCCTAGTCCTGTGTTTATCCCCAATAACTGCAGCATGAGCTACAATGACATACCATCCACTAGCAGTTCCTAGCCTTTGCAGACTAGCAACATTGCTGTTGAGGGTGCTACTGAGCACATTAATGTTCTTCAGGAACTTATTGGCAACTTGGTGACAAATGCTCAGGACATCATTCCCAAACTGGGTGGCAGCCAGATTGTCAATGCTTCCTGCAATGTGGTCGATGTTGTGGGCACCAATGGTAATAATAAAAGATGTTATCTGCAGATCCAAACCATCCAAAAGGAACCACCTATGAATACCAGCTCTGTCAGCATTGAGGAGATCACAGGTCAGGAGTTTGCTGAAGTTCAGAAACCCTCTAACAGGCAGAAAAAGAAGAAGATCATAGATGACACCTTCTGCAGGAGGAGCAACAGGATTGCCAAGCTCACTAGGGGATTCAAGGACCAGGCTGCTGCAGATAATGTCATCAATAATGAAGCTAAGATTGAGCATAGTAACAAACAGGACCCTAAGAAAATGAAGAAAGATATATCTGTTAACCTGGGACCTCAATTTGATGTTGTGATTATTAATAAGCAGGCACCTCCACCACCTGAATTTCCTATGAAGACCTTGCAGGCTATTGGCACAGGTCCATGTAAGATGGCACCCCAGGATGTGTCCCCTAGTGCTTTGCACTATGACAGCTCTGATGATTAGGTCTCACTCCTATGATGTGGGCTTTGATGGCTCCCCTAACTGCCATCTTGCTTTGATTCCAGTTCCTTTTGCTTCCTCTACCATGTCATTTGGATGCCTGCGTGCATCAACTATCAGTATGATGTGTAATAAGTATACTTTGTGCTACAGTTTCTACTGGATTTTGCCTGTCAGTTGCTTATGTTGTCTTAAATGCTTATGTATTATGATTATCTACTGCATGTATCTACTCCAACGAGCATTAGTCAGTGACTATTCACTTACCGCGGATATTGGCTGCTATAGCAAGACCCACAGAGCATGTAGGAGCATAATATTATGCTATTCATAATATGTCACAATATTACTTCATATACTTCTGCCATGAATAGAAGTTGGAATATCCTAAATTGGAATGTTAGAGGTATAAACTTCACAACTAGGTGGAATGACATTAGAAAGAAAATTGATGAAAGTGCTTGATGTATTATGACTTTTCAAGAAACCAAGAGGGATAATTTTGATATTGCTTATATCAAGAATTTTTGCCCAAAGAGGTTCAACCAATTCTGTTTTTCACCTTCAAATGGCAACTCTGGAGGTCTAATTACTATTTGGAATGGCAATTTAATGAAGGGAAAAGTGTTATCCCAAAATTATTATCAGATCACCATTGAGTTTACTTCTAATCTGGATAGTACCTGCTGGTATCTCACTAATGTTTATGGTCCTAACAGCACTGAAGGTAAACAGGAATTTACTGATTGGCTTATGGGTCTGAATATGAGCCAGTCTAAGTTATGGATGATCCTGGGTGATTTTAATTACATAAGAAGCCCTAATAATAGAAACAAACCTGGTGGTGATCCTGCTAGTATGATGACTTTTAATAATATCATTGTTAACCTCGATCTGGCAGAAATCCCTCTCAAAGGAAGAGCTTTCACATGGACCAATAAACAAGATCAACCTTTATTGGAAAAGTTAGATTGGATTTTTACCAGTCCCCACTGGACTACTATCCATCCATCTACTATGGCTACTCCATTAGCTAAAATTTCATCTGACCATGTGCCTATCAAAATCCAGATTGATAGCAATATTCCCAGAAGCCAGATATTCAGATTTGAAGAGTATTGGACTGAATTCAGTGGGTTTATTGAAACTGTGGAGAAGCATTGGTTAAATTCCACTCACTTCTCTGATTCTGCTAAGAATTTAAATTCCAAGTTTAAATCTATCAGAAGAGGTTTGAAATCTTGGAGCAAGCAATACTCCCAATTGAACAAAATCATTGATAACTGTTGTTTCTATGTGAAACTATTTGATGGCATTGAGGAACAAAGACCACTAGCTAGGGTGGAAAAGAATTTCAGGAAATTGCTCATCAAGCATACTAACAAGTTGCTGGAGGCTAAGAGAATCTACTTGAGAATTAGGGCAAACATCAGATGGGCAAATTTGGGTGATGAAAATACCAAATTCTTTCATGCAATTGCTACCTATGTATTTAGGCACAACTACATCGCATATCCTATGACTATGGATGGACAGCAAGTATTTGATCATGATCATAAAGCTGCTATACTTTGGGCATCTTTCAAAGATAGGATTGGTACTGAGACAATCTGCACACAAAACTTTGACATATCACACCTTGCTATGGAGGAGGATCTTTATGATCTTGACAGGCCCTTCACTACTGATGAGATTGATGATATCATCAATAAAATGCCCAATGACAAATCTCCTGGACCTGATGGTTTTAATGGCCTATTTATGAAGAAATACTGGCACATAATCAAGCATTATTTCTACAAATTCATCAATGATTTCTACAATGAAGATGTTTCCCTGGCTCCTGTTAACACTGCCTACATTACTTTGATACCCAAAAATGACAATCCTGAAATTCCTGATGATTATAGGCCCATCTCACTTGTAAGTATGCCTATCAAAATCCTTACTAAACTCCTTGCTAATAGAGTGCAGCAGATTATTATATCCAGAATTAGCAAGAATCAATATGGGTTTATAAAGACAAGGAATATTCAGGATTGCCTTGCATGGAGTTTTGAATACATACATATGTGCCACAAATCCAAGAAAGAGATCATTATTTTTAAGATTGACTTTGTTAAGGCTTTTGATAAAGTGAGCTACAATGCTATCTTATACATGATGCAGCATCTAGGATTTACCAAGAAATGGATTAGATGGGTCTCATCTATCCTATCTACTGCTTCCACATCTGTCATCCTTAATACTGTTCTAGGTAAATGCATTCAATGTAAGTGTGGTGTCAGACAAGGAGATCCATTTTCCCCTCTTCTATATGTTATGGTTGGAGAATTATTGCAAATCATGGTTAATGATGCATGGAGAAATGGAACATTATCTCTGCCCATTGAGACTAACTTTACTGAAAGTTATCCCATCATACAATATGCTGATGACACCCTGGTTATCTTGCCTGCTGATGAAGTTCAAATTAGAAGCTTCATTGAGATACTTGACAACTTCTCAAAATTCACTGGACTTGTTGTAAATTATAGTAAATCATCCATGGTACCAATCAACATGTCTGATGATAAAGCTCAAGAGCTGGCAAATTCCTTCAATTGCAAAAAAGAATCTATGCCTTTCACATATCTTGGTCTACCAATGGGATCTACAAGACCTAAAGTGGCAGACTTGATGCCCATGGTATCAAGACTTGATCATAGACTTTCTCGCATTGCCTCATTAATGTCATATTCTGGAAGACTTGTACATCTCAAATCCATAGTTGCTGCTCTACCAATTTTTGCTATATGTTGCATCAGAGTACCTCTCACCATACTGGATCACTTTGAAAAAGCTGGCAGGAACTTCCTTTGGTATGTTAAGGATATCAATAAAAAAGGAAATTGCCTTGTTAAATGGGATAATGTTTGCTTGCCAAAAAAGGCTGGGGGATTGGGTGTGTTAGATCTGAGAACACAAAACAAAACTCTGCTTATAAAATTTCTTTATAAATTCTTCAATAAGCAGGATATCCCCTAGGTTAACCTTATATGGAACAATTACTATGATAATGATGAGATACCTTGTTTCCTTACAATGAGGGGATCCTTTTGGTGGAGAGACTGTTGCTCGAATTTGCAAGACTTTAAAAACATGACTATATGTTATGCTGGGAGAGGTGATACAATTAAGCTATGGTCAGATAAGTGGTGTTCTTATACAATATCACAGTCAATGCCTCAGCTATTTTCCTATGCAAAGAATGCTGACATAACTCTTGCAACTGTCAGCAACATGGATGTTAGTGAATTTTATGATTTGTTCCACCTGCCCATCTCCTCTATTGATGTACAACAGAGTATCAACCTTATAGAACTGATTGATAACAGAGAGAATCAGCACCTGCCAGATTCTTGGAAATTTTATTGGGGTGCCACAAGGTATTCTAACAAGAGAATATACCTTGAACTTATGGGAAACCCTGTTGATGCACCTAAACCCTATCAATGGATATGGAAATCATGCTCTTTACCAAAGCAGAAATTCTTCTTCTGGCTCTTGTTACAAGACAGATTAAACACTAGAGATCTACTAAAAAGGAAGAATTTCTACAATGAGACTAGTAAGTGTGAATTATGTGATGATGAACCTAATGAACATTTAATGCATCTGTTTTTTAGCTGTGATTTCAGTCAAAACTTCTGGATGAACATTGGCTACCAATGGAACACTGATCATAACCTCATAGAAATGCTCCTGGAGGGAAGGAAGCAAGATACACATGGATGCTTTAAAGAATGTCTGATTGCTGGATGCTGGAGTCTATGGAAACACAGAAATAGCATAATTTTTTACAACAAGGTCAAAAATATGACATTCTGTATTGCCACTTTCAAGGAGCACTTTTGCATGATTATAAAGAAGGCAAAACCAGGATTGAAAGAGGGCATGCAAAGCTGGCTAGATCATTTGTAGACTCATCAATGTCATGAATTATATCCATCATGTAAATCCATATGTAACTGTCCCCCTATTTTAATGAAAAAGAGAATCACAGTGGGTATTTCCCCCACTGTTTTTGTCAAAAAAAAGTAGGAAGAGGAAATTCAAAACCTCCAATAATAATCAATGGAATTTTTCCAATAGAATTAATACTGTGGACTTGAGGTTGTTTCCTCGGAAAGTGTACCCTATGCTCATTACCACTAACATGAAAAGTGACATTACCTTTGTTGCAATCAATAAAAGCCCCTACAGTATTCAAAAAGGGTCTATTAAGGATAATCGACATACTATCGTCCTCAGGAATATCAAGAATAACAAAGTTCATTAAGATAGTAACGTTTTTGCAACCACAACAGGCACATCCTCACAAATACCGACAGGTATAGCAGTTGATTTATCAGCCATTTGCAAAGATATTTCAGTAGGTGTCAACTTATTCAATTTAAGTCTACGATATAAAGAGAGAGGCATAACACTAGCATGATCACATAAAGCAGTTTTAACATAGTTTCTTTTAATGGAGCATGGTATAGTTGGTACTCTTGGATCTCCAAGTTTCTTAGGTATTCCACCCTTAAAAGTATAATTAGCAAGCATGGTGGAAATTTCAGCTTCCGGTATCTTTCTTTTATTTGTAATAATATCTTTCATGTACTTAGCATAAGGATTCACTTTAAGCATATCAGTCAAATGCATGCGCAAAAATATAGGTCTAATCATTTTAGCAAAGCGCTCAAAATCCTCATCATCCTTTTTCTTGGATGGCTTAGGAGGAAAAGGCATGGGTTTCTGAACCCATGGTTCTCTTTCTTTACCGTGCTTCCTAGCAACAAAATATCTCTTATCATAATGTTGATTCTTTGATTGTGGGTTATCAAGATCAACAGCAGGTTCAATCTCTACATCATTATTATTACTAGGTTGAGCATCAACATGAACATCATCATTAACATTATCACTAGGTTCATGTTCATCACCAGATAGTGTTTTAGCGTCAGAAATAGAAATATCATTGGGATTCTCAGGTGTGTCTACAATAGGTTCACTAGAAGCATGCAAAGTCCTATCATTTTTCTTCTTCTTCTTTTTAGAAGGACTAGGTGTATCAACATTATTTCTCTGAGAATCTTGCTCAATTCTCTTAGGGTGGCCTTTAGGATACAAAGGTTCCTGAGTCATTTTACCCGTTCTAGTTGCCACTCTAACAGCAAAGTCATGCTTATTATTTAATTCATTGAGCAAATCATTTTGAGCCTTAAGCACTTGTTCTACTTGAGTGGTAACCATAGAAGCATGTTTACTAATGAGTTTAAGTTCACCTTTAACTCTAGACACATAATCACTCAAGTGTCCAATCATATAAGCAGTTAGTTTCAGTTGTCTACTAACATAAGCATTGAAGCTTTCTTGTCTAGCCATAAAGTCATCAAATTCATCCAAGCATTGGCTAGCAAACTTAGTAGACGGGATTTCAACTTTATCATATCTATAAAGCATATTTACCTTTACTACCTGTGTCGGGTTATCAAGACCATGTATTTCTTCAATAGGTGCTATATTAAGGCCATGTATTTCTTCCACGGGAGGTAAATTCTTAACATCTTCAGCTTTAATACCTTTTTCTTTCATAGATTTCTTTGCCTCTTGCATATCTTCAGGACTGAGAAATAGAACACCCCTTTTCTTCGGAGTTGGTTTAGGAGTTGGCTCGGGAGTTGGCTCAGGAAGTGTCCAATTGTTTTCATTAGTCAACATATTATTCAATAGAAATCCAGCTTGATCGACTGTTCTTTCCCTGAAAACACAACCAGCACAATTATCCAGGTGGTCTCTGGAAGCATTAGTGAGTCCATTATAAAAGATATCAAGTATTTCATTTTTCTTGAGAGGATGATTAGGCAAAGCATTAAGTAATCGGAGAAGCCTCCCCCAAGATTGTGGGAGACTCTCATCTTAAATTTGCACAAAATTATATATTTCCCTTAAAGCAGCTTGTTTCTTATGAGCGGGGAAATATTTAGTAGAGAAGTAATAAATCATATCCTAGGGACTACGCACACAACCATGATCAAGAGATTTAAACCATATTTTAGCATCACCCTTTAATGAGAACAGAAATAACTTAAGGATATAATAGTAGCGAGTTTTCTCATCATTAGTTAATAGGGTGGCTATATCATTTAATTTACTAAGATGTGCCACAACAGTTTCAGATTCATAGCCATAAAAAGGATCAGATTCAACCAAAGTAATTATCTCAGGATCGACAGAGAAATCATAATCCTTATCAGTAACACAGATAGGTGAAGTAGCAAAAGCAGGGTCATATTTCATTCTAGCATTCAGAGACTTTTCTTTCAGCTTAGGTAATAATTTCTTAAGATCAGATCTATCATTGCAAGCAAGAAAATCTCTAACAGTTTCTACATCCATAACATAACCCTCAGGTACAACAGGCAATTCATATCTAGGGGGAGAATCTTCATCATCACTTTCATCAATATTATCAGTTTCAATAATTTCATTCTCTCTAGCCCTAGCAAGTTGTTCATCAAGAAATTCACCTAATGGCACAGTAGTATCAAGCATAGAAGTAGTTTCATCATAAGTATCATGCATAGGAGAAGTGGCATCATCAATAACATGCGACATATCAGAATTAACAGCAGATGCAGGTTTAGGGGTCGCAAGTTTACTCAAAACAGAAGGAGAATCAAGTGTAGAGCTAGATGGTAGTTCCTTACCTCCCCTCGTAGTTGAGGGATAAATCATGGTTCTTTCGTCTTTCAAGTTCCTGATAGTGATCAGCAGATATAAATCCCTAGTGACTCAAAGAATAGAGCTATGTGCCCCGGCAACGGCTCCAGAAAATAGTCTTGATAACCCACAAGTATAGGGGATCGCAATAGTTTTCGAGGGTAGAGTATTCAACCCAAATTTATTGATTTGACACAAGGGGAGCCAAAGAATATTCTCGAGTATTAGCAGTTGAGTTGTCAATTCAACCACACCTGGATAACTTAGTATCTGCAGGGAAGTAGTATGGAAGTAATAGTAATAGTAGCAAAAGTATCAGTAGCAGTTTTGTAGTAATTGTAGCAGTGGCAACGGTAAAGTAACTAAGCAAAGAGCAATATGTGAAAAGCTCGTAGGCATTGGGTCAGTGATGGATAATTATGTCAGATGTGATTCCTCATGTAATAGTTATAACATAGGGTGACACAGAACTAGCTCCAGTTCATCAATTTAATGTAGGCATGTATTCTGAATGTAGTCATACGTGCTTATGGAAAAGAACTTGCATGACATCTTTTGTCCTACCCTCCCGTGGCAGCGGGGTCCTATTGGAAACTAAGGTATATTAAGGCCTCCTTTTAATAGAGTATCGGACCAAAGCATTAGCACTTAGTGAATACATGAACTCCTCAAACTAGGGTCATCACCGATAAGTATCCCGATTATTGTCACTTCGGGGTTAACGAATCATAACACATAATAGGTAACTATAGACTTGCAAGATAGGATCAAGAACTCACATATATTCATGAAAACATAATAGGTTCAGATCTGCAATCATGGCACTCAGGCCCTAGTGACAAGCATTAAGCATAGCAAAGTCATAGCAACATCAATCTCACAACATAGTGGATACTAGGGATCAAACCCTAACAAAACTAACTCAATTACATGGTAAATCTCATCCAACCCATCACCGTCTAGCAAGCATACGATGAAATCACTCACGCACTACGGTGAGCATCATGAAATTGGTGATGGAGGAAGGTTGATGATGACGACGGCGATGGATTCCCCTCTCTGGAGCCCCGAACAGACTCCAGATCAGCCCTCCCGAGAGAGTTTAGGACTTGGCGGCGGCTCCGTATCGTAAAATGCGATGAATCCTTCTCTTTGATTTTTTTTCTCCCCGAACGTGAATATATGGAGTTGGAGTTGAGGTCAGTGGAGCATCAGGGGACCCACGAGGCAGGGGGCGTGCCCCCACCCTCGTGGACAGGGTGTGGGGCCCCTGATGTTGATTCTTTCACCAATATTTTTTGTTAATTCCAAAAAGTTGCTGCATGGATTTTCAGGTCATTCTGAGAACTTTTACTTCTGCACAAAAATAACAGCGTCAGTCCGGGTTAGTTCTGCTGAAAATAGCGTCAGTCCGGGTTAGTTCTGCTGAAAACAGCGTCAGTCCGGGTTAGTACCATTCAAATCATGCAAGTTAGAGTCCAAAACAAGGGCAAAAGTGTTTGGAAAAGTAGATACGATGGAGACTTATCAGGGGCTTAATTGTATAAATATGCATAACGAGTCGCCAACATGTCGTATTTAATGACGCTATGAAAACGGCCCAACTAATTAGCGGGTCACAAATGGGCCGACTTGAACCACATACTAAATTTGGCCCATAAGCTCAACAGACTAGTAATGGACCGTAAGTAATCGAATGCTGGAAATGAGACGAAGAATAAATGGGCCCTTAGAAGGCCGAACGATAACACGGGCTGGAAATGGCCCAATTGAATAATGAGCCGTTAATGGGTATAAAGCGATATACTGGTCATTATGGGCCTGTTTCACCACGGGCCGTTAGTGGGCCCCGAGTTACAAAGGGCCTCATATGGGCCAAAAGACGTCATGACACTACTCCAGGATGATGCTAACACGACACTACAATCAGAGACCTTTCGAGAAACTATGTGCGATGCAATAATCGCAAACGGTGGTGTAAGAAAACCGTCAAAAATGTGCAAAACATTTGCGATGACGGATGCATCAAACACGGTTCAGATTTTAGTTGCATGTGTGATGCAGGGCATACGGTTCTGTTCAATTAACTGTTTGTGATGAGGAGGAACAAAAGGAACAAGCAGCCTGATGAAGGCGTGTGTGATACACAGCATACGGTTCACTCGGATGAACTATTTGTGATTAGGCAACACAAAAGGAACGGTCAGCCAGATCAAGGTGTGTGCAATATACAGCATGCGGTTCACTCGGATTAACTGTCTGTGTTGAGATAAGAGAACAGAAATGGTTCAATATAACAAGATGTGTGTGATACATGGCAAACAGGTATGTAATCAGAAATGTGTGGGAAGACCGATAACAACCCAAACGATTCCTATTAACAAGCCGTGTGTGTTGTGAGCAAACGATTGCTGGTATACAATTGTCAGTGATTGATGAAATCATCGCCGACGGGTTCCCTTGTTTAGTACATGTGCGATATGATTTGCTCTATCTACAGAGCATCAACATATATACTTAAAAAGACAAGATTGCATAACCAAATTAAGCATACGATTACACAAGTGACTACACAGATAACATTTTCACACACCAAAGTAAGCAATTACATGCATACTAAACTAGGAGAAACAAGGATCTAATCATCTACTTCTATGTGGACGGCCTTGTCATCAGTGTGTGACCTCTATGGCAACCGTTCGCTCCCCACTAGCCTCTTCATGTACCGTCGCAACCGTCCACCGCCTCTTCGCCTTTCCCTCTTGATTTGGAACTGTTGTCGCACGCTCTTCCTCCCTCCATTTGCCTTCACCCTTCCTTCTACCATTGTTCGATCGTATTTTCCATGGAGGGAATAGGCCGGAAACGACCCCGTTATTCTTGCCCCGGTCTGAAAGATGACGTGGTGGAGGAACTCATTGATCGGTGCGACGTCATCACCTTGGCTAGCATGGCAGGTTCGTTCAAGTCCATTCTCGACTCAATAAAAAGGGTTCAGGAGTGGTTTGATCTCCCCTATCTTCTTCGCCATGACGCTGGTCGCCGGCGTGGGGACGACGGAAGCCTTCACTACAAAAAAAATAAACTTCCGTGATGATACGTGTTTGTCACAGTAGGTCACGTTTTTTGTCATGCATGTACATCCATGACAAATTTATGACAAAATCAAGGTAGTCATACATGTTTTGTCGTAGAAGTGTTCCATGACATTACCAAAATTATCATCACGGAAGTGTCCACTTCCATGACGATAAATCACGCGTCACAGAACTGCTTTCGTCAAGGGTGACCGACACGTGGCATCCACCGTAACGGAACGCCATTAAGCTATCGGGTCGGGTTTTGGATCCGATAATCCGTTAACAGCCCCGACCAATGGGGATTTTCCACATGTAAAATCATCATTGGCTGGAGGAAACACGTGTCGGCTCACCGTTGGGACAGATGTCATCCACTCATTGGACAGAAAGCGCCTATGATACGTCGACACGTGGCACGGCCCAACAGAGGCCCATTCATGTGAAAAGGCCGGCCCATTTGACTTGGTCAAAAGGTGGTGGGCCGGCCCATGTAAAGCATGTTAATGGTCTGTTTGCATATAGCCCATTTACAGCCCGCTAACCCAAGGCCCGTTACGCCCTATCCGAATTAGGCCCAGTAGCGTCATCTGGGCCACCCAATATGATTCCAGCCCATTTTCACTTCTGGCCCATGTATGGCCCATGACGCCTTTCAGCCCATATGAGGCCCTATGTAACTCTTGGCCTATTAACATCCCGTGGTGAAACTGGCCCGTAATGAATAGTGTATTACTTTACACCCATTAACGGCCCGTGGTGAAACTGGCCCGTAATGAACAGTGTATCACTTTATACCCATTAAGGGCCCGTTATTCCATTGGGCCGTTTCCAGCCCATGTTATCTTTCGGCCTTCTCAGAGCCCATTTATTCTTGGGCTCATTTCCAGCATTCGTTTACTTACGGCCCGTTACTGTCATTTTCTGCTTATGGGCCAAATTCAGCCCGTGGTTACAGTCGGCCCGTTTGTGGTCCGTTAACACGTTGGGCCGTTTTCATAGCGTCATGAAATACGGCCTATTAACGATGGCCCGTTATGGTCGGCCCATGAACGGACGATTCCAACTCTAGCCCGTTTACGGCCATAATGCGGCCTGTTATTGGCCCATGTTTGGCCAATCGATCATACTGCCCGTATAAGGCCCATTGATGATACGGCCCGTAGAAGGCCCATTGTTTCTGCGGCCCGTAGAAGGCCCATTGTTTCTACGGCCCGTGGAAGGCCCACTGTTTATACGGCCCGTAGAAGGCCCACTGTTTCTACGGCCCGTAGGTGCAGTGTCACTACAGTAAATATTAGCCCATGGTTATTGTGGCCTAGTTTTAAAAAATAGGTTGTTGCAGCCACTAGCAAACCGCAGAAAAAGAACTGCACTGACTACAAGCAAACAAATAAACAAGACAACAAGGAAATAAATAAGCAAGCAACTTACACTAGGCTATCACGGCTATTACACATATTACATCCACTGGGCATCAAAGTTCGCCACCAGTGCAAATATAGGGAACACAGCAGCATATAAACGCCGCAGCAAAACAAGTCCAGAACTGAAACCACTTCAGAAGAGCTCAAGAAACAATATCCTGGGTACCCATAATGCTGGCAAGATGCTTAGCAAGCTTATTAACTTTCTCTTGTTTGGCGCTTAAGTCCTCCAGCGCCTGCTGTTGCACCAGAAAGTATGCATCTGAATTCTGCAGGGACTTCCTCAGTCCTTCGGCTTCCTGTCGCATAACATCTGATCGATGTCTTTCAACTTGAAGTTGAGACTCAAGAAGCCGAACTGATTCAGGCAACGAGTTCGAAGAGCTGGTGCCAGCAGTGGTAGCCAGTAACTCGAACACTACATCAAGACAGGACTTTGGGGTTGTCTCAGTGTCCTCAATATAGTTTTTATCAGCTTTCTTGGAGACCAACAGGGATGTCTCACTATCTTGAACCTTATCTGCATTACTTCCTTTACCATTGCATAACAGGGTACTCTTCTCCAATATTTTATCCGCGTTCTAAAAGGGAAACAAACAAACACATCTCAGGTTTACAATGTAGTATATGAAACTCATTTTGGTAAACCAGTTCAGTAGTAAGGTGGACAGGATAACAACATGAAACAAACATATATCTATGTAGTATGGTCACTGTATGGTCTATATCATTCTAGTTTATGTTGCCAAATCAAGATAGATACAGTTCGAATCATATCTATTTAAGACAAAGCAGCATAGACAGAATATAAGTGTGGGAAACTACACACAATAACAACACTTGTAATGTGCATGGCATGAGAACATAACTGTTTATTCAATTGAAACTGAAATCAACATAGAGCAAGTTACAACAGCAAACAGCCAAACACGTTGAAGAAACAGGTTTAAAACATACCTGTTGCGCCATTGGAGTTTCAATTGCATCCTTCAAATTTGAAATTGGTTGGTATCAGTAAATACAGTGATGCAAGAGCAAAGTAGTATGAACCATAGCTACGGAACCTGACCTGAGAACAATTCTTCTTCTGCTTTAAGCGTTGACTTCGGGTTCGGAGTGGTGGTCCTCGTGATTTGGGCACTGCAGTTGCCTTACTAACTGCTCGTGTTTGGGTGCTCTGTGGTGGAGACGGTGCTGTGTCAACGGGAACTGGGTGTCTATCTGCTGGGGTTGGGGTTAGAAGGGGTGTAGCTGGTTCTCTGTCCAACTGGGTAGGGGTACAATCTGCATGAGTGTGGGTTATGTGTGGTGGGGCTGATTCTTGGGCAAGTACAACCGTGGTTCTATCTGCATCGACAGGTAGCACGATCTTTTCTGAAGACCGTGTTTTTACTCCCACAGATACTGCCATCACTCCCTCCAATTGAAATGGCTGATAAACAAGAAAAGTAATTGAATGTACAGACATTGTAAGATAGACAGGTGCAATGGATAGTAGGGAAGAAAACAGGGCATGAAATAATTCACATTTATGTTGTCTAAGCAAACAGAATAGCAGGACATAATTTCACATATATGATGGCTAATTAAACAGGATAGCATGACACAATTTCACATGTATGATGGCTAACTAAACAGGATAGAATGACATACTTCAAAATATGATGACTATGTAAACAGGATGACATGATATAACTATACGATGTGTCTATTAAAGTGGTTGGCATGCCATAAATCACAAACATGCCGTCGATGGAAACATGATGGCATGATATAATTCACGGATAGAATGACATAATTTAAAATATGATGACTATGTAAACAGGATGAGATGATATAACTATATTATGTCTTTAGAAAATGGGTTGGCATGCCATAATTCAGATACATGCTGTCTATGTAAACATCATGGCATGACATAATTCAAATATATGATTTATATACTAAGGAAGTGAGCAGAGGGCAATTGCATATATGATGTGTCAACTAAGGAGATGGCATTCAATATTGTGTATATGATGTAAAAAATAAGCATTGCAATACAACATATGCATTATATGAGTAATATAACCCTGCCAAGTTTGAGCATACACCTCAGGGGGATAATAGGACTGGTCATCTGCCTCTGAATCCTCCTCTGAAGAGCTATCTGTAACCAGCAAGATATCTGCTTCAGCAGGTAGCATTGTCTGCTCTGAAGACCTTGTTTTCACTCCAGATTTCTCCATCACCAATTCAAATGGCTGATGCACAGGAAGAGCAGTTGAATATACAAACATTGTCGACAAAAGCAATGAGAAATACAAAAAAAGGACGGCATGATATAATTCACATATATGACGCTTGCCTAAACAGCATGGCATTGCATAATTCACATACATAATGCCTTGCAACAAGATAACATTGCATAATTCACATATATAATGTCTTGCAACAAGATGGCATTGCATAATTCACATATATGGTAATTAGACACTAAACAGGTGGCATTCACACAAAGCATGTCTAAACTAAGCAAATGACATAGCAATGCAAGATACCATACGCACGATATGAGTAACATAACCCTGCCAAGTTAGGGCATGCACCTCAGGGGGGAAATATGACTGGTCATCTGTCTCTGAATCCTCCTCTGAGGAGCTATCGGTAACCAGCAAGACATGCGCTTCGTCAGATAGCATTGTCTGCTCTGAAGACCTTGTTTCCACTCCAGATTTTTCCATGACCGTGCCGAATGGCTGATGCACAGGAAGAGTAATTGAATGTACTAAAATTGTTGACAAATTTAACACATAATAAAAAAATGATGGCATGATATAATTCACATATAAGATGACTGGCTAACCAGGGTGGCATTGCAAAATTCACATATATGATGCCTGGCTAGACAAGATGGCATTGCATGATTCACATATACGATAAAGAAACAAAACAGATGGCATTGACACAAAGCATGTCTAAACTAAGCAGATGACATCTTTAATGTATACAGTAAGCAATGCAAGGCACCATATGCATGATATTACCAACATCAGCATGCCAAGTTAGAGCGAAGACCTCATGGGGTAAATAGGAGTGGTCTTCTCCTTCTGAATCCCCCTCAGAACAGTTATCTTCCTCTTGATTACGATCCGAAATGGGTGGAGGGGGGCTGCCTTTGCGCCCACCATGGAACGACGTCTGCATGAAATTTTATTGCCACGCAAGGCTCGTCTCTTTTGCTCTACATGATCAGTTCCATTGTGTACAATAACTGGCATGCATAGGAATAAAACATAGTGAGATTATGTAAGGAGTGCATGCACAAATCCAGAGTGATGGTAGCAAACTGTGGATAGACCCAAAACCAATGATAGCAGGCAGATAATAGCTTTAGTTAAAAAATACAGATAATGGCTCCTTTAATGTTTGTTTGCACCCAACATGAAACTCATAGTAGACACCGGAGATTAACCAGATAGTAGACAGATAGTACTGATTGCTGCCCCAATATGTACCCCACAACCATTTAAAAACTCAAGTTTCAGCATTAGTTTGGACCTGACTCGGAGTCTAATAGGTGAACACGACGATAATGTAGCATGTCATCATATTAAGCGACGCATAACGTAAGCAGACACGGAAGAGTGCGACCTCTCTTGCGGACCCGTGTAGTCCTCAAGGTCATCTGCTCAGTTGATGATGGTAATGCAGTTGTCGTGGCTGCCGGCGGCGGGGAAGAAGATCTGAGGCGGCGAAAGACAGTCTGGAGAGCGGATCCCTGCTGTGGTGAACCCTTCCGTCGTTGGAGCAGCTGAGCTGGGGTGGAACACAGCGCCGCAGGAGCAGGACAAACCACACAAGGTTTTCTTTGACACATATCTGTAACAGAAGTAATTGAGTAAGGGCTTGTTTGAATTTGAGGATTCTAACAATGCAGGGATAGGAAATAGACAGGAATAGGATAGGAATGCACGTGCAAAACAGAGAATTTAAAAACACAGGATTTCTGCCAATCTGGGTGTTTGATTCACAACAATTGGAAGATCACAGGATGCAAAAAAGCATGGTGAGATTAAGTCAAACCACAAGAAAATGTACGGTTATAATGCTATTATGCTACTATCTCTTAGTCTTGTGCTTGATGAATAGGAATATGAAAAGGAGGAGAAGTGGAAATTAGAATTCCTACGGTTTTTCTTTCAAGGAGACACTAAAGGAACAAATCCTACAGTTTTCCTTTGCTCCATTCCTTTGCACCAAATTCATGAAAAGTAGTACCATAGGAAACTTTCCAATTCCTATGTTTTTCATTCACTTTTCCTTTCAAGCACTGGCGATTCTAGTAGGCAGGCTTGAGCAAGGAAAATCCTACACTAAAAAAATGTTTTTGTGCTACTTCTATTACTTTGGACCCAGGCCACTGCCATACTAGCTCAACTCCCAGGCCCATCGACAAATGCACAGCTCAAACGCGCAGAGATAAATAATGATGGCGTTCAAGAGAGTCCATCACGGATAGCTAAGTTGCCTGGTACCTCACTGCTTGTCATATAGTAGGATAAAATAATCGTATTTCCCGTTACTACGAGTGCTCAGTGGACAATATATATAACATGTAGAGTAAAAAAGAGATGCAACAAGTGTACAACCTCTTTGGCGAAGCCATGTCGATCTCAGCGTGATTGGGTTGGCCGGTGAGGATGCTCCGGCTGACTTTGCTGTCGGAGGAGGGGAAGAAGATCTTAGGCGTCTGGAGATGGAGCCCGAGGTACTGCTCCGCTGTGATGGAGGGTTTCGTCGTTGGAGCAGCTCCGGTGAGTTGTACGACGCCGAGGCTGAAGCAGGACAAGAGAGACAACGAACAACGTTAACCTGAGTGGAATTCTAATAGAATCTCCAATACATGACGTAAAATACATAACCACAAAGTGCTAGATGTAAAATACATCAGCCGCTCATCTCTGAACTTAACTGTCGAAACTGAACTTAACTGTCAAAACTGAACCTAACTGTCGAAACTGAATTTTGCTGTCGAAACTAAATTTTGCTGTCGAAACTGAACGCACTAGCAAGGTGAGGCTACACGTCGGTCGACTGACTTTTTCATCTCTGGTCAGTCGATTTTGCAGCCGTTGGATACGAAATCAAGGGCCTGCGGTTCATCTTCAACCTCCACCCCCCTGAGCCGCCAGCCACCACCGGCCAAACAGCAGCCCCCCGCCGCCCGCGACCAGCGGTGCGCCGCCCCGCCTGCCCCGAAAACACTCCCCACCGCCGGTCCGCCGCCGCCCCGGCCATCCCTCTAGGCCCCCCCCGTGCCGAGCTTTTTCTCCGGCGATCCCCACGCCACCGCCCGCCAACGCCCCGCCACCGCCGGCGACCACCGCCCCCATCCTGAACCCTAAGATAGATAGTGGGGTACCTCTCCGGCGAGCCCCCCTCCCCGCTGCGGCTGGTTCTTCCTTCACCCCGGCGAGCCCACCCCTTGGAAATCGACTGACCCAAAAGTCGATTCAGTCGACTGAAGTGTAGCCAAATCGGAGCAGCATCGCAAGCAAGAGCAAGAGCGAGAGCAGCAGCGCGAGCAAGAGCAATAGCAAGAGCAGACCAGGCAGGGGACCGAGAGCAAGAGCAGAGCAGCAGCGCGAGCGAGAGCTAAAGCAGCAGCAGCTCCTACTGATGTGGACGTCGCCGCCGAGGGAGCGACGCCGTGGAGGAAGTGGCCGGCGACGCCGCCGTGGATGGAGCCGCGCCGTGTCGGCTCGGGACCGAGCGCCGGCAGCACCGTGAGATCGAATCAAGAAGAAAATGCGGCGATTAGTGTACAACCTCTTTGGTGGCGCCGATTAGGCCGCAGCTTCATCCGAGGAAACGGTGATGATGATGCTCTTCCGGTGGTGCAGGTGAAGACGGCGGTGTGGGAATGGAGGTGGCGCGAAAGACGAGGGGAACATCGGGGCAGCTCCTTGGAGGTGGAGGACGGGGTGGCTGAACCGGCGGGACGATGAGATCGACGACGGATCCTCATCCGGTACGGTGGATGAGGGACGTCGAGGTGTTGCTGTGGACGACGTCGTCGGGGAAGAAGCTCCGGCTGGGTGGCGGACGGAGCAGGGTGTGGGGTTTCGTCGCGGGTTTTCGCGGCCTCGGTGTACGAATGGGTGGGCGGATGGGATGGCAGTGGGGAACCATGGCTTAGAGACGCGCTTGTCCGAAATGTGGGGTAAGTTACGAAAGTACCCCCCACCGATTTGAGGCGGTTCTTTCGGTTCAGGGGTACCACGGGCATTTCGCGTGTCGGGATTTCACAGGAGGTGGGAGTTTTCGCGCGCGTTGTAATTTCGGAATAGCAAGGCGCGGGTTGAGATGGAGGGAGTTGTCGGAGCACAACGAGACAAAGATATATCTTAAATATTTCGGGCTAACAAGGCGCGGGTTGAAGAGGCGGGAGTTTCGCAGCACGATAGACAGAGACGCTAGCTTCAATTTTCGGCATAACAAGGCGCGGCTTGAAATTTCGGAAGAACAAGCTTAACGTGTACCCAAAAAAAGACAATTTGCACCTCAACACGCACAACACACACACAAACACCATTTAGACTAGAGTAAGGTACACGTGCATTGCACGCATGAGATTTGGCAACCAAATTATGAATAAATACCACATTATAGCATGCAAGCTTTGAGTCATATATGCATGATGTAGATGTTCGTTTAATTCTTATAGTTCATTTCATTCAAAATCATCTAGTTTTTATAAGAAAGCTAATCTATTTTAAGATTCATGGAATTGTGCGTTGTAAGACATAAAGTAAAAACAAATAATGGCAAATCATGTAGAAAAACATTTGGGCAATTATGATACGGAAGATTCTAGAACAAATAAGAAGTGCTTGTGTTTTGATGTTTGTGCATTATGCTTAAGTTCAACCATGGAGTCTTCTAGATTATACATGTGGCGAAATCTGGTGGAATCTAGATGATATCCAACGGCCAATAGTGCTCAAATTTGCCATCTTTGGACCTTCGGATTCGCCTCATCCAACGACCATCTTTCAAAGTTAAAGTTACCCGCTCACAATATAAAAATATATAATATAATATATATATATAGGGGTATAGATATAGATATGTGATGCGAAAGCCGCCCATCATCTCCAATTACATGCACGGATGCGACATGGGCAAATGATGTCTGCCATCGGTATCTCAAATTCAAATCAGTCTGACCTTGTTCAATGTGTATACATTACAACATGCTCGTTTCCAAAGCACACCGCGCAGATCTCCGTTATATTCATGCATGCATGGGTTTCAAACATCAGGATCTCTTATTCAAATATTTGAATTCAACTTTACATTGATTATGACCTCACCTATTCTTTTACACCCACACAGTAGTCTTCTCTTTATAATTGTACCACTAACTTTCTCTCGTGCATGCATGCACACACACTACCAGTCGGCATTATCTATCGCACGCATGCAATCTTTTTCTTCAGGTCGGTCTCCCATGAAGGCACACACCCACACACATCCCCCTCTCCCTCATACCGGGCATTCTTTATCTCTCACGCGTGCATGCGCAACGATCGATGTTCCTCTATGTATGTGTGTATATAGCTAGGTCTTTCATAGTTTTCCACACAAACCGATCAATCGATATATCCAGTGAGGTCTCACCCTCTTTCCCACGTCCACATCGATCAATCTATACCTCTCCCACGTCCACATCGATCAATCTATACCTCTCTATATAGGATTAACATAAATAGCTAATACACCCACATTAATTATATATCCAACGTCCCCCTCTCATCATCCATGCCTTCCGCTTCATCTCTCAGATGCGTGCACAATGGCGAAGACAGGGGGCAGTAAGGGCCCTGCCCCCCCCTAACATCACTATATATCGAGGCTAATATGAATGTGATCATTAGACAATTGCTGCTAAAAAAGGTTTAATTTCATGAATTGACCCTCCTCGTAAAGGATTAGCAATGCTTGGCCCCCTAGCTCATTTATTTTTCATGGCTCCGCCACTGCGTGCAACAGCGCACGTGTTCGCCCCCTCTCTCTAAATATCGATCTCGCACTTGTGCATTCCTTCATAGTCTCCCTCCACTCGGCCCCTCGCACCATCTTCTAGCCCCCCACCGGATTTTGCCACATGTACAATCTAGCAGACTCCATGGTTGAACTTAAGCATAATGCACAAACCTCAAAACAACAGTGGTTCTCTTTTGTTCTAGAATCTTCCGTATCATAACTGCCCAAACTTTTTTTCTAGTTGAATTGCCATTATTTGTTTTTACTTTATGCTTTACAACGCACAATTCCATGAATCATAAAATAGATTAAGGGCTTCTTTGATTCAAAGGATTCTCAAAGGAATTTTGGAGGATTCTAATCATTAGGAATTTTTCCTATCTTGGTTGTTTGATTCGTAGGATTGTAAACCATAGGAATTTTTCCATATGATTCATTTGCACTAGATTTCATAGGAAACATCCCATCCACTCAAACCTCTTTGAAAGAATTCTGCGTTTTTTCTATGCACAATCAAACACTCGTACAATCCTGTAGGATTCAATACGACATTCCACTATAATCCCATGTTTTTCCTATTCACGCGTTCTTAGCTTTTTTATAAAAACTAATTTGATTTTGAATGAGATGAACTATAAGAATTAAACGAAGGGCTACATCACGCATATATGACTAAGAGCTTACATGCTATAGTGTGGTATTTATTCATAATTTGGTTGCAAAATCTGATGCGTGCAATGCACGTGTAAATTACTAGTACTTCGAGTATGTGCAAAACACGTAAATTAGAATACCAATGGCACGCTACACAGTGTCTCTCTTACAGTTCATGAAGCCACGTGGCACATGTGGAGGCGTTGTCGCGACCTCCTTGCGTGGATTGATCACAGTGACGTGCTGCTGGTTCCAGAAGAATGTACTCGTCCTCCCTGAGCCATACTGGCGGTACATGCACGAAGCGAAGATGTGCACGCACGCCACGCACGCACTCATTCCCTCGCACGCACACGCGGGTACACGGGCGGACGCAATTTTGTACCAAGATCCACCCCATGTGATAATTTGACGCGTGTAAAGTCGTTCACTTCATTGATGGTCAATTAATACAGCGCATGCAAATTGAGTGGACGTGAGGGCGGAAGAAAGACATTATTACTCCACTGCGCGCATGCGAGTAGTTAAATCGTGGGTTGCTAGTAGTACTTCCATTGGTCTCCTTCGTATTTTGTGCCAATTTTTGACAGTAACATAATATTTACGCATTTGAGCAGTGTAGTCTACTTGAAATTTATGTTCCACTAAACTCATCGGGAGCCGTTTCGGGCCTCGAAACCAAAACCATCAATTAATCTTTACCTTGTTCCCATCACATTCGAAAGCCTGCTCACACCTACTAGTACTACGTACCAAACCTGAACGTGTTCCCACTATGCAGGTATTAGTACTACTAGTGCTAGTACTTAGGTTATAAAAAGGGGAACTACCTAACCGAAAATTACTCTACCTTTCCTCCTCATAAGTGCTTCTTCTTCGTCCGTCGTTGCCATGGCCGGTGAGCAGAGCTCTAGGTCGAGAACTACTCGTAACAAGGGAGCGGCAACCAAGGCTGCGGAAAAAAAGAGAGGGCTCGCCGCCACGCAGAGACCTCGAAAGATCTCTCACGGGCAGGCGATGGCTCCCAGGAGCGCCCTAGCCGCGGAGGCGAACATGCCGAGCCGGCGGAGCTGGAGTCGTTATCCCTCGACGGCATGCCCGATCAGCTCAATAAGCACCTCAATAAGCAGAAGGAGTTCATCCAAGGCTTGACGGAGTTGCTGAAGGAGAGCCTCGACGACATGCCCGCTGAGCTCAATCAGCAGGGGGAGTTGACCGCCGGCTTGGTGATGCTGCTGAAGAAGAGCATTGCCTCGGAGAAGAAGGCGACCGGCGAAATCCTGCGACTTCAGGAGGACAAGGCGAAGCTCTGCCACGAGATCGACCTGTTGAAGGAGAAGAACGCCGGCTGGAAGAAGCTGCATGAGAATAGTAGTTCCTCGATGAAGATGCTGCAGGCCCTCGTCATGGAACAGAAGGAGGAGTTGGCGAAGCTCCGCATCGAGCACCCGGCTGCTGTCAAGGTACGTAATGCGGCCGTGGAACAGATGATGAAGGCTCGCGTCGAGAAATCCCGCGTCATGGACAGAATGAAGAAGATGGCGGAGGAGACGCGCAAGGAGATGGAGGTCGTGGAGGCGATGAAGAAGCAGTTACGACTCCGCGGCGAATTAGATCATTTGGGGTGATAATCTTCCTTCTTCTTTTGCTGCTGTGTTTCATCTTTTGCTTCGGGTGTTTCGCCGCACGTGTCACGTTCTCTGCGAGGCATGAATAGAACAATGGTTTTTGTTTTTTGAGGGAATGAATAGAACAATGCTAACAATGAGATGACTAGCAAATTAGATCATTTTTTATCGCCATATGGCACTGGGCTGCCGTGTTTCGTGCTCCTCCGTCGCAGTACTACTCCAGTGGAAAACTTGAGTATACCGCACGGTTCTTTGCTCCTCCTCGATCAGGTCGTCGGCGCATTTATACGAGCAGTCAAATCACAAGGCCCCGCCTTCCAGCAGTAATGAGCCGTCAAATCACAAAGGCCCTCGCCTCTCGTGAAACCGACCAAGCTAGACTGCCCCGCCCTCTAGCCTTTTAAAAAATGTATACTTTTGTACAGCAGTAGTATCGATGGATTGCGCCATGGAGCAAAACTTGAAATTAAAAAAAGGTGGTACATATAGAGAGCGCTCGTCGCCAAATTATGCATATAGTACTATTAAAAAGGCTAGTCACAATAATGGTGTCCAGCACAACCCACCCCTCAAATAAAACTAAGCACCCTGGAATTCTTTGACAAAACTAAGCACCCTGAAATTCTTTGACAACTAAACTGCTGGCTATATGATGTTGGCCATATATATTGTACGTATATAATGTGAATAAACGAGTGGTAGTACTATACCAACTAAAAGATGAAATGTAAGAAATACTAGTATGTACTTACTGAAGAGTTAAAGTAACAAGAAGAAACATAACATAGTTCTGCTGGGGGCTCAGCACAACACACCCCTCAAATTAAATTAAGCACACCTGAAATTAAACTTTGCAACTATTCCGGTAGACACTGCATTAGAACCACCATGAGCAACGACACTGCCACCTTACTCGGAGTCCTCGTCCACGTCCTCGACTTCGTCCTTGTCCCTCTTCCTCTTGGCCGATACTTCTTTGCTTGAACCGCCAACTTGGCTGTTGCTCTTCATCCAACCCTTGTAGATATTGAAACAAAGGTAGCCATCCATTGCAGCGTACTGGATGTGGTCTATATCTAGTACATTCCGCTGCCATGCATGACGATGAAACGTGTATGGAGGTTTCTCCAGTTTACCGTACGAAGGATGAACCATGGCTCCTGCCAGGGTCAGCATTGAAGGCTGACGAGAGGACACCAGCCGATTCTTTTGGAGGTCGAAGGTGTTGCCTACAACGAGGCCTATCCGACGCAGGACTTCTTTGTCGTTACCAAAGTCTACAGTAACGAATTTGACTAGGTTGCTCTCGAGGAAGTCCTTAAAATCCTGGCACTCAACGTCGGCATGGCATATGTGGTAGACCAAGCATAAGTCATGCACGCAAACCTGGATCACGGCGGGCTTCTTCCTCTCTTCGTCCTTTAGATCCTTCTCTCGTCCCACGACTGTGGTGTACTCAACATCTAGCCCGGCGACCCACTCATCATGTGAGTCTTCGAACATGCGTCTGAAGCGAGAAAGGCATCCTTTCACCGTCGCGGAAGAACGGGTGTAGATGACGTCGAACTCATCGCCGGTGATGGTTCTAACCTTGTACTCACCGCCGATCGGGGAGATTTGGGACGCCATGGATTTGGGAGGAGGGTTAGGATTAGTGGAACTGCCGTAATGTGAATGGACGGGACGACTAGGAGCGAACCGCCGTAGTATTAAAGGACGTGCGGGGACGAGTAGGAGCGAACTGCCAGCGTGCGAACGGCAGGGTAGTGGCTTTCCATTCTCCCATGATACGAGCTTCCGAGAGCCCTTGGATCGGAGATTGAATGGTTGCATGGTGTGATTCTAGACCAATGGGCGAATATCCTATCCTGGATGGTTATTCTGCAAATTTTTAGCAACTTAGCATGCGACCGTTTGATCTCAGATCCAAGGGCTGCCAGCAGCCCGTATCATGGTCGCGCCTACCACGACCGTCGCGTCGCTCGCGCGGTCGCGCCCTTGGAGATTTAACACGGTGCGTTAGGCTATCTGATGTTGGCATGTCATACATAGTCATCACTTAGTCACTCATACTACAACGAGGTTGGCTATAAGGTTGGCTATAAGTGTATTTTTTACTCCTCTCTATTTGTTTCTTCGTACTCCCTCCGTCCCATAATATAAGAACGTTTTTGACACTAGTGTAGTGCCAAAAACGTTCTTATATTATGGGACACAGGGAGTACTTGTATTTATTGCATTTGCCAAGGAGTGACCTTTTCCAATGAAATGGTGTTGCTAAGTTTGCTTCATTTAATTAGCTATAGACTCAAAATTGTCTTTTCACCTAGGTACACGCGCTTAGCACCGTTTCTTCCTTGGGTCACCAAACTAGTCTCTCTCTTCTTGATTAAATTGCCACATCAGACTTTATGCCTATGTGGCAAGCTTAAGCACCTGTAGGAGCAAGTAAGGTGCCCGTCCGTTGCACGGAAGAGTGAAATGCATTGATCGGGGTGTTGTTTATTTTGACAAAGGATGTGGGGGTCATCTCATGTGCAACCGGGTCGACATGTCAAGCACCAAATAACAGTGCAGAAAAGCAGGGGGGACGCACCCCACTCGTACCGGCCCAGTGTTAGTAATGAGCAATGAGACGGCAAATCACAATGCCGCACCCTCCTAGATGGATGAAGCAACCATTATTTCACACTTCGGTTCGACATCATCTCAAACCACGTACTAGTATTGCTTCTGCCTCAAGAGGGACACGCACGTTGCCCTGGTACATCATGACACGTGGGACCGCATGACAGGCCATGCTGCCCCGCCGATCGCTGGGTAAAATCACCTCATTTTTACTATACTTCCTTCGGATCAGTTTACTACATGGCATGCACGTCATTCTAGGTTGAGAATTTAACTAGCTATATATATATATATATATATATATATATATATGTGTGTGTGTGTGTGTGTGTGTGTGTGGTGTGATGAACAGTACGCTAGCCTTTTAAAAAATGTATACTTTTGTACAGTAGTACTCCACTATTGATGGATTGCGCCATGGAGCAAAAATTGAATTTTTAAAAAAAGGTGGTACATATAGAGAGCGCTCGTCGCCAAATTATGCATATAGTACTATTAAAAAAGCTATTACGTGCTTAATTGGGGTGCTAAATTCTATTAAAGAAATACTAGTACTAGTATGTACATACTAAAGAGTTAAAGTAACGAGAAGAAACATAACATAGTTCTGCTGGGGGCTCAGCACAACACACCCCTCAAATTAAACTAAGCACACCTGAAATTAAACTATGCAACTAATCTGGTAGACACTGCATTAGAAGTTTAGAACCGCCATGAGCAACGACACTGCCACCTTACTCGGAGTCCTCGTCCACGTCCTCGACTTCGTCCTTGTCCCTCTTCCTCTTGGCCGATACTTCTTTGCTTGAACCGCCAACTTGGCTGTTGCTCTTCATCCAACCCTTGTAGATATTGAAACAAAGGTAGCCATCCATTGCAGCGTAGTGGATGTGGTCTATATCTAGTACATTCCGCTGCCATGCATGACGATGAAACGTGTAATGAGGTTTCTCCAGTTTGCGGTACGAAGGATGAACCATGGCTCCTGCCAGGGTCAGCATTGAGGGCTGACGAGAGGGCACCAGCCGATTCTTCTGGAGGTCGAAGGGGTTGCCTACAACGAGGCCTATCCGACGCAGGACTTCTTTGTCGTTCTTAAAGTCTACAGTAACGAATTTGACTGTTTTGTCCTCGAGGAAGTTCTTAAAATCCTGGCACTCAACGTCGGCATGGCATATGTGGTAGACCAAGCAAACGTTATGTACGCAAACCTGGATCACGGCGGGCTTCTTCCTCTCTTCGTCCTTTAGATCCTTCTCTCGTCCCACGACTGTGGTGTACTCAACATCTAGCCCAGCGACCCACTCATCATGTGAGTTTTCGAACATGCGTCTGAAGCGAGAAAGGCATCCTTTCACCGTCGCGGAAGTACGGGTGTAGATGACGTCGAACTCATCGCCGGTGATGGTTCTAACCTTGTACTCACCGCCGATCGGGGAGATTTGGGACGCCATGGATTTGGGAGGAGGGTTAGGATTAGTGGAACTGCCGTAATGTGAATGGACGGGACGACTAGGAGCGAACCGCCGTAGTATTAAAGGACGTGCGGGAAAGAGTAGGAGCGAACTGCCAGCGTGCGAACGGCAGGGTAGTGGCTTTCCATTCTCCCATGATACGGGCTTCCGAGAGCCCTTGGATCTGAGATCGAACGGTTGCATGGCGTGATTCTAGACCTATGGGTGAATATCCTATCCTGGAGGGTTATTCTTAAAATTTTCAGCAACTTAGCATGCGACCGTTTGATCTCAGATCCAAGGGCTGCCAGCAGCCCGTATCATGGTCGCGCCTACCACGACCGTCGCGTCGCTCGCGTGGTCGCGCCCTTGGAGATTTAACACGGTGCGTTAGGCTATCTGATGTTGGCATGTCATACATAGTCATCACTTAGTCACTCATACTACAACAAGGTTGGCTATAAGTGTATTTTTTTACTCCTCTCTATCTCTTTCTTCGTACTCCCTCCGTCCCATAATATAAGAACGTTTTTGACACTAGCTAGTGTAGTGTCAAAAACGTTCTTATATAATGGGACACAGGGAGTACTAGTATTTATTGCATTTGCCAAGGAGTGACCTCTTCCAATGAAATGGTGTTGCTAAGTTTGCTTCATTTAATTAGCTATAGACTCAAA